>NW_027186523.1:19083628-19129807 GCF_028583685.1 Petaurus breviceps papuanus
CCTTCCTTCCTTCCTTCCTTCCTTCCTTCCTTCCTTCCTTCCTTCCTCTTTTTCTGCTTCTCAAGACTTTATAGCTAGGTTTGCTTGATGTTGTACTGCTAATTTTATTCTTTATACTGATTAGTATTACCTTAACATTTTGGGTTTTGCTTTTAATTTCTGACTTGGGATAGCAACATTTTCTGATATATTTTAAATTTCTAGATTCCATTCTGCATATTTCCTTTTATTTGTTTTTAGTTGGGTGATATTTCTACTAGTAGAAATTTTCTACTGTAAATGTCACTTAGATATTTATTTAATCTATTAACGTTCTCACACATTTTCAAAATTTTTCTCTATTTCTATCATGTGGCATTAAAGCTTATTTTATTCTTAGAAGCATTGCTAGATAATTCCCCTTTTCTCCAATGGTCTTTGCCATGGCAATAGCCATAGAATAGACTGTTGTGTACAGATCTTGAAGTGGTTTTACACCCTTTTTTCAGATATCATGGGAGTATACATTGGCATATGGTGGTTAAAGAAGATAAGCACCTTTTTGGATGTTTATTCTTTTCTGTTGTACTTGGTCTTGTAGGTGGATTTGCAGCAAAACACTCAAAAAGGGCTTTTCAAAATTCTATTCTAGGTAAGTTCATTTTCTCTTCAAAATTGTTCAAAATCCCAGAATTATTTCTCATTAATTTCATTATTAGGTAACATTTCTGTGAACAAGAAGGACCCTTTCAACTTAAAGGTTCTGTGATTCTGTGTTTGTTCAACTTCTTATGAGAGGAAACCCATTGCCTCTCATCTTCCCAGCCTGTTTCTCCTTTGGTTCTCTTTAATCTTTATGTTTAAACCTTATGTTCAGTATAAATCTGCCTTTTAATAATTATATTTGTTGGGAAATTCTGAATGGCATGCATTGTAGCACAGAGCTCACACAGTATTAGCCTGTGTTCCAGCTCAACAGTGTTCTAAAGAAATAGAACCACGAGGGAAAACTGAATGAAGTAAAAATAATTCCCCTAGTGGAAGATGACAGATCAGTCTAGGCAGATCCTCAAGGGAACAAAAGTCAATGAATCAGAAAACCTTACAACAAACCCCTTTCCACTCCTTTAAGCCCTCACTCTGCCATCAATCAGGATGATTTTTGGAAATTACTAAAGGGTTTTAAGAATGCATTGCCCATATCCACCCCTCTCTGGTCTCCAGGACTCAATATAAAGGTCAACTTTGATATGATTTTTTTTAAAAATGGGAGATGGTTGTTTTTTAGGTTTCAAAATACTTTTTACATTTTCTTTTGATTTCTAAATACAATTAACTTTTGATTACATTAGTTAGCCCCTTGAAACTTGATTTTGAATTGGCAGCAAGTTCTCTCATTTTGCTCTGGTTAAATACTCATTAGCATTTTCACTGAAAGAGACAGAAAGAGCAGGCTTGCTGTTTGAAGCTTCTTTTTTTTTTTTTAATAAAGTGTTAGAATGATTGGCTTTGGTTAAAAATGTATTCATATAAACAACATGTAACATGGCCAACCTCCCTTCTTTTCTCCACTAAACCACCTTGGTTAAGAATGCTTTCTCCTCATAATTAGTTACCTTAAACCTTCATTATGAATCAGAAAACTTTAGAGTTAGGAAAGATTTAAAAAACCACCAAGTTCAATGTTGCTATAGGTAGCTGGGTGACACAGTGGTTAGAACACTGGGTCTGAAGTCAGGAAGATCTGAGTTCAAATCTGACCTCAGACACTTATTAGCTTTGTGATCTTGGGTAAGTCACTTAACTTTGCGTGCCTCAGTTTCCTCATCTGTAAAATAAGCTGGAGAAAGAATGATAAACCACTTTATCTTTGCCAAGAAAATCCCAAATAGGGTCATGAAGAATTGGAAACTACTAAAAGAGCTGAACAACAAAAGTTCACCCTAAAATGAGGGGCCACTTTGCAGATATGTAATCCTAGAAAAGTGACTTGCTCAGTTAATAAACAATTTATTAACCATCCTTCATGTTTCAGATCCTATGCTAGACATGGGATATAGTTGCAAAGAATAAAATAATGACACCTTCCAAGAAGTGGTAGAACTAGAAATAAAACCAGGTGCTTTTAATACCTAATTCAGCATTCCTTCCTTTGACCTTTCAGAAAGTTATTTGTTTGCTAATGTCTTTGGGAAAAGAAAGAGGGTTGGGTAATAAAATCTATTAGATAAGTTAGGTATCTTGCTTATTTTTTCCTTGCACAGAATTCCCCAAGGTCCCCTTCTCTTCTTTTTCTACCTATCCTCCATTGGCATGCTTATAGTCAAGTATCATGTCTACCCAAATCTATATCTACCTCTAATCTTTCTCCTAAAAAGCTTCTACTTCAGTTATCTACTAAATACCTACACCAGCCATTCTATTAGCATCTCAAACTTGACATATCCAAAACCAAACTCATTGTTTTCTCCTTCAAATCTCTCTCTTTATCAATCTTTTCTTTTGTTGAGGGCACCACCATCCATCTAGTCATGATCAGAATTTTCCCTCTCCCTCAACATCAATTACCAATAAATTAACAAGGCCTGTCAAGGTCATCTTGCATTATTTCCCTTCGTTGAATTCACTTGACTAACCTTCCAATTCATTACTGTATTACCTTCTAATTGTTTTTCCTGTTTCCTATACATAGGTGGAAGATAAAATGACCACAGTTCTTTAAGTTATCCCTGAGAATTTTTCTTTTTCCATTGATATTTTTTTAATTTAAATACAGTATGCATAATCTTGCTTGCTTTTAAAATCATTTTGTTGGGTTAAGTACTCTTCCAGGCCCTAGGTATACAAAGAGTGAAATAACCCCTACTATTGTAAGGAAGGAGACAATAAATACATGTGTAAATATAAACATGATATGAATAAATACAAGATAGTTCAATATAAGATAATTTGGGAGGAAGTAATTAGCAGTTAGGCGAATTCAGAAAGGCTTTGCATCTAAGATGGTTCTTAGCTATTTTTTTTAAGTAAAGAGAAGAACTCTGTGAAGCAGAAAGAGGTTGTGTATTCTAGATATGAAGTACTGAGTCCAAACTTACAGAAATGGAAAATGGAGAGTTACCATGAAGAACAAAGAGAAAACCAGTTTGGATGGATTGTATAGACAAGTACAGATAGTACTGTCTCATGAGGCTCTAAAGATATTTTGGGAGGAGGTTGGAAAAGGGTTTTAAAAGACTGAAATTTCCATTTGACCTGGAGGCAATAGGAAGCCACTTGAGTTATCTGGGTAGAGGAATCTCAAATTCAGAAGGAAAATTGATTTGGTAGCAGGATGTAGGGTGGACTGCATCGGGAAGAGATGAGGCAGGGAAAACAATGAAAAAGCTGTGGCAATATTCTAGAAGTGTTGAGGTGGGTCAGAATTAAAGTAGTCACTGTCAATAGCAGGGCTTGGATACAAGCTATGTTTTGAGGAAGAAATGGTAAGATTTGGCAACTGATTTCATATGAGGAAAGAGGGAGAGTGAGGTTGAGGATAATGTCAATGTTATAAGCCTCAGGGACTGTAAGGATCATGGTGTCTTTGATTGAAATAGGTAAATTTTGAAGAGTGTTTTTTTTGAGGGGGAAGTATATTGAGTTCATCTTTAGACATATTGTGTTTAAGAGGTCTTGGGGGATATTTATGAAGTTCAAAATGCCCAATAGGAAATTAGTGATGCAGGACTAAAGCTCAGCAGTAAAACCACATTGTGGTCCATCTACATAGCAGTGCTACTGGCTGAGATCCCAAAATATTGATTGCTCTAATCTAAACCTCTGCCAGTATATACATAGAACAAACTGATTGCTTTGACTAAAATTTGTAGTCAGACCAGTTCAGCAATGGTTAGCTACTGTTCTATAGATATAACCAATGTCATTTTTCTGGCTCATACATTTACAGCCCTTTCTTTCTACTGACATTTATGGCTGAACTGGGTCTGATTTGGTTAGAAAGTGATTACCTCCTGAAAGCTTCTCTATTCTTTGCTTTTGGCTCATTGGCCATTTTCTCCATTGGCATTCATACAACCCTAATCATAACTGACTGTGACCCTGGGTCAACTGGTAGAAAACTGAATGGCTGTCAGTAAGATGATTTATTAAATGAATAGTTCTAGGAAGTCAGAGGACAAGAAAAATCAAGATAATTTTGGAAGTTCTAATAATATGGTATACATATAGGAAGAACAGTAGCAAGAGAAAAGCTGGGTAGAGAGAGAGCTGCCTTGGGACATCCTAGAAAGAGAAGACACAGTGAGAACTTACATAACTATGCCCGTCTCCCTTTCCCTCCCAACAAAATTTGGCAAAGGCAATGTAGTAATATCTATGCTACATGCTGATTTTAAACCCAAAGTATTTTTCTTTCTAGAATAATCTTCCAGCTTACAAACTGCTTCCTATTGTATTGCTCAAAAACCTTTAAAACCAAGGCTCAAAACCCTACAATGTCTCCCTTTTATTTACTGTGGCAAATTTCAGCTTTTCTTTTTGACTTTCAAGTCCAATGTTCAATTTATCGATCAACAAGCCTTTATTAAGAAATTACTACCTACTTGGCCCTGGGCTAGTTGCTAAGGACACATAGACAAAAATGAAGCAATTTCTGACTTCAAGTTGCTAACAATCTATAGAGGAAAATGATCTCCACATAGATTAGTACTAACAAAATATATACCAAAAATAAATAGTGTGCTGGTACTTAGTGGCATGAGGAAAGATGTCCCACAGGAATTGGAGTTGGAGTTAAGTTTTTAGAATAACTGAGGATTCTAACATGTGGAAATGAGGCCCAACATAATCTAGGCTCATTCCACACTTGAGCTTTGGGTTTGAAGTCAGGAGATGAGTTCAAATATTGCCTCTGACATTTACCAGTGATGTGCCACCACAAATGTCATCTAATTTTTCTGAACTTCAGTTGTATCACCTGCAAAATGGCAATAACTAATTTACCTAACATCATTGTATAAGGGTTCATAATAATAATGAAGGTGATAATGATAATTTGCCTTTATGTAGTGCTTTAAGATGTACAAAGTGCTTTACAAATATCTTTGTTTTTTCTCACTACAACACTGGGAGAGAAGTGGTATTACTATTTCCAAATGAGGAAACTGAGGCAGACAGCTATTAAATGATGATTCAATTTAAAATGGAGATAATAAGCACCTCTCTCCCAGTGTTGCAATGATAAAATGAAATTTTTTTTGTAAACTTCTTTCCAAGCCTCAAAATGTTATATAGGTTCTGACTTTTTTTTTATCATTATTATATTTGTAGGAATAAATGTTAGAGTCAACAAGTTAAAAACAAACTGAAGATGAGAAAATACCCTGCAAAAATTGAAATAACCACAATTAAACTCATGCAAACAACTACTGATTCTGAAAAAAAAAACTGGAAAAAGAAAAAGACATTTACACTGATCACCACTATTTACTAGAAAAGTTTACCACATATCAGATTGCCATAACAAGGAGGCTAAAGGACCTAGAAATGTTCTCATACAGGGAACTTGAACTTCATGTCAAGTAGAGAGCTCTGACAACCAAGGACATTTTTGTAATGTGTTTTCATATTACTATCCTGATCCTATTTATAGGTAAACTATAAAGGAAAAAAAGATAGAAAATTGAGTCAATTTATCAGCATTCTCTAGTGACCTATTTTTCTCATCACTGATGGAATTGGAACTATCACATTTGGACTGTAAGATATTGGTCCCTAATGTACTATATGAGAAACTGGAAACAGAAGATGAAGTCAGGAAAGGCAGTTTGCACAAGATCAAATATGCACAAAAATCTGTTCTATTGGATTAATAATTTTAATGGCATTAGATGATGCATTTTTTTAATACATTGGAGGATGTTAAAAGAAAAAGGAAAAAATAATAAAAGCAAAGCAAAGAAAGAGGATTTTAAGGACATCAATAACTACTGAATTGCATGTCAACTTTCTCATTTTTACAAAAATCTTTATGAAGATAATTTATATAAAGGTTGAGAATATTTTTGTTAAAAGTGAGAAGGGAGTGGTAGACATTTGCAAATAAATTTCTATACAGGATCACATCTCCAGTCACATAGTCAATTGAAAAATGTAGAGAACATAAGGTATTGTTCAGTATAAAAAATGACTCAGTAAAACAAAGTAGCTTAAAAGGATCTCCTCCAATTAGTTATCTACCATGAAAATGATACATTATACAAGATTCCCTGAAAAACACAAGCAGAGATAAATTTATTCAACAATTTTCTGATTATCCAAGCAAAGAGATGCACAAAATGAAGAGACATATGCTCTCCAAAGGTATTTATCATTTTCATTGAGCCCTGCAGAAAGTCCATATTAAAGAATTTCCTACAGATGGTGAGATATTCCTGATGTTCATGTTTGCAGATAAAACTGTACAAATTAAATTAAGTATCACAACACTTCTGGGCTTTTTCAATGAGATTCATAATGCATATACATATATTTATGGAAAAATCAAATGGAAGATGTCTATACAATTACATACAATTGGACTGGTAATCTTTTGAGTTAGTCCATCTAGAGTGAACAAGTACTATAGATATATACATCAAAGTGATGTTGATTGTCTGTGTGACTGTAAACAAGTCACCTAACAATAATGTAGGCAACTCTCCAAGATTATAAATTGCAGAGAAAATACTTAGCTGTACTGGTAAATAGTTTCCTTAGCTGGAAACTGCCTATACCAACTAAATCACAGGTCCAATTTCAATCTCATAACAAACTGGATATAAATTGAGTAGGAGGAAAAAAAGGGATAGGAAATGCCTCCTTGCATGGGGAAACTGATTAGCATTTTCAGTGATCTCAAGCTGCTTCCTGAAATAAAAAAAATATACTCCAATTTATTATTCCTTATATTCTTCTAGTGATATTATCTAACAGAATATATTACAAAAATCTATCTCTGACTCAAATTTACCAAGTATCTCAATGGCATAAGTAGGCTCTACTATATTAATGCTGGTGACTTGGGTCAAGATGTGATGTTTATATAGTATAGAGAGTAATGGACCTGGAAAAAAAATCTTGGAATACTATGAAAAAGGTCACCAGAATATCTTTTGACTTAGTAATATTATTAAATATACAGTCTAAGGAGCTAAAAGAAAGGAAAATTATTATAATTACAAAAATATTTATATGATCAGTTTTTGCAGAAGCAATGAATTAGAAGGAAGGAGAGCACCCACTGGTTGTTGAATAGCTCAATAAAGTGTGGCAATGAATAGGAAGAATTCAGAGAAACTTGGGAAGGCTTATATGAACTGATAGAGAGGGTAGAAAGCAAAATGAAGAGAACATTTTCATGATGACCACAATAATATAAAGGAAAACTTAAGTATAAGATTTCACAACTCTGAACAATACAGTGTTCTGTCTTGACTTTAGAGGACTTTGGTAATAAAGAATATCTCTCACCTGTTGGCAGACATGTAGTAGACTCTATGTATTGTGGTGAATGTTTTCAGGTATGACCACTGTGTTGATTTGTTTTGTTAACTCTGCTTGTTTGTTACAAGGGAAGTTTTCGTGGAGACAAAGGCAAATAAGAGGTAATCACTGGGAAATGATAATGAAATAAAAAAATAGGATCAATAAAGCATTAAAAAAAGTATACAATGCTTGGAGTCAGAAACTTGAGTTTCTATCCAAAATTCAACACTTCTGAGTGTGTGACTGTTGGCAAGTTATATACTATCTCTTAATATCTGAAGTCCCTAACCTGCAGTATTGGTATGAGAATAAAATGAGATCATGTATTTAAAGTGCTTCTCAAACTATCAAGTGCCATATAAATGTCAGTAACTACTTTATGAGATATCATCAAGGAAAAAGATTATAGAAGAGGAAATGATCTGGTCATGTAGGAAAAGCAATGGTTAATAGATGAACAGTTTGCTGCATTTGTCCCCAGAGAAGGTTAAAAGACCTAGAGCAGAGGTTATCAAATAGATGGCCCACAACACTCCCTTATGTGGTCCAAAGTAGATTAAAATGTAGTTGATTTTAATGAGTTTAATAAAATAAATACCTAAATATGTGGTTTTCACAGCCCATAGGGATCCTTATATATCATTTAGTGGCCTCTGTTTCTGATTTTGACACCATTGACCTAGAGGAAGACCTCCAGGATGTTGGGTAGAACCTCTGTGGAATATTTATTGGATGAAATGAACAAGAATTATACATGAAAAAATATGGAGAGGTTTCTAACTATACCACTGATAGGAGTATATGCACTGATGAGACCACAGTTCTGGTGAAGTATCTTCAAGATATGTACTATAGCATATACATGATGTATGTACATATGTATAGATCTGCAACATGTAATACATGTATCATGTTCATATTTTAAGTATATGAATGTGATACACATATATGTATACATACATACTGGGTTTGGCATGATTTCATTAGTCTAAGGATCTCCCAATGTAGAAACTTCCTCCATTCTGACAACTTGCTTAAAACTTAAGTCTTAGAGAGTTGCTTGGGGCACTAGTATGTTAAGGGATCATACAACTAGTCTGTGTTGGGCAGGATTTGAATCTGAGGATCTTTAACTACACAGTCAACCCTCTATAAAAAGGGTTCACATTTTTTATCACTATGCCACAGTATATCACACTATATACTTAGTGAATTTTCTTTTTAACCATACCTCTGATTTAATTAGTATTTCTTTGCTCATTCATGTCAGTCATGTCTGATTCTTAGTGACCCCATTTTGGGTTTTCTTGGCATAGATAGTGAACTGGTTTGCCATTTCCTTCTCCAGTTCATTTTACAGATGAGAAAACTAAGGCTAACTGAGGGTTAAGTGATTTGTCTAGGCTCAAACAGCTAGTAGGAGTCTGAGGCCAGATATGAACTCAGTTCCTTACTCCAGGCCTGGCATTCTATGCACTGTGCCACCTAGCTCTCTAGTTAGTGGGGCAAACTTAATGAGGAAATGTCCTTTTTCTATGCAAACTGGCATCTGTGCTACATGTTACAGTCTTAGGAAGTTGCCTGAGGCCTTGAGAGTTTAAATGACTGGCCTAAGGTCATATGGCAATATGACCTATGCATATGAGAAGTGGGACATGAATGCAGCAGTTCCTGACTTCTAGACCAATCTTTTATCTTTTAGGCCTTTCTGGCTCTTGTGCTTAATAAATGCTTATCAATTGGTTGTATGTCCAAATTCATTTGCCTCTAGGATCTTCCCACATCCCTACTATACATTATTCTTATGAACACAAGGTTGCCCAGGCTGAACATTTAAGTTTTGAAAGAGGAATAGATGAAAGAGGCAGTTTCATAATGTTCTGGGCTTTCAGCTGACATACTCTTCTCATCCCCTGGCTCCCTGTTACTGAAACCCATAAATAACTAGAACCATAAAACTAACTCATAAACAGTAAATGCAGCATTTTACCTATGAGTCACCACATGGATGTGTTGGATTAAAGTTGAATTTGGCAGAAAAATAGAAAGAGCTTTGCCTTACCCCTTCCATTCCCTAGGTTTAGTATCTCACTAACGCACATTTCCCTTTTTTACATCTCCAATGCCCATATACTTCAGGGCAATTTTCCCTCTGTAGACATCACTGGGAAGATTTCAATCGAAAAATGCTTTTTTGGGGGTCACCTTGCCCTTTGGACACATGGAATTCCACAAATTTACCAAATAGAAAAATTGTAAAGGGTGAATATAAAGTCAAATAATCTCTTTGGGGGTCATCTAATAGGTTTGTTAAAGCTATAACATGTAATAAATATGATCCTTTAATGTTGCCATGGTGAGAGGAAGATGAAAAATTATGACAGATCCATGGTACAACAATTAAGATCAGCCAATTCATTTATAAGCTGTCAGTCATGAAAGATAAATACTCAGATTATGATTTCTATATAGCTCATTTAGTCCTATATGAAGTGGGTGCTTGGCAGATTTTCTTGTAGTTTTGAGGATCACTTACTAGCCTTTTTGGGAGAATGTTCTAGACTCTAGCAGAACTCTGTGGCAGGATGCTCAAGAACTCTGATTATATGGCAAGAAAACTTAGCTCTACTGGAAGGGAATCTGGGAGAAAAGACTGATTGTTCAGGGTCATGCAGGTACAAATTTGAATCCTGATTCTGCCATTTGTCAACCAAATGACCTTAAGCAAGTCATTTGACCCAATTCTGTCTTAGTTCCCACAGGAAAATAATACATGCCATATGGGGGTGGCAGTGAAGATCAGGAGACATTACAAAGGTAAACTGCTTTTTAAAACATTACATAAATGCAAGCTATTATTGTGACAATTTCTCAGTGGTAATAATAGAGTCAAGACAAGGCATTGGGACTCTTAGTGCCTTGCACAAAACAGACACTTAAAAGGTATTTGTTGAGATGAATTAAAAGGCTTTCACACAGCAGCAGCATTAGGCTTAATCTCTTTGGTTCTGTGAGGTCCAGCTAGAAGCAGTAAATAGAAACTCCTGATGGGGAAACAGGTTTTGACACTGTATAATGAAGCACTTTCTAATAATTGGAGCTGTCCAGCAATCCTAGGGCTGACTCAGAAGGTAGTGATTTAGGAGCCTATGATTTAGTCCTGAAAAGAGCCTTATCTGTAAAGATGAGCTAGTTGGTCAGTAATCATTTTATAGAAGAGGAAAATGATGCTCTTTGAAGTTAAATGACTTGCTCCAGGTTACAAGAGTAGGAAGCAACAGATTTGGGACTCAAAATAAAGATCTTTTACTCCACACTCAGCCTTCTTTCCACTATATCACATACCCTGGGCATGTATTTAGTTTCATCCTCATGGCAATGTGAGCAAGAAATCCAATCCCATTCTATTAGACAAACATACATTATACACCCACTCTTTATATGAAAAGCATTGTGCTAAGTGCCAGGGGTACAAAAACCCTCTTCCTCAACCAAACACAAAAGAACAAATTCCAAAACTAGTCTCTGATCTTAAGGAGATGATATTCTACTGGGGAGATACAATTTACATTCCAGTAAATAAATATAAAAGTTAAAATGGGGAAGTATCAGGAAAGACCTTTGTGGGAGAGGAGAGGAAGGAATCAGGGATATGCTGGTAAATGTTTAGCAAGTGGTTCTCCCCTCCAAAAAAAGTGCACCCTAACTCACTTTTAAGTTTAGTCTGCATTACTAACATTTCCCCAACACTTTCTTAAGTATAGACAATCAATAAAACAAATCAATTCCCAATTTGTAGCATTTGTGGACCTCTGAGATATAAATGATTATGGTGACAATTTAACAATGGGCTCCTCCAAGCCAGTTTGAGCTCGACCTCATATACGCATGGAAGTAATGAATTCCAGAGAAGGGAAACAATTGTGTAAAGCATGATTATGGGAGATAGGATGTATTATACAGGAAATACCTACCATTGACTAAAACAGAGAGGGACTGAAGGGGATTAATAGGAGATAAGGCAGGGAAAGCACTCCCTTTGTGGAGTGCTTTAAATGCTATGCTGAAGAGTTTACATTTTATTAAAGAGGCAATAGGGAGCCATTGAAGACTTTTGAGTAGGAGTTGAAATGCTGTGGCTTTGGGGATAATATCTTGACATCTGTGTGGAAAATAGATTGAAGAAGGGGAAAATGTATGTGGGGAGATCAATTACAAAGGTCTACCAATAGTCCAGGAAAGAGGATGAGGAAATAGCATAAATTCTGGGTGAATGGTGAACCAGTGACCTGTAGTAGAATTGTTATGTAAGCAAGATCAATAAGGAAAGCCAATGGGAGAAGGGAAAGTCAGAAACTTGAAGACTGGTGACCTTTGTTTAGTAGATAGAACATTCAACAGGGAGATTTACCATTGTATATATCTGGATGAATGATAATCACCCTGTTTTAGTCTCCTCATCAGTAATACCTGTACCTGACCTGCCTACATCACAAAATTGTTAGAATGTCCCATTAGGATAACCTTGGTGAAAATGCTTTAGAATAAACATAAAGAATTATGTAAGGAATTATCTTACCAATCAAGAGGTTACAAAAGGCTTCTTCTTTTATTGACTATAGGAAAGATTCTTTAGGCATTTAACTATGTTTGTAAATTCTGTGCATAACTTGAGAAAGGCTAGGAAGAGAAAGGGAGACAAGCTTCAAGGTAAATTGTTAGGCAAAGTCTTCAATTAAGCATCAACTTTGAAATGAAAATTAAACATGTCTAAAATTATACTCTATAAAGAAAAAGGTGGTAATCCTGCATTTCAGCAAGAGAGCTTCACTGCTATTTTTCTGAGAGTTATTAGATGGACTTGAATTGTGAACCACTGGCTAGAAGACACGTAGTTCAGGTAACAGTGTGGTATAGTAGAAAGAGCATTAACTCCTGGGTTCACCTTTGATACATATTACCTCTGTGACCTTGGGTGATTCCCTTAACCTTCTGCTTCAGTTTCCTCATCTGATTTGGTTGGCTCTCTGTAGTCCCTTCAATCAACATTCATTAAGCATGTACTATGTGCCAAGCACTGTGCTAAGTGCTGAGGGGACCTTCAACATCTATGATCCTTTGTTATTTGTGTAATAATCTACTTATTTTAATATTCAGTAATGCACAATTTTTTAAAGTTTTGCAAAGGGTAGAAAAACAAATAGCTATTTTTTCACTCCAGACTCAGTATGTATCTGTAAATACATGTGTGAGAATGGGGATATATGAGTATGTTGAAAGAAAACATATTTGAGAGACTATATCACATTGTTATTTAGTAATAGCAAACATTCATACAACACTGTAAATTTCCAAGAATTTTTACACTATTAATTTATTATTCTTTGCTACATTTCTGTGAACAAGTGAGTGAGTGTATGTAAGGGGGTGGATGTAGTATGTAAGTGTGTACTGGGGAGAAAGGGAGAGAAGTGAATGCTTATGACTGAGCTTGCATGTGTACTGTGGGTGGAAAGAAAAACAGAGAAAAATACTGAAAAGATTTGTGGGAGTGGGGGTACAAATATGAATGACTGGAGAGGGAAAGAGAGAGAAAATGAGGAAATACGAAGTCAGAATTCCATTTGAGCTGGAAATGAAAATTCATATGTCAATAAGAAGAAAGGAATATGGGCAATGTTGCAGGAATTTGATAATGATAGGTTGGAGTGGTAAGGAAAAATTAAATCCAGTAGGAATCAGCAAACTATTGTAATCAATAGTTTCAGTCTTCAGAATTGTTATTATACAGCAAAACTGAGTTTTGCCTCACTTCTCTACTATTATACTTCAACCAGTGAATGGTATAATAAAGAATGATCTCATAGGATCATAGAAAAGGGTATCTTTTTTGGTGAGTATTTTTACCTTAAAAGTCTGTGTGGGAAATATAATGGGCTTCAAGTTATGACACCAGAGTTCAAATCCTAGTTGTAACAATAACTACTCATAGGACCTTGATTAAAGAATGGGACTGTAGGCTTAGAGTTAGAAGAATTCCCAGGGGTTACTTAGTCCAACCCATTCATTTTATAGACAAGAAAAAGTTAAAATTATTTAGCAATTTCATGTGGTTCTGAATCCAGGTTATTTGACTCCAAATTTGGCACACCCTTTTGTACTACAGCTTTGGACTTCTGTTTTATAATCTGTGGGGATAATAATTCTTATACTACCTATCTCTTGGGGCTAGTTTGAGGAAACTGCTTTGTAAACCTTCATGTTCTCAATGTCATTAATCATAACAACTTGTCTGACTCAAGAAAACAAAAAGTTCCATTTTTATTTCAAAAAAAGGTAAAAATCTGATTTATCCTTCCAAACCATTAAAAAGGGGAATGTCTAAGTAGTATGATTTGCATAATAAATATTTTTGAATTGGATAAGCTGTTTTCACAGCAAATTCCACAGAATGAGAGTAGAAAAAGAGATACCTGGCTCCATCTGGATAGTGTAGGACAGCTCCACTTATGATAGCTGTTTCTTCTCAGATGGGGCTTATCACACCTTTTAATAACTTCCCAGGATAGAAGGCAGCTATACTATTTGTTGAAGAGAAATTTGGAAATGTTGGGTCAATTCAAAAGGAGAATTTGATTTTTCCCTGTTCATAAGATCAAAGGGTATAGATGTGCAAATGACATTGAAATCATGAAGGGAAAAAAAAATTGGTGTTAAAAATTGTACACATACATGATTGTTGACTGAAGTGAGGGGATTAATGCTAATGTGTGATTTATGGAATCAAGCCATTCAAATGCTACAGAATACACAGTAAGAAGTGTATTTTATAAAAGGAACAGAATCTGTGAAGGGTTGTTGGCAGAACAAAGTTCAAATTCTACGATCAACTAATTTAATTTGATTGACAAAATTTATAGAACACAACCATTTTCTGGGTGTGATATCAAGAGTTTTCTACAATCATAAAACTAATCCAGACTTTTGCTTAAGAGATATATCTTGGAAAATCACAGAGCAGTTCTTTAAGCAGGTTTGGAAATTTAAGCTGATTCTTAACCTTGAAGAAAATAAGATGTAGGAAAAAGTCAAAATGATTAAGATTAATTTGCCTGAGAAATTATTAATAATCTTGGTCTGGTTTCCAGGTAGCCATGTCATATCACACCAGTAGAAAGTAAATTCTTTCAAGGCAGTGATTGTTTTCATTTTTGCTTTGGTAGCCTCACATCTGAGCACAATGTTTTGCATTTTTTTTTGGATTTAACTTGGGATTTCATTGATTTAGCAAACTCTTAGAGAGGACATCTCTATCAAAGCCAACTGGTACATCTTCTGTAATTCTTAGTTTTCCTGGGGCACTGAGTAGCTAAATGACTTACCATGGATCACATGGTCAAAAGAGTCAGAGGCAAGATTTGAATCTTCCTGAATCTGAGGTTGGATCTGTAACCATTATGACAACACTGCTTCTCGCATCACTTAATATCTATGAAAATAGGAACCCTTGAGAGAGATATTAATCAAATAATCTGACTTGCCTTCCCCATCTGCCTTTTTTTTTACAATGATGACAAGGTTTTTCTGTATGTTGATACAGAAAGCCTCAAGATCCTTTTAGACATTGACCCTTTTCATGTCATTCTGATATTCTATTATTTACATATTTTGTCTGGACTCTAAGTCAGACTTGGATCCCTTTCTTTTGATACTGATTCTAGTCAACTGTTCTTCAAAAAACAGCTCAAATGCTGTCTTCTGTGTTTTCCCCTCTTGCTTCCTTTGATCCCCTATAACGTTTTACTGGTAATGCTTTAATAGTATTTAATCTTTTTTGCTATGTAATATAGTTACTTGAGTATTTGTCTTAATCTCCCTACAAAAGTGTAAGCTTCCTCAAGGCAAGAACTTTCTTCTTATATCCACACCCACATAACCTAATATGGTGTCTTGTGTATAGCAGAGGCTCAGTAAATATTATTGCATAAGTGAATTGATCTATTAGATTTGATACTAGCTGTGTCTTGGGACTTCCTTATGTGCTTCTTTCTTGCTAAACATTTTAACTTTAGCTCCTGAACTGTACCTGCCTGCTTGGAATATAGATACTACTTTCCACACCCTAACTCAAAGGTCTCCATTCACCTTATCTGCTCATGAGGCCTTGCTCTAATTCCTGACACCTAATGACAGTTTCTAAGGACCCAGAGGACTAGTTAGTGTTATTCCTGTTGAGTTGGTGCAGAAGTTCTGGCCTTCCCAATATTCTCACATAGCAGAGCTGAGAGTGGAACTCTCAGAACTTGCCTTCTTATTAATGAACTTGGAATGTAGCTTTGAATGGCTTACATCCTTGATAACCCTAGATATTTATGATAGAAGCAGTTAGGTAGTACAGAGGATAGAGCACTGGGCCTGAAATCAGAGAGACCTGAATTCAAACCCAAATGCAGACACTTATTAGCTATCTCATCCTGGGCAAGTCATTTAACTTGTTTGCCTCAGTTTCTTCAACTACAAAATGGGGATAAAAACACCACCTGCCTTACAGAATTTTTGTGAAGATGAAATAGGATAATATTTGTAAAAGTCATTGAAAGTACTTGGAATGTAGTAGGCATTATATAAATGCTTATTCACTTCCTTTCCTTACTAATTCACTGTGGCTATTGAGATAACATGGGGAAACAATTGGAATGCCTTGCCAGTCTTCTGAAAACTGGTATGTGGTTAGTTCTGTGGGAAAGGAATTCTTGAGATCATTCTAGGAAGAAAGGAAGAGATAGGACCACAAACTTAGAGCTAGAAGGGACCTTAGGGGCCATGTAGTTCATTTATCTCATTTTAGAGATAAAGAATGGATGCCCAGAGAGCTTATGTGACTTGTGAAGTAGGTAAGTATCTAAAATGGAATTTGAACTTAGATCTTCCTGACTCTCAAGTCCCATTCTATTTACTATGCCATATTTAGGAAACAGTTAGTGACAATAACTTGTGGACTCAGCAAAGGAGCAAGGAAAGAGAGAAAACATTCTTCCTTTAGGAAGTCTCCCTAAGAGAACCAAAAGTAACAGAGCTTCAGGTAGTTTCCCTTGGCTTTGAGAGTTTGTTACTGCCTGCTTGGAATTTAGAATCCTTACTGGAAGAGAAGACTGTTGAAAGGGACTTTTTACTAAAAGGTAATCATTGACTGAATCAGGTGGTGAACTTCAAAATATCTTTATCACTAAACTGCTGAACTTCATGAGTTATAAGCAGTGCCTGTGAATAATGGACATAAGAAGACTAAGCTACACCAGTAAATGGGTGTGGAAGATTACATGTACAAAGCAACAACTCCTAGAGATACTAGTATTGAAGACCCAAGGCACAAGAGCAGTCTACTAGCAAAGGGCTTCTGGAGAAGCTCTACCTGACAGGATTATGGTCATCAGGGAGTAGTATCAAATTTTCTGGAGCTGAGAAGGGTTTGATAGATCCCTGGATGAACTAAACTTTGTCCAAGGCATATAAATAACAATGGAGATTACTTTGGATGACTTTTGAAGGAAATGAAAGGATGTTCAAGTCTCAGATGTGCTATTTACCAGCTGAGAGACTAGTCACTTAAATTCTTTGATCATGAGTTTTGACATCTGTGAAATAGGCATAAAATACTCACACAACCTACTTTACAAGGTAGCTGTGAATAAAAGATGCTATTGATCATAAGTGGGAATGATTATTTCTGAGATTGCATAATTTTATAATAGTTGTTTTGACTAAATTAAATATCTTTTTGTTATCCTGTGATTATTGTGTTTGCAAATGGAAAGGAGAGGAATAAATGCTATCCTTTGGGGCAATTCAATGAAAAGACTTTCTGAATGCTGGGGAATCCTAAGCAAATGAAATCTGATTAAATTATTTCTAAAAGGTAACCCAGGACCTTAGTGTCATGAGTTCCAAAATTAATTTTGAATATTGGAATAGCTGACTATGTCAATCAAACAATCAATTAATAAACATTGATCAAGTGCCTTTTGGGGACCAAGAACTATGCAAAGTGCTGTAGATACAAAAAGAGAAAAACAGTCCCTAATAGGGGAGACAATATGCAAACAAATGTATAAAAATGAAGCTATGTACAGGACAGGCAGGAAAAAAATTGACAGAGGGAAAGCAGTACAATTAATAGGGAATATGGGAAAGCTTCCTGCAGAAGGTGGGATTTTAGTGGTTGGGACTTAAAGGAAGCCAAGACAGTCAATAGTTAGAGAGGAGGAGGGAGAGTGTTGCAGGTATGGGGGATAGGAAAAATGCTTGAAGCCTAGAAATGGAATATCTTGTTTCTGAAATAGCCAGAAATCCAGTGTCACTGGGCTGAAAAGTACTTTTCAGGGAGTAAAGTGTACGAGAACTGGAAAAGTAGAATGAGGTTAGGCTATTAAGGCTTTGAATGCTAAATGGAACATTTTGTATTTTCTCCTGAAGGCAAGAGGAAGCCGCGGGAGTTTACTGAATAGGGGATACCATGATCAGACCTGGTTTTAGAAAAATCACTTTAGTGGCTGAATGTATTGGAGTGGGGAGAGACTTGAGGCAGGCAGATCCATCAGCAGGCTCTTGCAATAATCAAGGTATGAGAAGATGAGGACATATACTAGAGTGGTAGTAGTGTCAGAGGAGATAAGGGGCCTTTTTTTTTTTTGCTTTTTGGAGGGTAATTGGGGTTAAGTGACTTGCCCAAGATCACATGGCTAGTTCTTGTGTTAAGTGTGTGAGGCCAGATTTGAACTCAGGTCCTCCTGACTCCAGGGCTGGTGCTCTACACATTGAGTCACCTAGCCACCCCAAAGCTTTTTACACACTCTTAAAATATTTTTTGTTTTTTTTTTTGGAGGGTAATTGCGCTTAAGTGACTTGCCCAAGGTCACATGGCTAGTTTTGCATTAAGTTTCTGCAGTCAGATTTGAACTCAGGTCCTCCTGACTTCAGGGTTGGTGCTCTATTCACTGTGTGACCTAGCCACCCCAAGAAGGGGGCCACTTTTGAGAAATGTTGGAAAGGTGAAATTAGCAGGCTTTGGCAACAGCTTGGATATGGGTGGTGAGGAATACATGATGACTTCTAAATTGCTAGCCTGAGGGACTGGGAAAATAACATTGCTTTCTACTTTAATAGGGAAAGTTGGAGAGAAAGAGGGCTTAATGGGAAACATAATGGGTTCTGTTTTAGGCATATTGAGTTTAAGATGTCTACTGGACATGCATTTTGAGATGTCTGAAAGGCAATTGGAGATGGAAGTTTAGAGGTCAACAGAGAGATTGAAACAAGAAAGGAAGATTTGAGAATCATTGACACAGAGAGGGTAATTCACCTGATGAGATCAACAACTGAAATAACAGACTGCAGGAGTGGAGAACCTGAGTCCACATGTGGCCCTCTAGGTTCACAAGTGCTTGTTCTATGATTTAGTCAAAGGGCCACACTTGAGGACCTAGAAGGTCACATGTGGCCTTGAGGTCACAGGTTCCCCACCCATGGATAGAGGGAAAGAGAAGAAAGTCCATGCTAGAACCCTGAGGGATACCTATGATTAGAGAGCATGATCTGGAGAAGTATCTAGTAAAGGAGACAAAGAAGAAACAGGTAACTCCTCAAAACACAGAAAGAACAAATTATCAAGGACAGTGTCAAAAACTGAAGGATAGTCAAGGGGAATGAGGATTAAGTAAAGACCATTAGATATAGTGACTGAAATACCATTCATGACATTGGAGAGAGCTGTTCCAGTGGAATGATGAAGTTGGAAGCCAGGTTGTAAGGGGAGCTAGAAGAGTAGAGAAGGTGGAGGCATATGTTGCAGACTACCTTTGTGAGGAGTTTAGCTATAGAGGGCAGAAGATAGTTCTTCAATCTTCTGATAGTTGGTGATAAAGGATGATAATTGTTGGGAATGGAAGATCAAATAAGGCTTTTTTTTTCAGGAGAGACATGGGCATGTTTGCAGATAGTAGGAAATGGGGCAGTAGACTGGGAGAGATTGACAATAAGTGAAAGTGTGCATTACAAAGGGGGCAATCTGTTGGAGATGTAATGGAATGAGGTTGCTTGAAGAAGGAGAGGGGTTAGCTTTGGTAAGGAGCAAGGTCATTTTATCATGTGAGATGGAGGTAAAGGAGAAAGTGGAAGAAGGCACCTGAATAATAGGAGATAAGCAAAAGGGGAGGAGAGGGAGTTCATGGCAAATGACTTCAATGTTTTTCTGTAAAATATGAGACAAGATTTTCATCTGTGGGGACATAGGGGGAACCACTGGAAGTTTAAGAAGAGATGAAAAGGTTTGGAAAGACCATTATGGAAAGTGGGATAGTGAGTTCATAAAGGAGGATTGTTTAGTAGCAGTAAAGGCCCAATTAAGTTTATGTGACACAGATTTTCAGTGGACCCAGTCAGAACAGTTGCATAATTTTCTACACCTTGATTCAGCAGCATGTGTGTAGGAGCAAAGGTGACAAAAAGGTAGGAGTGATCCAAGGATCAGCCCTGGTTAGGTGTAATTAGTAATATCATAAAGGATATTTAATTAGTAATATCATAAAGGATATCATAAAAGAAGAGAATAGTGAAGAGTTTAATTGGTTCACCAAAGATGGAGGAAAGAAAAAAGAGTGGCTAGTGCAAGAGAAATGGCATAGGAAAGAATTGTCCCTTATTCTACTTTTTTCAGACTAAATATCTTTCAAACACATCACTGACTAAAATATCACACAATGTGGGTTTGAGTCCTCTCCAGCACAAATTCCTTCTGTGAATTTGGTCTGGTGTAGCTGTTCTTGTCACTTAATTTTCTTCAGTGCTATTTCTATATTCTCATATGCCATATTGGGGGCCAAATATGGTAGGTTGTTCCAGTGTCATCAATGATGAAAATAGATCAGTATAGATATGGTGGCAAATCCTTTTCATTTTCCTTTTTTTGTCCTTCATATTTCATCTATAAATGTTCTTGAGATTATCTGGCTTGCTTGGAACTTATGTTAAGTTTTTTAGATATTGTATTCCCAGCTGCAATTCTGCTGTTTCATGAACTGAATCTGCTGGTAATCTTCTGTTATCTTTGGTAAAAATTTTCTGACATTTCCAACCAGTTTTCCACTTGGTTATCATTTCTATTTGATAAAGAGATCGAAGTGTTTGCTAGTGAAGTGGTCCCTTTCTTTATTTTAATCTTAATTTTCCTAGTTGTGGTGATTACATTGGTTAAACTGATATAATCCCTGTCAATGTCTTTGACTTTATCTATTTCCCAATTTTTGTCATCAATAATTTCTGAATAGGTCAAATTGAAATTGTTGCAATTTCTTGTGATATCTTCTCATCTTTATCCTTCCTTCTAACTTAGCACCAGTTTTGACCTTTGCTGCAATTAGTTGACAGTCTGGCTGGACATAGATGGTTGACCCAGAAATCATTTGCATATTTTAACCAGTTACTTCATAGAGAGCTAATTCATTGTTTTATGATATTTTTCAAAGTCTACCATATTTAGCACTTTCTCATTCTTTAAAAAACATTGTTAGCAATATATAGACAGGAGGCTCCTGAAAAGTCAAGAAGATGTTGACATTGATCTTTTAAAAAATAATTAACCATAATTTCCAAAATATTTCTGACCATTCTGGAATTGGAATCAAGAACTCTGAGTTTAAATCCTACCTAAGACATTTACTAGCTGTGTGATCTTAACTGACTCACTTAGATTCTCAGAGTTAATGTTTTCTCAAATTTTTATTCTTTTAGAATTAAACTAATTTATTTTTGTCAGATTTTAGGTTCTAAACTATCCCTCTTCCTCCCTCTCCAATCCACACTAGAGATGGCCACTAGTTATCAGTTCTTTCTCTGATTGTGGATAACATCTTCCTTTGTAGGTCCTTTATAATTTATTTGAGTAGTTATAGTATTCAGAATAACCTTATTGTTCACAATTATTCTTTGAACATTATTACTGTTACTATATATAACATTCTCTTGATCATTTCTCTTTTCATTATTTTATGCAAGTTTTTCCATTTAAAAAAAATCAACCAGTTTATAATTTCTTACAGCACAGCAATATTCCAAGGTTCTCTGATTTGTAAAATAAAAATGATAATATTTGTCTTTCCTATAAGAGTTGCTATAAAGAGAATACTTTGCAAACCTTAAAGAGATGCATGTATGTGTGTGTGAACATAGGGTATTCCAAACTCAGTGTAGTTTCAAATTATTATAGATACATAAGCACACACGTTGTTATGCCTAACTTTGAATTTAAGTCACACAATCCATATGTTGACTTCACTTTAAAGCTCTTTTTGGGATCTTTACTTCATCTTCTATGACATAAATTGCAACATTCTTCAGGTTGGTAATTGAAAGAAAATTTCATGTGTCCCATTCAGTTTTTGCCTTTGGGGCACAACTAAACCAACTCTGCAAATGCCTTTATTTACTATCCAAGAAGAAAATGTGTGATTTACTTTTAGTTAGCTTCAACTTTTTCTTTTGGTTTCATTTATAACATCAATGTCAATATTTATATGGTTTAGTTCCTCCAGTAATATTTCAACCTTTTGGTGATTTGACAAAAAATTCCCATTTAGAATACCAACACATTGCCATTTATAGATGGTCTAAAATGATGCAATCCTTCGCATTGCCTCAGGCCTTTTCTGCCACTGCAGAAACAAAAGGGGGCCTGTGGGATAATTTTGAATTTGCCCTTATTTCTCTATTTGCCAAGGCTAAGGAATTCATCATGTAGTGTCCAACCTGCTTTCTTGATGATGCACTTCTACACATGTTGATGCTAAAAACATTAAGGAAAGTCTTGGGTTGGTGGGAATATCGGGGGGGGGGGGGCAAAATTTAATTTAGAACCTACCATGTGCTATGCACTTTAGAAATGTTCTCTATATTTTCCCTTATAACAACCTTCTTATTCTTATTTTACATTTGAAGAAACTGAGTCAGCCAGAGGTTAATTGATTTGCCCAGGGACACACAGCTAACAAGTGTGAGGGGCTAGATTTCAACTCAGATCTTCCTTATTCCGGACTCTGTCCATCAATGCATCTAGCTGCTCCTACAAAGCCTGGGATCTTCTTACTTTAGTGCATAAGAAAATCCATGATTTCACCAGTGTGGATATTCTTTATGCCTGTGGTGAGTACTAATTATGTATAACTTGGCAGATGGTCTTCACAAGCTGCTGAGGTCAAAGAAATTATTACCCATTGGCCAACTTTCTGATTTCTCCCCCCCCAACTCCTCCCATCCCATACTCTTTACAATCTACTGAAATTCCAGGTCCCTTATTTTTTTTACCCAGATAAGGTATTATCTAGCCACATCTCTATTCTGTTTTAGTACAGTCATTTTCTTTTTTAATCAAAGCACAGAAATTCACATATATCTCAATTGGATTTTATTATGAGATTTGTGCCATCTTCCTAGTCTGTTAAATACTTTTGAATTGTGCTTTAGTAAACTGATGCATTAACAATTGCTCCCAGCTATTTGTTATCCACAAATAAAAATGAAAGAATCAACCTATTAATGGCTAAATGCTGATACTAACCATTTGCTAATTTGTTTCCAACTCTTCTCCCAAACATTTCTGACATATGCTATTTTTTCCCCAAATATCATGGGAGGAAATGATTTTTTAGGTATAGGGTTAGGAGCATAAATCCATAGTCATAATGCTAATTTATTTTCAGTCAGCAGAAGATGAATCTACCAGGTCTAAATATTTATCTTTTTAATAATTCAATTTATATTCAGGGACTAACTATATTATTGCCATCTCTAAGTTAGGGTTATTGGAATATATCTTCCTGAGATAGAAGAGGTTCTGGTTTACTCTCATGAGTGATATTGCCATGAATGGGTAATGACCAAGTACCTTTTTAATAAGTCTGGAAAAAATTCCACAATCCCACCCTCCTCCTGACCTAAACCCATTTATAATTTATAGACATGCAGGGCGGCATTGTAATTTTAGACATTCCTAATTTAAAACCCATTCATTATTACAGCTGCTGTTTTGACACATCTCTGCTTGTGCCAGGATGCCCATCATAATAAACAAATAGTGAAAAAAAGAACAATATTCTCTCCATTACCTACACAGTACTCAAGGACATAACTGTTAGAGAAATTATATAGCTGGGAAGAGAAAAGTCCCAAACAAACATTTGCTTTCTGCCTATTAGATTGGCATGGTTAAAAAGTGATTTGCCAAGTATTCTAGTCTATTGCCCTCTTGGACCATCCCTACCACACACTTGTTGGGCTCTGACATAATCAGAGGAATGTCTTGGGTGACAGCTGCATGATTGCCTCTATCTCTAGAGAGTAGTACAACTCAACCATCTGATTAGATGCAAAAAGATATTTGACGTTCTAATGATCTCCAATGAAGAAAATTCCACATTTTTAGAAAACACTGAATCTTGGAGTGAGAATCATTGCCCGGAATTCATCTAGTTCAATTCTTATCTGACATCGTATCCATATCCGACCTACAATATCCCCAGTTAGTGGATATACAGCCCTTACACAAAGACCTCTAGCAAGGGAAAACAGCAACCTACCAGGGCAGTTCCTCACACTTTTGGATAGCTTTAACTGCTGGGAAATCCCTCTTTACATCAAGTTTAAATCTGCCTCCATACTTTCTTTGGATTATTTCTAGTTCCATTCTCTGAGGTCTAGAGGGATGTGTCTAATGCCTCCCCCACATTAGATCTTCAAAGACTTGATGACAAATACTCTAATCCCTGTGAGTTTTCTATCATAATGAGTTTTTAGATAGCCTAATGGATTCCTTATGCTAGTTCTAAGAACAGGAAAAAGAAAATCACTGGATGACAAGATCTGAGTTGGAAATGACTTTAAAGATCATATGGTTAACTTATTACCTGAGGAGAAATGCCCAAGAAAAGGTCATTAAGCTATCACTAGAACATCACATTCTAGATGAGCCAATTTCACTTTTAAGCAGCTTCAAATGTTAGAAATTCTTTTATTTGATTTGTCCTAGCACCTTTTTATCCTGGAAGATCATTCCAGCCCTAAAATTGACCCATTGGAAGTACTCTATGCAAAGAGAAGTAACCTCTCCCTTTGACTGGAAAGCTCCTCTCTGAATTCCCATTTAAGGATAGTAACCAGGCCCACCATGGTTTATTTCTCTTCGAGCTACATTCTAGAATTTCTCTCCCATGTCTTTGCCCCTCCCCTTCCCACACCCAGGGCAAGGATTGCCTTTCTTTTTGCTTGTGTTTATTTCCTGTATTTAATACTGACCCTGTATAGAGTCAAAATCTGCCTCTATAATTTCCATTTGCTTCTTAGTTATGATCATGAGGTCCAAGTAGAATGACTCAGACAACTTTTCCATATGGCATATATCTAATCTCCCTTAAGTTTTCTCTTTCTGAAACTAAATATTTCCAGTTTCTTTATTGGATCCTTTTGTGGGATGGCTTTGAGTTTTTTTTTATATATACTGGTTATACTGCTCTGAATAAGCTCTGCTTGGTCAATGTCCTTCCCAGGATGTGGCACCAAAAATTGAAAATCAGCCTCTGGGGAGAGTCTTTCCATGACTAAGATCCTCTAATGTCATGATACTGTAAGCAACTACTTTTTGTACATTATGTCAGTATAGCATGATATAAGCTGTCATTAAAAGATTTAGCTGCCACATCACATAACTATTTCAGGTCAATCTTGCAGTCTGTTAAAATTACCAGACCTTTTCTTCCCAAAACCATTGTCTAATATCATCTAGTATGTCCACAGTTGTCCTTTTAAAACCGAGTGAAATACTTTAAAATTTTCCCTTGAGTTTTATCTATTGGTTCATTTTTTTTTGTTCTGTTGCCAGGGCAAATGGGGAACAAAGATGATGCTATTATCCCTCAGCTTTTTCTAGGCTAAAGCCATATCATTCCAAATATTCTTGAAGTTGTTATTTTAATCATCTTCCTGGCTCTCTTTTGAATCTTCTTCACATCTCTTTTTAGATGCAGTCCTCAAAATTCAGACTAAATACTAAGATTCATAGGATTTAGAATAGGAAATGATATTAAAAATCATTTAATATAGCACCCTCATTGTACTACTGAGACACAGGTGGTTTTAATGTCTTGGTTTAAGGTCACATTGGTAGTTAGTGGCAGAGACAAGATTCAAAACCAAATTCTTTAAGCTCAATTCCAGGGCTCTTTATACAACACCATATTGTGCTTGTTGGCTATATTGAATGCAATGGACAGATTACCTGCTTGGAACTCTTAAACTATCTATAATATTAAAAAAAAAAACTAATTTGTTTACTTTTAGTTTATAACATTCAGTTCCATAATCCCTTGAGTTCCAAATTTTCTTCCTCTCCCTCTCCTCTCCTCTTCCCTTCCCCCCACAGCATCACGCAATGAAATAAAAGTTTTACAAATACCTTCACGTTAAACATTAGTCAAGTTGTAAAGAAGGGTTACCAATGGGCAAAAACTAATTCCACAAGATGAGTAATATTTTCTTTCTGTTTTCTATGAACTGCTTCCAACACAACCAGCCCTATAAACAATTTTGAACTTGGTTCAGTTTGTTTTTATTATAACTCTTGCCCCCATCCCACTTAATAATTCTGAAAGCATGTCTTTTCCCAAATGTTTAAATGAATTTCTGCTATGTTACACCTTTCAGTTCTTGGGATCTTTCTCATGAAGGTGTTCTATCTGGGCCTGCTGTTTGTCCAGGGTTCCAGCCTTGGTTCTGATCCTTGCACTTCATCTCCTTTCTCTAATTCCAAAAGGTTTCTGTCCAATGTCCTGCTCCCTCTTATCTCCAATATTCTCTTCTAATCAACAAGAGAATCAAAGGTATTTTTAAGCTGTAAGAAGTCTTGCCAATCTGGTCCAAGCCTCTCCTTTTATCTATGCATTTCTTTATGCATAATATCTCACATTTACATAATGCTTTATGGTTATAAAGATTTTTATATGATACAACAATGCAGTGGGATAAGTAATGTAACTATTATAATTCATATGAGGAAAATGAGGCTCATAAGTGACCTGACAAATAAAAAAAATCAAATGAACCATGGAAATCATCTGGCAAGAGGTCATTCATTCTCAACTTAAAGACTTTCCTCCAAAGACAGGGAGCTCACTTTTATGTAAAGCTGTCTAGTCCCTTTTTTGAGGCTTCTGATAATTAAGACATGTCCCTTTATGTTGCATTAAGCTCTCTTTATTATTCTATTCATTGATTCTTGTTCTATTCTCTGGGGCCAAGCAGAATAACTGCATTCTTCCCCACATATAACAACCTTTCATTTAGCTGAAGACCTCTATGATGTCTTCTCAAGTCTTCTCTTTTCTAGGCTAAAGATCCTTAGAGTTCATTCATCTGATCCTGGTGTGTTTATCATTTGAAATATCATCCTTGTTACCCTTCTTTGGATGTATCCTCATTTCTCAATATTTTAATGTTTCAAGTATCTGTGATTTTACCAATTTGGTTATTTCCTCTGCCAAAGCTGATCCTACTCTCTATAAGATTTAGGAGATGGATGGCCTTTGAGAGTTGGCATGTCTGAAAAATTCATCATCCTATAGTCAAACTGATGATGAGCCTTTCTGAATTTAGTCAGGCTAGTCTTCAAACAACTGGCATATGGCTATCCCTAGGCCAATGCCTATTTTGTTAAAGTCTCTGATAAAATGAGATGTCTCAAACCAAATATAAAATTCATGACCCTAATTAGTCCAGGATAGATTAAAGTATCATCTCCATTCTCTTAGTACCATTATTTCTATTACTGTAGCTTTGGTTCACATTACCTATTTTGGCTACAACATGTTTTTGACTTACATTAAGGTCAAAGTCCAATAAATCCCCAGGGAACTATTGTTCACATGAAATATGGTCAAGTCACTTCCTATATTGGCACAGGTGGTTTTTAACCAAGTGTATGACTTGACATGTCTCCCAATTAAATTTCATCTTCTTAGATTCCATTGATTAGCCCAAACTGATGAGATCTTTTAGGATACCAATTTTGTAATCAAATATATTAGCTTTCCTTTTATTCCTGTAGAGCACAGTGGATGGAACTGGGGGCCTGAGGTCAGGAAGACCTATGTTCAAATCTGGCCTCAGACAGTAGTTATATGACACTGAGCAAGTCATATAACCTCTGTCTGCCTCAGTTTCCTGAACTACAAAATGGGGATGATAATAACACTTACTTTGGAGGATTCTTGTGAGGATCAACTGAGATAATATATATGTACAGTGCTTAGCACCTGGCACAGAAGAGGCAATAAATTCTCATTTCCATTCATCCTTTCCATCTGTGGTTTACCCTTTCTTCCTTTCCATCATTGTTCCAACAATTTAATATTTAATTTACATTTAATAAATACACTATCTCTTCATTCATCCAAGTGATTGATAAAATATATAAAATAGGGGAAATAAGAATTTTTATTTCATTTCTTGTACACAAGTCATTGTTGGTAAAATTCTATAGCCAATTTAATTTATATATCTTTTGATTATTTAATTACACATCTTATTAATAACTGATAATTTTAGGGTAGTTTATAGTTTGCAAGGCATTTTGCTCCAAATACTCCTGAGATAGACAGTACAGGTATTATTATGCCCATTTTACAGATGAGGATTCTGATATTCAGAAAGACTGAGTGCCTTGTCAATGATCCTACAGTTATTTTAAGTCTCCTATATCTACAATTTTCCTCTGGTTTATCAATTTGGTAACTGTGAAAAAAAGGAAATGAGGTTAGTCTGCTACAAATTGCTCTTAATGAATCCATGGTAGCTCATAGTAATGACCAGTTTCAATACATTTGTGGCCAATTGTCAATTTTTCTCTTTTCTTGTGTCCACAAAGAACATACTTTTTTTGGGTCAAATGATTGCCTTTTAGATTTTTCTGTTGCTTGCTATTCCACCTAAGCTGCAACAAGGAAGAAATTAAAAACCCATCAACAAACCAGCGTGACGCCTGGGAGGTTGGAAGCTGGCATCTGTTAATAACTCTGCCCCTGAGTACCCCCTTTCTGAACTCTTTCTTCTGCTAGGCAGAATAATTTGCTGCTGACTTGATCCTGAGCAAAGGGGATTCTTGAGCATAGACAGCTGTCGATAAGGCCAGAGAGCAGCATGGTGACTGTAAACCTGAAATCTGAAAATCAAAGGCAATTGTGCCAAATATTTGCTTTTTGTGGTGACTAGAACTAAAAATAAATATTCCCAGGGAGAAATACCAATTGCTGGCATTTTCCAGTTGGAATGATTATACAAGAGACAATAGACAGGTACTACAAGGTCAATAGTTCTTCATTTCTCAGAGAGGGAAACTCAGGCTCAGACATATTCTTCTCCTAGTAATATTATATAACGGAAGACTATCATCTTCAAAAAATTAAAATTTAGGTGAACCAAAGGACAGTATAAAGAGGTGTGTGTGGTAGATGCTAAATGACTGCGGCATTTTACTGATGATGATTTGAATAATAACATTAATTTGTTCAGTCATTTTTCAGTTGTGTCTGACTCTTTGTGAGCCCATTTGGGGTTTTCTTGGTGAAGGTATTGGAATGGTTTGCCATTTCCTTCTCCAGCTCATTTTAAAGATGAGGAAACTGAGGCAAAGAGGGTTAAGTGACTTGCCCAGGGTCACATAGATAGTAAGCATTTGGAACCACATTTGAACTCAGAAAAATGAGCCTTCCTGAGTCCAGGCCCGGCACCTATCCATTTAAACACCTACATGCTCATAACAACAACAAAAAAAATCACAACTACTACTGCTACCACTACCACCACTACTACTGCTACTACCACTACCACTATCACTACTACTACTATTACTACCACTACTACCACCACCAAAACCAACAGCAAAAACTAACATTTATGATGTGCCAGACACTGTGCTAAACATTTTCCAATTATTATCTCATCTGATTGTCATGACAATCCTGGGAGATAGATACTATTGTTATTCCCATTTTACAGTTGAGGAAACTGAGACAAACAGAGGTGAAGTGACTTACCCAGGGTCATGCAGCCAGTAAATGTCTGAATCTTATTTGAGCTCAGACTCTCCTGTCTCCAGGCCCAGTTTTCTATCTATGGCTTTGCTTAACTGTCTCATGCACTTGCATGCAAGAAATGTAATATGTTATTTTTCAGGATATGGAATCAACAAAGGAGGACAAGTCAAGCAGGAGGAGGAAAGGATAACTGTTAGCTGGAAGGCTGCACTGACACTCAGTAAACTTAAAGAGACATTGACTGCCTAGCCCTCTGACTACATCCTCTCTGGAGGATTTTGTAAGGATTTGTAAGCATGAATCCATTGAAATACTAGGGCATGGGGAAACTATTTGGTGAATATAAGTGAAGAGCAGTATATTTACATAGCTGTTCCAAGGGAAGTGGCGAAAAAGGTATCATCAAGATTATATGTGACTCGAAAAGAAGCAATCTTCGTCATATTACAAAAGCGGAGAATGAAAGATGGGCGCTAGGAATTGCGAAAGACCCAGAAATGACAGCGACAGAGAAACAAGAGGAATAGATTAGATTGTTGAATTTTCAATGGGGGAAAAATCCCCAAACAGTAGAATGCAAATAAAGAGAGTTTCATTTGTGTCTTTAGCTTCCCAGCACCAAGCATATATGCCTTACTTACAGCAAACACTTAATAAATGTTCATTGAGTTGAATTCAAATCTGTTACTTTTATAGTTGAGGAAATTAAAGAAACAAAACAAAACGAAAAAGTATGGTGAATTGGACAAGGTCACATAGCAAGTGTGGCACAGGTGGGACCCGAACTCATAATTCTTCAAAGCTACCAGGCTGGGGCTGATCCATTCTTTTTGGATCCTGCTTCACTTTGTTCCCTCCTTGAAGGAGACACACAGTGCTTAGCACTGCTAAATTATATTCTATCAAATGTCTCAAGTGCTTCTAACCCTTCTTTCTTGAGCCCTGAGGCTTTGGAAGTACCCAAATAAAGATAAAGGGTACTTTTTTTCTTGTATAGTTTCTTTCTTAGCGACTTACCTTGACCAGAACATAATCATGTCATAATTACAGGAGAATGTAGTTATCCCTTCCACGTTGTGACTTTCCCCATTGTGGTTTCAATATATCACAGGTCGGCATAAGAAATTAAATGGGAATTTGGGGGGAGTTTTGCAGAAGCTGCAGATGACATGCAAAGGAGAGCAAATGAAACTCAGGAATGCATAAAATATATGTACAGTATTATATAATATCAACATTTTATCTTTTAATACTGTAAACACACCATTAAAGAAAAAGAAACAATTCAGACTTCTTCTGTGGTAAAAAAAAGGTGGGCCAAAAATTTTTACACAGATTTTCCATATTGTGGGGGTGCCATGCCTTTTACCCCCCAAATGTGGAAGGGATAACCATACTTCAAGAATAATTCCTTGATGCTCCAATTCAAAGTAGACATTGCCTGGTTAGGAAAGGTATTGAAGAAAGGGCAATGACATTATTCCCCCTCTCCAAATGAATTCGACAGACATTTTCAGAAGGCAGTGTAGAATAAGGGGAACGATAACAATGGCAAGATTTATATAGCATTTTAAAGTTTGCAAAGGGATTTGCAAATATCATTTCATTTTATCCTCACAATAACTCCTAAAGATAGGTGCTATTATTATCCCCACTTTACAGATGGGGAAACTGGGGCTGTGAGTGGTTAAGTGACTTGTTTGTGGTCAAGCAGTTAAGAAGTGCTTGAGATAGGATTTAAACTCAGTTCTTCTTGACTTCAGGTCCAGGACTCTTTCCTTTCCATTGTGCCACCTGGCTACCAAAGCTGGCAAAGTACTAGGTCTAGATTCAGAAGACCTGTGTTCAAATTCTGCTCATGATACTCCTTGGGCAAATAACTTAATTTCCCTATGTCTAGTTTCCTTAGATGTAAAATGAAGTGTTTTGAGTAGTTGGACTCTGAACCCTTCCAATTCCTGATATATCATCCATAATCTTATAACATTAGTGCAATTCATACTGCCAAAGTAGTTATCAGGTGTTAAGACATTCAGCTTGGCCCAGGTACTGTACCAATTTCAGATTCACTTAGGTCTCAGTTTTCTCTGTCAACAAAGGGGCCACTTCTATTGATTTCACTTGGTGGCTAACAGCTGCGAATGTTGAAGCAATTGGAATGCCAAATTTTAGTTGAAAACAGGACTGTTTTCATTTTGCTGGCAAACCAGCAATTAGTCTCAAGTGTTTGGAAACAGATTCATTTGTGCCCCAGTAGGCATGTTGAGTGAGATTTAGCAGCAAAGGTCAGCATTTCCTCTCATTGCCATCCTCTCATGACATAACACGAAGGCAGTTTCTGTTTCATTCTTAACAAAAGTGTCAAATTATAATAAATCTAAATGCAAATGCCACCTTGTTTGTTTTTCAATTTTTTTTGGTTGGTTGGCCCTTTACATTCAAGTCTTAGATAGTAGTTACTTAAAGCAGATTGTGATGGAGTGATTCACACATGGGTAGAGAGGACTTGCTTTATAGCACCAAGATAAATGTCAGTCTGAAGTAATGTCTTAAGGTCAGATAGGCCAAAGAATGCAAATGCTGGCAGATTTCATTTTCATTTGGATAAAACCATGGTAATAAGACTTTTAAATGCAATGGAGACATTAATTTTGCTCTACAAAGCTGTTCCCACTTGTAGCTTCCAGAATGCTTTGGTAGGCTCATGAGAACTAAACTGCCTCTAGCAAATGAATGGACATCAATAAAATACCCATGGTGAGGTATGTGTGTGTGTGCATGTGTTTTTAAAGCTGATCCCATATTTTCCACTGACAGTGAAGACAGTATGTGCAATATTTTACAATGATTTCCAAGTTAATTTTTTTTTCTGATTCTGAATATTCCCTTTGTGTTTTTTAAATCAATAGAGCTGCAGAAACTTACCTCTTCTTGAATATTTCAAAAGCTCTGTCCTTGGTGCCCATCTTTTCATGCTCTGAGTTAGATAAGCCAAGATGAACTCTTAACTTTGTGTGCCTTCCAACCACACTCAGGATCTTGTACAGTTTATGTTAGCTATTAGAAAGTGATGCATTTGTATGGAACGGGATCCCAATAAACCTCAGAAATGCTGATAGCTTTTCTAAATTATTGATATTATTTTGGATGGAAAATAAAAGCCTCCAAATGCCTTCATAATAGATTCATAAATGTACATGTGTTGTCAAGCAGAAAGGGAGAGACTGATGAAGACAGAGCAGGTGGCAGAATAAATCAGGATCAGATCATAGCCACTCTCTGATCATTATTCTGCTAGCTGCCCATTGTCTATTGGCATGTAAATGCTGAGTGTCAACATGAACTTAAATAAAAGCCATTTTTTCCCATATTCTTGAATTGAGGGAAGAGACGAGTGTTTCTTGTATTTTGTTGAGCAGGGAGATAACATTTAGAAGCAATTCAGCCCATTTCTCTGATGGTGACATCTTATAATCAAATTTGGTACCTCTAGTCCCACGATGTCTAACATTTCAGGTGAGATGAGACTACTTGGGGAGTCATTATCAGCCACTGACTTGAGGACTGGCTTAGAAGACTTCACATATGTTGCAGACCTGCTGATTGATCATGGAAGGATCACTCATCTAGAAAGCTGGAATAATCAGTAAGCGTCTCACACTGATGCGATGCTGGAAATATAGAGGAGCCCAATGATTCATTTTTCCACATTGTGGCAGTGTATATTGTCACAGCAGGGGTTAAGGAAAGATTTTTGCATGTTTTAATATGCAAATTATATGCAGGATAATGTATAAATAAGCAGCTATTGTTTTTGAGTCAACATGAAGGGCATCTTTCCCTAATAGATTATATTTTAATTAGACCTCCAGCCAGATAAAGAAATTCTCCCTTAACTCTTATAGAAGGGATCATCTTGCCTTTCCTTGAATACCTCCAGTATCAGGAAGCTCATTATCTTACAAAGTAGACTACTTTTTGGCTGAACAGCTCTTAATTATTAGAAATTTTTCACCTTATATTGAATCTTGGTTAAGGGAATGGAATGATGGCCTTTACCTCAGTTTATTCCATTGCCAAATAACATCTTTATTCCATATTTAAATGCAAAGAGGCTGCTGGTCCAGGGCTTTGAAGATGAAAAGTGCCATGTAACTACTTGGTACCATGATTTATTAAACTGTTCTTTGAATGAGCTCCTTATAAAGATGAAATCACTATTACTTTCATATATTCCTTCTTTCTTATAATTTCACTATCCATTTCATTGTCTGTCTCATTTTTTTTTGGCCTTTCATCTTTAAAGATCATAGCAAGGTGTCAGATGAAAAATGGTCTGTGTTTTTTTTTTGCTGTGTGTTGACTTCTTTCTTGGAGCAAGGTAAATTTATTTATAACCAGATTCAAATACAATTTAATGCTGTAATCAGGTAATTATGCATTATTTCCCATCATACACTCTGTATGTCAGCTGTACTGATCTATTCGAGGTTTCTCACACATGAAATTACTTTACCTACCTCTTTTCTTTTACTCACAGAACAAGGTACACCTGAAATATTCTCCCTCTTCACCTTTGCCTCTTAGAGTTGCTAACTTCTGTCAAGGTTCAGCTTGAGTCCTCCCATAAGAGACCTCCTATAGGAAGTTCTACCTGAATTCCCTTGAAATTCCCTCCCCACCCTTGAAGTTTTTTCAGAGGATCATAGATTTAGAGATAATTTAGTCCAACATTATAATTTTACAAATGAGGTCCAGGGAAATTAAGTGAAATAACCAAATTCAGTCAAGTAGTTAGCGTTAAAAGTAGGGTATTAAAGCAAGTCTTCTGATCCAAGAGGCAATACTCCATTTCTTACAACATCCAACACCTTCACTTTATATATATGTTCCATATTTACTTATCAGTGTTCATTTTCTTTCCCCATCCACTAGAATGCAATCTCCTCAATAGCAGGAATTGTTTCATTTTGGTGTTTATATCACCAGTGTCTAGAAAGGCATCTGACACATAATAGACACTTTATAAAAAGCATAAATACTGAAATAAATCTGGCAACTGCATTCAAGGCAAGGTTGATAACTATATGGATTTGATCAGAGTGTTCTTTGATCTAAGTTCTTTGTCCATTGTCAAGTCCTTTCTAGAAATACAACATTATTCCCCATTTTCACTTCATCTTTACCTTGCCCCAAATTTTCAAAGCTTTATTTTCCTTAATGTTAAAGCAACTGACTGATATGAAATGACCTAGCATCTAAGACGAAAAGGATTAGAATCTGGGAAAAATCTTAGAGAACATATGATCCAGTCCCTTTATTTTACATGGAAGGAAACTGAAGGCCAGAGAGATAAAAGAGCTTGGTCAAGGCCATGTAAAAAGTAATTCTGAAAGCCTGGGTTCAGACCCTGCCCCTCTTGATTCCCAGTCTAGTGATTTTTCTACCACTCCATGTTGTCTCTCTTTCAAAGGCTTGCATAAGTGCTCCCAAATTTGTTTAATTTAAGTGAGATCAGTAGGCACTTAACAGAATAAAATATACCTGATATGTCCAAATTTCAGTTCCAGGCAAAAATATGTGACCCCATGGGCCTTTCTAGAAGTAGGACCAAAGGAAGGTTAAGAAAACTTGAAGTAAGAAACAAAGGACTCAGGATGAAGGAGAAGTAGAAGAACAATTTGTAAAGAATATTTGTTGCTTTGGAGGGTTTGGGAAATGCAAATATGGTCAAAGATTGAATTTGGAGAGATAAATTTGGGAGAAGTTGAAGGAGTAAAAGAAGAAAGAAAAGGAATGAAGCTTTAAGCTGAAAGCTGCAAAGGACTAATCTGAAGGATGTAACAGATTCAAATGGAAGGCAAAATATTTAACATAAACAAGAAGGACTCAAGTGGAGGGACTTAAGAGAAAAACTCAAACTGAAGGAGGAGGGTTCAAGATGAAGAAAGACTCAAGAAGAAATGATTGGTGAACATACTGTAAGATAATAGGAAGTGGTACAACAAAAGAAATGACATTGAATATGGCTGTTGAGGTCCTAATAAGAAGCTAATAAGGAAATAATGAAGTAGTATAGGGAGGGACAAGCCTAGAGTTGAAGACCTCCATTAGCATTTTGTCAAAGCTGTTAGATCCAAAGAAATTCCTAGAAAAAGGGAACAAAAATGAGCTGAGGAAATTTTAAACCATTGTGTCGGTGATCTTTGAAGATCATTGTAAAAATAGTACAGGTAAGAGAATGAGAGAATAAACAGCAGGACAGTAGGAAGGCTAATACTTTTTTGAGTTTGACAAAAGGATTAAAATGGAGTCTGTCTAATTATAGATCAGTGAGTCTGATTTCAATTTCTGTCAAAATTCAAGAAAGCTTACTAAAAGGATAATTGGAGAGTTTCTAGAAAAGGAATCTGTAATCACAAAAAACTAGCAAGTTTTCATCAAAAGGGGTCAAATCTAAACATTTCTTTTCCTTTACTGACAGTATTACGAGAATGCTCTAAATAAAGTTTAACTGGGTGTTAGTAAATCATTTGGCAATATTTCTTATGCTATTCTTGTGGAAAAGATGGGGGAATGTAGTCTAGACAATAGGATAGTTGCATGAATTAGAATTGGTTGAATGTTTGGACCCATAGGGTAGTTAACACTTAATAGCAATTTTGAAGAACTTTAGCTGTATGTTTGAGTGTTTATTCTTAGACTTGTACAGTTTAATAGTTTTATTACTGACCTGGATAAAGGTATAAATGACTTGCTTATGAAATTTGCTGATGATATAAAACTGGGATGGACAACTAACACAATAGATGAAAGAGATGGGATACAAAAGATCTTGGAAGGCTAGAACATAGAACCAAATTGGGTAAATTGTTTTTCCCTCTTAAAAGACATCAGGTCTTACTCATAAGTTAAAAAATAGCTTCATAAATATAAGATTCAGGAGCCATCAATAGATTTCAGTATATCTGAAATAAAAAGCTCAATGTCAGCCAATAGTGTTATGAGAATTAAAAAAAACCCATACCAATACAATCTTAGTATATATGAAGGGAGGCATGGTATCTAGGACTTAGGGAGTGTTTATCTTGTACTCTAAATGAGTTAGGTCACATATGGAATGTTACACTCAGTTCAGCATATTACATTTTAGAAAGGAGATGAATAAAAGAGAGAGTGTCTGCAGCAGGGTGACCACCTAGGTACTTGTAAAGGACCTGAACATTATGCATCATGAGTACCAATTAAAGGAACTGGGGATTTATAGCCCAGAGGTGACAAGAAGATAACTTGATAACTGTTATCAATATTTAAAGGCTGTCACTTAGATGAAAGATTAGACTTCTCCTACTTTATCCCAAAAGACGAACTATGAACAATGGGTGAAAATTACAGAAAAGTAGATTTAGTTTTGATGTAAAAAAACAACCCTAACAACTATACCTGCCCTAAAGTGGAAAGAACTACCTCAGGAAGTAGTGAGTACCCCCCTTCACAAAGGTTCTTAAGCAATGAATTGATGACTATTGGACAATGTGGCATAATGGATAGAATACTAGACCTCAAGTCAGGAATGCATTGCTTCAAATTCTACCTTTGGGCAAGTCATTTAATCTCTCTTGATTTGTTTCCTGAACTATAAAATGGGGAGAATGATAGTACCTACCTCACAAGGTTACAGTGATAATCAAATGAAATAAGCTATGTGAAGTATTTTGGAAAAAATGATAACTATTATTTTGTAGATTGCATTCTTATTCAGGTATAAGGTGGACCAGATAGTCCCTTTAGCTTTTGAGTGATAACAGGGAAGCAGATTTCCACAAAGAAAAATCCATCAGAAAATAAGAAAATGGAGTAGGTTTCCTTGTGAGGCACTGAACCTTGTATTTGTAGGTGTTTATGAAATGGCAGGTTGAGAACTTTCTAGGGAGATTGTAAAGCCAATATTTTATCTGAAGTATGTCTGAGTAAAACTGAGGACCCTCTCAATTGTAGGATACTTTAATAAACAATTTTGCAAAGGAAGGCAAAATCGATAGTCAGGTGGTCATAATCACTTGGAGAAGAACTTCAGCTTGAATCAGACTCCTCTTTTAGAATATACATTTCTTCCAAGAAGTATATTTGTTCTTTTTGCTTCCTTCATGATCTGAATATCATGAAACAAGTAACTGAACCATTGCTGTGACTCCCACCCAATCTTCAATGAAGTACACAGCCTGATGTATGGGGCAAGTGAAATTTGAGTAATAGAGTGTTGAGATACAGGTCTTTCTCAAAATCTTGACTGAGTATCTAGAACTTATGGATATACTTACCATATGGACTTAGCAATTTAGTTACTGATAAAAATAGCTTGAATATTAATACATATTACTTTGTAAGCAGTATACATGATCTTATTTGATTCTCACAACAGTCCAATGAATGAGGCAAGTAGTATAAATATTATTTATTTTGTTTTATAGGTTAAAGAAAACCCTGAGATTCAGGATGTTTAAATGACTTGTCCAAGGTCATATAAGTATTATGTGGTGGACCTGGGATCTAAATTTAGACCTTGTGATGACAAGGAAGACACTAGGGATGTGGAATTTTCAAGGAGGAAGAATTGAATGGAAGAGGAGAAAGTTGGCATGCAGTCTTTGAAGGGCTAGCATAAGGAAAACTGATGAGATTTGTTCTGTTTGCGACAGAACAGAACAGAAACTAGGAGCAATGGTTGCAAGTTACAGACACAAATTTAGATCTTATGTCAAGAAAAAAGAACTAACAATTTAAGTTCTAAAAGTGAAGTAAGCTATTTGGGAAGAGGTAAGTTCCTTCTTCCTGGAGTTTGTCAAGCAGAAGATGAATTACAACTTACCAGATATGATGTAGAGAGGAAATCTACCAAAATCCATTGGAAGGATGAGACATGAAGCCAGGTGTACAGGGTACTATTGGGTACCAGACTCTTGCTTTAACTATTTGACTATCTTCTCTGTTTAGGTTTTGATGATATAATTTGATTATATAGTGGATGAAGATGAAAAGCCAAGGCAGCATGAGGAACAAGCCTGTTATAGTGAAAAGAATGTTGGATCTGGAGTCAGAGAACCTATGCTCAAATTTTGATTTGGATGTTTATTATTACCTCAATGACCTTAGGCAATTCACTTAACATCTTTTGGACTGTTAGTACATGAATGTATGTATGTAGGTGTATGTGTGTGCATATGTGTATACATGTATATACACATATTTGTGTGTATGTCTATATACACATATATACATATATGAGGATGTATATGTATATACACACATATGAAGAACTGTGGTCCCTTTCAGTGGTGATACCTGCTAGAAGAATGTAGAAGTGTCTGTAAGGAAAGCTTGCGGAAGGAGAGCAAGGCAACTTGCCAGGTATGAATAGTGTATGGGAATGATGAGAAAAGCCATTAGCAACTTTAACATGCTGCCAATCAATATTGCAGAAAAATATTACTGAAATAACCCAGAAAAATAGACTGTGCTCTTTCTCTTTCATTTGGTTATGACCTGCTGTGCTTTGTGAGGATTTGCTGTACAGATTAGTTCATAATTGTTAATTCTGTTCCCAAAAGGCACATTCCAGACATTTAGTCTGGGTAAAATGTTTGATTTAGGCACAAAAAGACTGTATCTAAATAACAGCATTTTTAAAAATGGTCAATTTTGTAGGAAAAGTCATCCAGAATTTTTAAGTCATCAATTTCAGGGTGCCTAGGATGAAGGGTCAAAAGTAATGAACAGAATATAGTATTTTAAGATTTCCAAAGTATTTTATATACATTATCTCATTTGACCAGATTACTAATTATATTACCAATGTTTTTAGATCTATTTTATAAGGGGAGGAAACAGAGGCTGAGTCAGGTTAATGAATTGCTTGAAAGCATTTGTAATATGTAAGCCAAGATTTGAAACCTGGTTGCAAGTATGTCATGGTCACACTACCAGTAAGTATCAAAGGTGGGATTTAAATTCAGATTTCTCTTGACTAAACAGAGGTTCAACATTCTTTCCACTAACCCACAATACCTTTGGATAGTGGGTAGTAGTGAAGAGTAGCTATTTTCTCCAGCATGTTGGACAGTTCAAGGTACACTTCACAGTCTTTCTCAAAAAGTAATGCATACATAAGACAAAAGGGGGAAATAGAAAAAAAGGGGGGGGGTCTGGAGCTGTAGCTAAGACGGAGGAAAAAAAACCATTTATTTTAGATATATTTGAGGGATTTTAAAAGATACAGCTCCAAATGTATTTATTTTAGCTAGAATATAACTTCAGCTAAAAAAATATAAAGTACTTGTGCCCATGGATCTTTAAGGTTCACAGAGCATCTTTATTACAATGATCCTGTGAGGCTGGCCACTAGTTGGCACTGATCCAGTGATTTTAATTATATCAGCCTCTGTTTCCTCATCTGTAAAATGAGGATAATAATAGCATCTACTTCACAGCCAGTTGTGAGCTTCAAATGAGACAATATATCTAAAATTCTATATGAATAGTACCTATTATGATTTTGCAGATGAGGTAATAGCGTCTTACTTGCCCACAATCACACAATGACTCACCCATGATTACTAAGCAAATAAATATCTGATATGGCATTGAAGCTCATGGCTCTTAACTGTAAACTCAGTGTTCTACCTGCCATTCAACTAACTTTAAGAGGAAGAATAAGACATGTTTAATTGTCCACTTGAACATCCTTTTTTGGACTGGGAAAGAAACATGGAAGCTCATTATTTTTCTTCATGATTCAGACTGAGGTAGGTGGCTAAAATGACACATCCCAGTTTCTGGCAAATAGTTGGTGCTTAATAAATGTTTGTTGACTTGAAGGGGTAATACTATGCTTATGACTATAATGACAGTTTAGAAGCTACCCTTTTCTTTCCAGATCATAGATATTATTTATATAATTTATATTATATTATATATATTTATATTATATGATATATATCATTTATATTATATATATCATTTATATTAGATAAATTAAGTAGGGAAAATAGAAACATAAAAGGGGAGGAACTAAAAATAACCCCAGCCTAGGGGTCCTCTTAGCTCTCTAGGTAAAATCAGATATGTATTTGAATTATTATGAAGGAAAAAGCCTTACATTTTGGGCATCATCACCTGGGTTCCCACCTTGACTCTTTTCTTTGACCTCAGGCAAGTTAAACAGGGGCACTGAGTTCAAATAACTTGTAACATTTTAACATATAATAAAGCAGATTTCTGAACTGTTAGTGAATCTGATTTAGAAATCCTTGGAACAGGAATTGAAAAATTAGATATGTTCATTTATAATACACCGTGTCTACATCTGCAAAGGGAAATGGCTCAGTGGATTTTATAAGAAGAAGCTAAACATTTTTCAGCTATTGGATGGTTGTTGTAGTTTTGTTTGAATTATCTGGATAATTGATACAGTGCTATACTTCATTTGCCTCGATCGACACAGCTATAGAATAAATCGAAGTGGCGAGCATTTTAAACTATCAGCTAAAGCTTCATCTACATCGTGTTCTCATCTGGAGGGCTCTCAAGCCCTGAGAAATCAGCCATCACATCCTATTACCTTGGAGATGGTTTACTTGTAAATGAATTTCTTTAGTTCTGTTCTTATGTGGTTGATTCAACAGGCTTCTGTGTAGCACTGAGGGAAAATTTGTTTAAATTCAGCTCTGGGATGGATTAATTGACATGGGAATCCCTCTGATGACCTGCCAGATGTCTATCCTCAGCTGGCCAATCTCCGTTCCCTTTTTGGTGGTTGTTATTAATGCTGAATTTCCTGCCAGCAGGAGTTGGTCTCTACCCCAATGAGAACAGCATTCCCTCAATTAGAACTTTATAGTCATTAGAGTTATTTGTAAAGCCATTCTTCTCTAAAATTCTGGTTATATCATAGGTTATCTGCCTCAGGGTTCTGCAGTTTTCCCAACTTCTGTGTGTGGCCCTATGATTTGAAGCTTAGAGATCATTCATTATCTATGAGGAGTGTAAAGGCACCAACACTTGTAAAACTACATTTCAATAGGAATGTATTTTTCCTGTGGGAGCTTTACATCATTTCATACCTGGCCTGATGAAACAAGATGCTTGGGAAACAGGAACTCCAGGGAGGTTCATTTCCCAGAGTTGGAAAAGACTTTAGGGTCCATCTAGTCTAATCCTTAGACAAAACACAATTTTTTCACTCTTGTGCTTATGTTCCTAGTTCTGTATAATTAAAATAATTATTGCATGAAAGACAGTATAGATAATAAAGGGTCACAGGGTTTTTTATTTGGCTTTTCTGTGTAACAATTTCTGTCATAAAAATTAAAGTGATAGATGGCATGTTTTCCATACTGGGATAGAAAACTGTCTGCAGAGTTAGAAAGATATGGGTTCAAGTCCTACCCATGCAAATCACATAGTCTGTTCCATGCCCCAGGTAATGTAAGATTTTTTTTTAGGTAATCAGGGTTAAGTGACTTTGCCAGGGTCACACAGCTAGTTCGAGAGTGGATTTGAATTCAGGTTCTCCTGACTCTGGGGTTGGTCATTTATCTATTGTGCCACCCAGTTGTCCTAAGACTATAACTTATTAAGAAGACATGAAACTTCATCAGACAAGGACTTCCCTTATCTAGGATCTCCCTAAAATCACCATTCTACTCTTTATCCCCATCCTTTTGAATAAATGATATTTGGAGTGTAGACATGTGAAATCTTTGAGAAAGAAAGGCTCCTGAGAAGAAACACCTGGGAACAAAGGGAAAAACGAACAAATCCTGAAGTGGAAGTCCAGTAATTGTGCCTTTCTTCTACTATACAGCTAGCTCATTCTCCCTTCCACCTTTGAAAGAAAAAAATTAACATATGATCATGGTTATAGAGCTGGAAATGTTCTCAGAGGTTATATCGATCAACCTCCACATTTTTAAGATGAGAAAAAAAGAGATTCAGAAGAGTAAAATGATTTGCCCAAGATTATTACAAAGGTAATATTGAAACAGAACATTGTGTGATGATTAACTATGATAGATAGACTTAGCTCTTCTCAAAAATACAATGATCCAAGACAATTCCAAAAAAATCATGATGAAAAATCCTGTCCACATCCAGAGAAAGAACTATGGAGTCTGAATACAGATGAAAGCATACTATTTCCCCCCCCTTTTTTTTTTTTTGTATTTCCTTTCTCTTGGTTTTCCTCTTTTTGTTCCAATTCTTCTTTCACAACATGACTAATGTGGAAATATGTTTAATGTACATGTATAATCTATATCAATTTGGTTGCTGTCTTGGGGGGGATAGGAGAGGGAGGGAAGGAGAAAAAATTGGAAATCAAAATCTTATAAAAATAAATGTTAAAATTATTTTACATATAATTGGAAAAAATAAAATACTAAAATTGAAAAAAATGACGTTCTGAATTGTAACTGAAAATCATCACAAACAAGTCACTTAATTTTGTGTGCATCAGTGTCTTCATCTATAATGTAAGGATAATAAGGCTTGTACTACTTACTTCAGAAGGATTATGAGAGGAATGTTTGGTAAAGCTTAAATTACTATGTAAATTTGATTGTTGCTTATTTTATTATAGGCATCTACAAATAAATTTCTGTCTTGTATCGTTAAAAAAATCCAAGGAAATACTAATAAATGAACCCAAGCCTTTGAATTTCACATATAATGCTCTTTTTGCTATACTTCACTGTATATATCAATGAGGACAAATTATACAAAAGGAGACACCTTTTCATTCAATAAGTCTCTGGTCTTAAAAATTCACTCACCAAATAGGTTTTTTTGTGACCATTGATATATAAAAGTTCATTTATGTTTTTTTCAGTTTAAGTTTTGAACCAAGAAGTGGAAAGATCACATAATATGTTCTCCTTTCAGAATTGAGTATAACCAATAAATATATGGTAGAACAAGCCCTCACTACTTGTCACAATAGATTCATCAGTTACATGCACTTTATAGGCTAGGGTAAAATTCTATGGATAAAAGTGGCAATTCCCACAGATTTCTTTAAGCACATTCAATTTAGCATTTATGCTGTTTTGAGAGTTTATTAATATTAATTTAAATCTGTCAGGGGATCTCCAGGCTTTATGATTTGATAAACTGTATCCCCATGCTCTGATGGCATAAACTTGACAAATAGCACAGAAACTCCTAGTTTGATTGCAGTCTTTTCCAAACATATGAGTGTAGAAAGGCTGAACAAGGCAACTTTTCTCTCTCTTCAGTTCCTTTCTGTCACTGTGTTTATAATTAGATGACACAAAAATAACAATGAGAACTATGAACTACAAATAAAAATTTCCATTCACATTTTTTCATCTTCACTTTTGTGTGTGTGCTCATCAATTTGGAAACTTGAATGTATGAAAGACAAAGACAGATTAACTGGTGTAGCTTTCAATGCCAGAATTAATTGAACAATTAAAATGTATTCATGGGGGTGGTCCCTATATCTTCCTGTTTCATGATTTTGGTTTCTTGTTCTCAAGTCACTGGGTAGCTGAATTATACCACACTCCCAATTCATCCTTAGCTTTCTCTTTCAGCTAGGTGCCCCTGTGATTTCCAAATCACTAAGTGTGAACAGCCTGTCTAGCAGATTTAGCTTAGCTTTGTCTGCCTCAGTACTACAATAAGGGAGTCACTAGGGTGACAGAACCAATTGGTTAGTATTTCTCTTGGATATAATGAAAACCATTCCTTTTGTTTCACTTTAATAGGAAAGCAAATGGTCCAAAGATTGAAAAATAAATGATACTGAAGGAACAAGGTAATACAATTTGAAAGAAAGGGAAAGAAGAAATGGTAAAAGAACATTTGATAGACCATCTAGTGAGAATAATGCTATAGTACTCAACCCAGACTAAACTATAGTCCTCATATCTGCTGTCTACTGTGGGAACAGCCTTCAAAGTTTAGTTGTAGGAAGTTTTTGTTAAGGAAAAAGGCTTCATCTTAGCCTCAGGCTAAGTGATTTGCCTGCAGTAACATTCTTGCTAGGTGGTCAGTGTAACCTAACAACTTTTCCACCTTCCAATATGTCATTGCAAAAGTTAATGTTTTAGAAATGCCATTTACTTCATTTTTGCCTTTTAAATTCCCTTTCCTACCTGAGGGTAAATATGCATTTGACATTCCTGGAGATCCAGCCAGTGAGAGCCAGTAGAAAAGGAAACTGTTATTTTAAATATCCTGAGTCAGTCAGAACAAGAAAAGAAATCTTTTTAGAAAAATTTCAAAGAAAGAAGGGAGAACAGAATGTGTAATTTCCATACAAATATGCTCAACAGGTCTAGTATCTCAGCCTTGTAAGGTGTGAGAATTAATTAACAGTTTTCGAGAGCAAAATGTATTCATAGTAATATCTACAGCAATCAGAATTCTCTAGGTATAAAATTCATGAAATTAATATGGAATTGATTAAAATTCAGTAAATTACCAAGTAACCATTTGGAGTAATGGAAATTTCCCCATATGTTTGATGTTGTCTGTTAGCATCACTTGTGAACAGTGTTTAAAGGCTATAGCTAATGATCAAGAGAGGAAGAAATCCAATTCCTCTTTGAAGAGATAGGGGACTATGGGTGTGGAACACTGCATATACTGTCAGATTCAATGGGTTTGTTGGTTTTGTTAAAATGCTTACTTCTTCCCTTTTCTCTCCTTTAAATTACTATTTCTAATTGAGGAAAGGTATGTTTTTAAAATGAGGGTGATGTAAAAACAAAATTATATCAATGAAATTTTAATTAAAAAACCCAACCAATACCTAAACTTCTAAAAGAAGGAATCAAATGTGTTCAGGTTTACCATATACTTGGATGGAAAACTTCCCTTTTTCTTGGCCCCAGAATCATGTTGTTCATCATACCCAGTGATTTAACAAAATGGAAGTTTTCACAATCATATCAGCTGACTAAAATGTAATTATGTGCAAATTACATGTAAATTAAGAACTATGACATCTTTCCAGTGGACTTGAAGAAAAAGTCTCTAGGCCAACTCTCATAAAAAATGACATGTGTCTCAGCTTCTTCATTAGTAAATATAAACATCATAGTTCAACTCCTTCAGGTTTTATGGATTGTTAGACAACATTAAGAGTAGCTGCAATGCAGTAACTTGAACTGAAACAAAGTGTGAACTACTTCTGTGCTTGCCATTACAAGTGGTAAGGGGTGGGGGTGGGGGAGGGGGTGGAGTTTACCTTGTAGGTATCATAGACCACTTTGTAAGTCTGTGAAGTTTAAGGATTCCTTCTCAGGATGATATTTTTTAATTCATAATTGAAAGACCTTAAATTTCTCTTAAATTTTATTAAAATAATGATGTAATTTTTTGTAATCAAGTTCACAAAACCCCTGAAATGCCTTAAAAACCCCTACTATAACCCATCTTAACCTGTCTTGCCTAGAGAGTTGCAATAATCAAATTAGTCTCTCTGTGGCCACATTCTTTCCTCTATGATCCTGTTTCC
>NW_027186523.1:19134807-19144139 GCF_028583685.1 Petaurus breviceps papuanus
GGAAACAGGATCATAGAGGAAAGAATGTGGCCACAGAGAGACTAATTAGATTATTGCAACTCTCTAGGCAAGACAGGTTAAGATGGGTTATAGTAGGGGTTTTTAAGGTATTTCAGGGGTTTTGTGAACTTGGTTGCAGAAAAATTCCATCATTTTAATAAACTTTAAGAGAAATTTAAGCTCTTTCAATTATGAATTAAAAAAATATCATCCTGAGAAGGAATCCTTAAACTTCACAGACTTACAAAGTGGTCTATGATACCTACAAGGTAAACTCCACCCCCTCCCCCACCCCCACCCTCACCACTTGTAATGGCAAGCACAGAAGTAGTTCACACCTTGTTTCAGTTCAAGTTTTTTTTTTTTGAGCCTTGTATCAAGTCTGTTAAGAAACAGAATGTGTGAACCGCACAACTTGTGAATTCATGAACTCCTCCAACAGGAAGAGGAGGAGAAAATAATATATAAGGAGAATTTCCAGGCTATAGACTGCAGAACTGAGGACTCTTGTGGTGGCAAAATCAAGAAGAAGAAGAAAACTTGGGGTGTTCTGGCACTCTGTCTGCTCTGTCTGTGTTGATGTTTGTGATACTTTTTTACAGAAGCCCTGGGACTTTACTGGAAGCCGTGAAAGAGGATTTTCTGATTGTATGTTTAAAGAAGTCCTGGAGCAGGGTTTTGGAGGTCCTGGGAATTTACTGATGATTTGTACTGACCTCTTGGACCTTGTTTGTGAGTCTTTGTTGATTTCTATATTGATGATTTGTGTTGAGTTCTTAGACCTTGTTGGTGGGTTTGAGTTGATTTCACAGGCAAATAGTGAATTGATGATGGTGCTGGCAATGTATACGAATATTATTGTGACTCTGTCAAGCTTTGTCTTCACAGAAACAGGAACTGTGAAGGATTTTAAGTGGACTGGACGCTGTGAACTTCAATATGGAATGGGAACTGAACAAAGAACTGGACAAGGAACTGGGAGCTGCCTGTCTTTGAACCCAGGTGACAGTTGCAGCTGGGACCATGGAAGAGGAACCATGGAAGCTGAGAAGCCTCAAGTCAAGCTGAAAGAAGACTTTACTTGGATACTGTGTACTGACTGAGAAGATTATGATTTACTGTGACCTAGGGGTGGATAACTTTGACTTTTGTACTTTGTGACTGAATAAAGGATTTTGTGATTGACTAAATGAATGTACTTTGCTTAAAACTATGTAATGGGAATGTAAATTTAAAGATCTTCCCTGCCCCTAGGCTAGAGTGCACCTGGAACCTGGGGTGGGAGGCTTGTTTTTCAGTAGATACTTCTTGATTGGGCAGTGAGTCAATAAGGTTGTTACATTCTCTGAGCCAGGAGAAGGCTATATAAGCCCTGATGTGTAGCTTTGTTTTGGGGCTCACTTTGAGAAGTATTCTGTGATTTGATCTGGATTATGGGAAGCTGTTGTTGAGAGCCCCCCCTCGGCTTTGAAAAACCCAGATGTTGAAACCCAGATGTTGATTTAGTATGGATGTAATGGTTGGACAGTTTGGAAATCTGTCTACTTGATCTGTTTCTCTGTCTTGAGAATTCTGTCTGTATATTCTGAAGTTTGGGGTGCTGACCTTTGTCCCCTGAACTAGGTAAACGATACATATTTGACTGATTAAAGTCCTTTATCGAAGCAGATCCAAGAACCTGTATTGGCAGCCACCCTAGGGACACTGGGGTGCTTGCCACTACAAACTATGTGACCACTTTGGTGAAAACTATGTGACCATTTTAGTAATAAGTTGTTGAGTTGTGACATGGTGCATGCTGTGTTTTGATTTTCTGTGATAAGTTGTAACATTGTGAATGCTGTACCTTGATTTTCTGTGAATGTTTTGCTCTGATTTTTTTAAATAAATAGAGAGCTCACTATACTATGTAATCAGAAGCTTGAAAGCTATTCACAGCAGCAGTCCTCTGGAAAGCTGCTTGTGTGTGGCTTTACATCACAATTTAGAGGCTGTATTTGTGGAGAGAAGGGGAACCACAGGCGTGATACAAGGGAGATAGAATCCACTAAATTTGCCCACCTGGATAAAGCAGAATCAAGCTAGAGCCAAGGATGACTTCAAGGTGGGGAGCTCTCTCCAGGACACAGAAAGAACATAACAGATTCTTGCTGTATTGAATTGAGAGATACTGAGATTTCAGGCCTTCTCTAGCTATACTTTTTAGTAATCAAACAAAATCTGTTTAAGCCACTATAAAAATTATACTACCTTTCTAGTCAACATCTTTGCAAAATGTTGCATCTATTTATAGGAAAAGGGAGTAGGTCATCTTCCCTGAAGACTTCTGTCAGGGTACTCAAAGAAATGCTTTCATTGTCTTTTCAGTTCTGCTAAACAAAGAAATTCTGTTAGAGAAGGAAAAAGAGGGAGGGGAGGGTTCCAAATAAAGCAGCCAGGTAATTGTAGCACAGTTCTGGCTACCTTGTTTGAGGTAGTCCACCTAAGAATCAAACAAATGAATACCTTTGAGAGGCCTGGAATTGCTGAAAGCCAAAGCTGGGAAGGCTCTCTGATTGCAGTAATTAACTTTGTTTGGTAAAAGGGAAGCTTTCTTGGGCACATTATTACCTAACATAGAAGCTTTGAAAAGAGTTAAGAGGAAAGTAGCCCTTGAATGTACATAATTTGTGAGGAAGGAAAGATACCCATTATTTTACCTTCAATACACAGTCTTAAGTGTGGAATAAGTACATATTGTTTAGGTTGTCAAATAACAGGCACTTTCAATGGGGTTAGCAATTTTTCTAAGAAAAAGACTAAATTCTGAAGTATGCCCTCAGTTCTATAGCTGAAGGGTGGGTGGCTCTGAATAGCATCTTTCTGGGTGATTTAATTATTTAAATAAATAAATCAGGGATCTCTCTTTAGAGGCAGCAGGATACAGAGAAAAGAGGACTGAGAGTCAAAGAAAATTGGATATTTTCTCAAGTTTTGCCACTAAATATCAGCTTATTCTTTGGGAGCAATAGTTCCCAAATCTATACTCCACACAGCTTCCAAAATAATTTTTCCAAATTGTGTGTCTGACCCTATCATCTCTAACTTATTCTGTATGTTGTTCATACACAGTTCTTTGTATGTTGTCATTCTCATTGGTTTGTGAAGCCAGGTACCATTTTTTGCCTCTGTATCTGCAGCACTTAGCACAGTGCCTGGCACATACCAACTTGATAAATGCTATTGAATGATTCTGTCATTCCCCTGTTTCAGAAGGTTCAATGACCCTACAGTATCATTAAGAAAAACTACAGATTCTTTAGCCACCCATGTAAACCTGCTTCCAGACTACTTTTCCAAACTTATCCTACGTTACTGATCTTCACATAGTCCTAGTTCTTCCCAAAGTAGATTTGCTTTTCCCCAAACTTTATATTTCATTTCCTGCCTCTGTGCCTTTGTTCTATGGTTGCCATTATCTCACTCCCTGTTTATTTCCACCTCTAAGAATCCTTAGTTTACATCAAGGCTCAACTCAGGTCCACCTTTCACAGAAACCTTTTTCTGTTTGCCCTAGGTATTCATGCTCTCTCCTCTTTTAAATTATATTTTATTGATATATCTGGTTAGATATTGTGTCTCTCAATAGAACACAAAACTGTCTTCCTTTTTAAATTTGTAAATCAAGTACCTAGTTCAGTCTTTCATTTCTCAGTCATGTCCAATTCTTCTTGACCCTATTTGGGCTGTATTTGGCAAAGATACTGGAGTGTTTTGCCACTTCCTTCTGCAGCTCACTTTACATATGAGGAAACTCAAGTAGAGTCAAGTGACTTGCCTAGGGTCATACAGCTAGGAAGTGGCCAAGGTTAGATTTTAACTCAAGAAGATTGATCTTCCTGACTTCAGACCGAGCACTCTATCCACGGAGCCACATAATTACTTCAGTCTCACGTATAGGAGATTCTTAATATATACTTTTTCAATTGAAGCTACTTCATATCTCTGGATTGTTCTTTGTTGGGAAATGAAGGGAAGAGCCAGAGGATCTCAAAAGTCCCCTTTTACATTTTTTTTTATGATCCATTACTTATCTCTTTTTAAAATTCAATTTTGGTTTGTTTATGGCTTGAAATTTTCTGCACCTCTCACCTTCATACCTCAAACTATTGAGAAAGCCAGAAATACAATACTCATTCCAATATGAAGTCATATAAAACTTATTTTCATATTAACCATGTCCCAATGGGAAGAATACCAAGAAAAACAAAGAGGAAAATATGCTTCAGTCTGCACTGTCTATTGATTCTCTATCTGGAGGTAGATGGCATTTCTAGTCATGGGTCCTCTGGAATTGTGGTAGATCATTATCTTAATCAACTGTAAAAGATTCACCTTCTCTGATCATCTTTGCAATATTGCTTTTACTGTATAAATTATTCTGGTTCTTCTCATTTCACTTTGCATCAGTTTATATAAATTTTTCAGGTTTTTCTGAACCAGTCACTTCATCATTTTTTAATAGCACAATAGTATTCTATCACATTCTTTTGCCATAACTTGTCCAGCCATTTCTTAATTGATGATCATCCCCTCAATTTCTAATTCTGTGACATGAGCAAAAAGAACTGTTACAAGTATTTATTTTCATTTGAATACTTTTTGTTTTCCTTTGATTTCTTTGGGATATAGATCTAGTACTAGGATTGCTATGTCAAAGGGTATATACTGTTTTATACTTTTTTGGGACATAGTTCTAAATTCCTCTCCAGATTGGCTGGATAATTTTATAGCTCCACCAATAATACATTAAGGTACCTGTCTTCCAACATCCCCTTCAGTATACAAGTTACCTTTTCTGTCATCTTAACCAACTAGTTTCTATTCAGGTCATACTAGGACTCTTTTTATAAATAAGCATGCTGTTCAGCATTTTTTCAAAATGATCTTATCTTACAGATAAGGAAACTGAATCTGGGATAGGTTAAGCAATGTGCCCCAAATCGGATTAATAAGAAGCAGAACCAGGTAGAGAGCCCACTTCTCTGAATCCAGAGCTAGGAACCTTTCTAGTACACTATCAGGACTGGTCTCAAATTTCCTTGGACCCATTTTTCACTGCCCCACTTTTTCTTTCAGTTGTCTCTTTCAAATGAGTGCCAATGAATAACCATGGAATTGGCAGACTAGAAAGGCCAAAGGTTTCATTATGTTGAAGGAGTTACTCTATTCAATAGCTAGAGGAATTACAACAGGGATTTGAAACCACTTGCTAGAGTTGTGCAGAATTACAGGAGGTCCCACATACTGAAGCATTGTAAATGGTCTTTCTTAATGGTACTTCTATCAGGTACATGCATTTAAGTGAATTATATTGAAGTGAACTATATAATTCATCATATTCTTTATCTCAACTGTGGAAATACTTGACACTTTCCAAACCCCCTTAGCCTTCTCCACCCTCTGATTGGAGGGATGGAGGGTGAGACACTAAATTTCACCAAAACCCTTCAGAGGGTAGATCTTGGACTGGCAGCTCATTCCACTTTGCAGCTGCATCTCTGCCTGGTCTTAACTTCAGAGAATAAAATCCCCCCATGCTAGAACTGAGTATTTCCTGGTATCCCCCCCTCATCCCACCATTCCCAGCTTCCTCTGCTGTATTGTCTTCCTCCACTAGGTTATGAGCTCCTTGGGAATCAGGGACTGTCTTTTTCTTATTTATATCCCCAGAGCTTAGCACAGTGTCTGGCTCATAGTAGGTACTTAATCAATGTTTATTGTGTGTCTCTTGAGAAGTATGTTCATCTTTTTGGTGTGAAATCTGTTGGAAATTAGATTTTGTTTTCTCCAACCTGTTCCTAAAGCTTCTCTTGACTTTTGTGAATTGTATGTTTGCAAAAGAAGTTGGGAATAATGCACTAGGTGGTGGCATTGAGTGGAATTCCTAGATCTTTAAGAGTCAGAAGGATGAGCAACTCTCCCAAATTAATGCATAAGCCCTTCCTATCATGTTAGGGCCAAGGTGTCAAACACTCAGAAATATTTCCCAGTGCAGCCTGAACTAGATTCAATATAATTGCAAAATAGTTAACAAAATAAATAAAACTACAATAGGATATAGATAATGCTAATATGTAGTCAACATATGGCCCAAAGGCATGCATTTCTTTTGTGTGTGTGTACATATGAGTTTGTATATATGTATGTATATATACATATATATGTGTACATTGTATGTGTGTGCATGTGTGTATGTGTGTGCATATGTATTTACTGAAAGATTTATCCTAATTGTTTTAAATTAACACAATCATAAAATTAAACAAAAATTGAGAGGCAGTATGACATAATGGAAGAGAACTGGCCTCAGAATCAGGAAGACTTCTCTTCAAGGTCTTTCTCTTAAACAAACTGGCTAAGTGACTCTAGACAAGACATTTAACCTCTTAGTGTCTCCACATTAGAAGTTGTGGAATTTTTGCAGATTTTTTCCAGTAAAAGGATTTTTTTTTCAGATGGAATTTCTCATATCAAAGAAATCACAGTTAAAACCCTCTTCTTACTCTACATTCCCCCATGAAACAACTTGAAGTTGCTTCCTGTGCATGATATCGAGAGGTATCCTGAAAGCAGCTTGCTGGGCACCTAGAGAAAACCAGTCTGGAATTGAAAGAAACAAAATTCTGTCCACAAGGATTGATAATGATATTCTCCAAAGTGAATTTGCCACATATGGATATTCTACAAGCAGTTGACTCTTAATAAGATGCTTAATTTCTGAGAACTTTTCCAGGAAGTATAAATCACAAACCAAGTCTCCAAACAAATTCAGTCTTAGAAGCAGTACAATTTTCTATGCTTTTGTTTTTCAAGCTTCTCCAAATTTTCTTCTTTTCTCTGTAGGTTTAACTATGAGAATTAGGGAGAGAAGAAGGCAGATGGGAAATTCATCCTCCACTAATGTGGAAGTCATTGCCCAAGTTTCACAGGGGAAGATAGCAAGGGGAAACTGGTAGTTTGAGAAAGGCCAAAGGAAATCCACCATAATCCCACCTATGTACTTTTCTATTGCCTTTCAGCTGTCTGCTCAGTTTGAGAGATTTCATGCATGCCTCTCTATTGCTCAAATCAGGAGTCAAAGAGTGACATTGGCAGATTCAAAATTGTCCCAGAAAATGTATTTTTCTTGTGAATCTATTTTTGTCAGATGATGGTAGAAACTTGGATGTTGATTCCAGTAGCTGCTCCTTTGGCTCAACTGGGTCACATGTAATTGGTCCTGTTCCATGCTTGAGGGTGACATTGCTAACTGTTTCCTCCCAAGCACATGTATATGGCTCAATAGACAGCAGGCATTCTCTTTTCACACCAGTTAAACACTCTCATCTGTCCTTTGGATATTGTCTCTACCACTGACACCTTTGAAAATCTGTTGCTGGCAGGACAGGTTTCCAGGGAGTTGATGAAAATGCTTTCATTCCCACAAATTATGAAGTTTGGTATTAAGCCATATATTTAGTGAAATGCCAGAGTACCAGTTTAGGAAATTGTTCAGTTTCCTGCTACATATGGCCATTTTTTTTTGCATTTCTTCTATAGAAAAGGATTTAGATATACATGCAAATATACTTATTACAGGGAGGCACAGTAGATGAATATCATTTGGATCTGTGAAAATTGAATTTCAAAGGGCTTGGTGGCAACAGATAAGAACAAAGACATATAATAAACCCTATCATGCAACAATATTTATAATGGGCTCTTTACTGCAGTTATTCCAGAAAAATGTCTCCAATAATTTAATTTTTCTATAAAAAAAGCACAAGCATTGAAAGGGAGAGGAGATTCACTTAGAATACAGCTCTATCTTACTTCTTAGCTCTGGCTGAGAATTCCTTAAGGGGCAAAATTGGGTAATATTTTCCCCTACCCTTTGATTTTTATATTTGTCATATTTTTTATGATTAGATACTGTCAATTGGGAGAGGAAAAGGATGAAAACATTAAATTTTAGCCAAGTTAGGGGAAAATAATGGCAATGACCTAACTATGTAGAAATATGTGACTTTCAACAATTCAATTTAATTATAATTTGTTAAGATCTATTATATGCAGAGTACTGTGTGAGGTGCTAGAATAGACTAAAATTTTATACATGACAATACCTGTCCTCATGGAACACCATCTTCATCATGCTACCAGAATTTAAAATCTTGAAGAGCAGGGATTGTTTCATTTTTAGATTTTGGAAACTTTAACATGGTTCTTTCCATATAGTAAGAGCTTAATAATTAACTGAGTGATAGCAATCTAGTTTGGAGGTACAACATATTCACAGAAAACTATAATATGATATGAAACAGAAATGACTAAAATTTATTTTAAAAATATCTAAAATGACAAGGTTGTGCTTATTGAGCACAAAGAGGGAAAAATAATTTTTGATAAAGGTGGAAAGGTACTGTTAGCTCATCTCTCTTGGTGCCAAGGAGAAAAAGTCTAATCATTTTTCCACATGGCAGACATGTGGATACTTGATAACAGCCACCTGCTATCACATCCCTCCCAAGTCTTTCTTTATTCAGTTGAAATGTACCCATTTCCTTCAACCAAACCTCACATGGATTGAATTCAAGGCATTTCAGCTTGCCTTCCTCTATATGCTCTCAAGTTTATCATTGTCCTTCCTAAAATGTGGTATCCAGCATTGATACTCTAGTGTAGTCAAAGATGAAGCCTCTGGGTTGCTTATAATCCACAATATTCCTGAGTGCTGCTCAAATGATATTAAAATGTCATTGAAAAAATTTAACAAGATAAATAAAAATAGTATAAATGATAATATAATAAAATCTAGATAATGTTAATATGATTTTCTAGCTCATCTTGTGTGCATAGGGATCTGGTGCATGGGTGTAAGGGTTATGGGATTTAAAGATCTCCCATGCACCATGGACGTGCTGACATAGCAGAGCAAGAGAAAAAAAAAGCTGAGCTAACGGTCCTGTGGTTGGCAGTTGGTGGCAGTTGCCTTTTTTTTTTTTTTTTTTGAGTTAGGACTCCGGCTGAGCACTGCCAGGGGCCGGAGCTGCTGGGAGCATTCTTCCAGGATGCTGGGTGGTTGCTGTGAGTGGGGAGAGGAGGACCTTTGCCTGAGGTAGCCTGTTCTGTTTTAAAGGCTTGAAAATGTGGGTGCTTTCTACTTTATCTACCTGTGCCAATGTCATAACTACTCTGATGGCTTTCACTTTCTGGTTTTGGGACTCAGTCTTTTGGTATCTTAATAAATTTTCTAGTTTATTTCCCCAAATGGCAAACCTGATGTATTTTGTGATGGATAATTATATCAG
>NW_027186523.1:19144149-19194597 GCF_028583685.1 Petaurus breviceps papuanus
AGCATATTTATAATCTCTATAGGCATTGTGAATATGGCATTGCTGATTCAATGGGTTAGTGGCCCTTTTTCTATTTTAATTGGACACCACTGCTCTAGTTCTTATGGTGTGAGTAGAATACAGTAAGATCATCTGCCTTCCTTCCTAGTCCAAATGACATGACTAAGCATGCAGCCTGAGGGAACATTAGTTTGTATGGCTATCATGGCACACTGTTGACTCAGATTGACTTTGTAGATCTTTAAAGACAAGGTATAACTTACCCATGTCTTATGTATCTTGTAAAGCTGATTTTTTTTGAATGCAGGTATAAGACTTACATTTGTTCACTATTAAATTTTCTCTTATACTACTAGATTCAGCACAATGTTCTAACCTGACAAGATCTTTCAGAATCTTGAAACTAATGCAGTGTCTTGACTAGTTTTCCAACATTTTTGTCACCTTCAAATTTGAAAAGTTTGCCATCTAAGCATTTATCTATGTCAATGATTAAAAAAAAAGCACAATGTCAAACACAGATTCATGGGGGCACTCTATTGGAAACATTTATCTCTATTGACATTGAAACACTAATCACTGCTATTTTGGCCTGATCATTCAATTGGTTCCAAATCTCCTAGATCATACTGTCATCTACTTTTTCTCTCCTATTTTCTACAAGAAAAGCATGAGAGATTTTTTCCAATTGTTTTGCTAAAATTTAGGTAAACTCACTCTACAGAAAACTTAAATTTATAACTCTCAAGCAATTAATCAATCAACAAGCATTTTGCTGGACAAGGAAATGGCAAACCACTCCAGCATCTCTGCAAAAAAAGAAAAGCCAAATGTGGTCACAAAGAGTCAGACAGGACTGAAATGACCAAAATAGCAACAACAAGCATTTATAAAACACTTATTAGGGTTTTAGGCATTGTGCTAAATTCTGTGCACATGAAAAAAGGAAGAACAGTCCCCGCCTTCAAAGAGACATAACCAAAAAATTATGAAGTATTTCCTATAGGTACATATAAATACATATATGCATATTCTTATACATTTCTATATGTGTACATACACATATACACACACATACATATTCTATCTTTTCTCTAATTCCAATAAGGGATGGACATTGGGATCACTATATACTACATAGTGAGAAAAAGATTACACCTCTGCTCTAACCTTGTCCTAAAAGCGAGTTGAACACTCCCACCCAAAATTTTCAGTGCTTTACTTTAATATATCATAAAATGGAATTATGAATCTTTCAGAAGAATGTGGTCAGATCAACTAAAATACAATTTTAAAAATTTTATATTATTATTGTCTAGTTATTTTAGTCATGTATGACTTATGACCCATTTGGGATTTTCTTGGCAAAGATACTATAGTGGTTTGCCTTTTCCTTTTCTAGCTCATTGTACAGATGAGGCAAACAGGATTAAGTGGCTCGATCAAGGTCATACAGCTAGTTTCTGGGGCCTGAGTTGAACTCAGGAAGATGAATCTTCCTGACTTTGGGTTTAACACTCCATCCACTGAGCCACCTTACTGTGTTCTATGTGCAAAATCTCAATGTTTCAAAATGAGTACAGAAGACTGTGTCATTATAATCTGGCTAGTAGAATAAAGTCAATATGACATGATAAAAAGACCACAGAATTTAGAATCAGAAGACTTGTATTCTAATCCCAGCCCTGCTAGGTACTTCCTATATGTGCATGAAAAAGCAATTTAACTTCTTTGGGAATCAGTTTCCTCATCTTAAAAAAAAAGGAAGTTGGATGGAATGATATTTAAGGTTCCTTCCAGCTCTAAATTCTATACCCCCATATCCAACTTCAACATAGGTGACCAAAAGTAGTTCTCTGAAGACAAAAAGCCTACCTCACGTAACCAAATATTTGTTGTTACCGGAAGATGTGAAAAATTGATCCATTGATCAAAAGTGAAGGAATTATTCATTTAACTAATAGTCATAGCAGCACTGTCATGTGCAAAGTACCTTGCTAGGTGAGGCAACTTGGTTGGCACAGTGGATAGAGTAGTAGACCCAGAGGGGGAAGGAGTTGAAAACAAATCCAGTCTCTCCTCATATACTTACTAGCAGTATGACCTATCAAATCACTTGAACTTCACTTGTTTTGGTTTCCTTATCTGTAAAATGGGCATAATAATAGCATTTACCTTCCAGGGTTTTAAGGATCAAATGAGATAAAATTTGTAATACACAACACAGTGTCTGGAACATAGCAGGTGCTACATATTAATGCTACTTGTATGATAATTATTATTGCATTCTATTGTAGAAAACAACAATAATAATGTCATAATTCTACTCCAAACACCCTTAGAGGAGAGGAGGTAAGTGCATACAAAGGGCTTTGATTATTGAGGAGAGAAATTAATTCTGTTTGTAGGGATCAGGAAAATCTTCATGGCATTTGAGCTTGAAAGACCTTCATAAGTGCTTGGAAGTGTGGATTATCACATACATACTAAAAATTGACCTTTCATTTCAAATATATATAAGATGAATAAGCAACACATGTGGTCTATAGGAAAGTTGAGGTAGTTAGGTGGTACAGTGAATAGTGTTCGATATGAAACCAGGAAGAATGGTGGATTCTGTGTGACCCTGGACAAGTCTCAGGTCTAGTATCCTCATCTATAGTAAGATGGAGAAAAAACAATTCCTACCACAGAGGAATGTGTGAATAGTAAAAATGATAACATGATAATGAATGCCAAGTACTCTGTAAACTTTAAAACACTCCATGAAAGTTAGTTATTATATGATTCCAGTTAGAGATTCTGGGCATATTCATATTTGATGTCCCCTTTTCCTCTTGGCTATCACTCCCCCTCCTCTAGAAAAAGAAATGAACCTAATGCCAATGATAATGATCAACAAGAGACCTGACTAAAGCAACTCAATCATTCAGTTCAATAAATGTGTGCAACTCATGGATCTGAAGCCATTTACACAAGATTCTTAAGCTACATGAGAAGTGAAGCTGGGGAGAGCTTAAGAGAGGAGACATCTTAGCCTTTTGGCTTCCAGCTTCCTGAGATAGGACATGTGGATGCTTTAGGCAAGGTGTTCTTCGACCATCAGGGAATTCAATGAGAGAGGTGATACAGTTTGATTTTTAAGGATCTTGCATTTTATTTGGGAGTAGAGGGGATGCATACACATACATCACTAGGATGTAAGGAAAATTGAAATAAATACAAAGGAGATATTGGGGCAAAGCAGTGTGAAGTCAGTAACGCTAAAGCCCATTTCCTATTCAGGTCCACCAAGTTTGAACATAATAAGTAAATTTTTAAGTAATTAGTTTCATATCATGGTGCAGGTTTTCTGAAAGTTTCTAAAGCTGTGAATTATCTAATACCCTTTTGCTTTTAGATTCGATATAAATACTATCTATACAAGTACATGATGTATTTATATTTGTTATCTTCATTCATTTTGTTACCCTCTTAATACATTTTCATTTTATGTACTTTGAAAAATGAATGGTACATAAATAGGTGGTGGGATTATTGCTTCTTTCTGTGTTTGCTTGTCTATTTAAATGTATATTTCAAATCTATGAGTAACATGAACTACACACTGCAACTGGTTGATTCAAAGGACAGAATTATTCCTTTTCCCTGTGGTGATGGATGATGCTACTAGAGAAATTAGGTTTGAATGTGGGAAAAGAAAGAAGCTACTTGTGAACAGAGAATTTAAGAGCTCCATTTCTGGCAAACCTGCTAGCTTATCTATTAATTGTATGTAGGTCACTTTCTCTGCATTTTTGATCTTTCACCTCTGAAACAGGGATGATAATATTAATCACCACCTACCCATTGCTCAAGTCCCTTGTCTCAGAACTTAAACTAAAGTTGATACTTTTAAATGGATTATTATGTTATTTAAGTATCTGGGTAAATGTACATTTCAGTTGTCTCTTTGAGTGCCTCAATAAGGAAATGGATAAAGAATGGATCTGTGACATAAATTGGTATAAGGAATTTCCTGGTGAAGAAACTCCCTCTACTAATGCAGGTGAGCACATTTTTCTGCCACTCACAGCCTCACAGAGTTGCTTAGAGTACTGATTGTTGAAGTGACTTGCCCAGGGTAATAGTCAAAATGGATCAGAGTCAGAACTTCAACTTAATCTTCTTGTCTCTGAAGCCATTTTCTGTAGCCTCTTTTTGCTTTTTGGAGGGGGGAGGGCAGGGTGATCAGGTTTAAGTGATTTGCCCAAGGTCACACAGCTAGTGTTAAGAGTCTAAGGCTGGAGTTCAACTCAGGCCCTCCTGACTCCAGGATTGGTGCTCTATTCACCGTCCCACCTAGCCACCCCAGTCTGTAGCCCCTCTACCATGAAGTCTTTCAGTGTTTCGCTACTTGGAAAAATTATAAGAATTCAACCCAGCAACAAGGTAGTGTAAGGAAATGATTGGAAGCTAGGTGCATAAAGGACCAGGTTTGGAGTCAGAAATGACTCATTTCAAATCAAGTTTCAGACACTTCCTATCTGTGTGATGCTGGGCAAGTCACTTATGGATAATCCATCTGCCTCAGTTTCTTCATCTGCAAAATGCAGATAATAATAATAGCATCTACCTCCTAGGGTTGCTTGTGAGGGGATAAGATGAGATAATAATTGTAAAGCACTTAGAACAATGCCTGACATTTAACAAAATATATACATTTTTGCTATTGTTACTATTATGGAGTATTGGACTTTGAGTCAGAAAGACCTGAGTTCAAATCCTGTCTCAGACACTTAGTAGGTGTGTGACCCTGAGCTAGTCACTTAACTTCTGAGCCTCAGTTTCCTCCTCTATAAAATAAGATAATAATACGTACCTCAACAGGTTGTTTTGAAGATACACTATGTTAATATATGCAAAATCTTTGGCAAACATTAACATAGTATATTTATTCCAATCTACTCATTCTATGTGTGCTACCCCAATCACTGTTACCCCTCTCACTCCTCTCCATCCGTGCTACACTTGGAACATGATCAAATGGGGTTGGGAATAGGAAGAAGAAGTAAGAAGGAGAGGAGAGCTATGAAACTACAGCACTTGTGAGAGGTGATTCATTGCTCAGGGGACAGAGCTACATGGAATTTCATAGCACTGCTTTTTTGCCCAGAAAGAAGTTAATTCAATCAAGCCTGCTCTGTGATGGGTTAGCTTTAGTCAGATGAGGTCAGGTAAACCACTAGTCCTGCATTTTAGTTCTTGCTGGATTCCACATTTTATACACTCCTGATATGAATGACCAGAGGCCAACTCCAGAGCTACTGCCTCTGATTCCCAGAACGAGTTGAAGGGGAAAGAAGAGCTAAATATCTTGTGGTGTATGTGTTCTTGCATTCATTTCCTCACTCAGGGAAGAATTCGAAGTATCAGTTGCTTAGATCTCCTAGCAACAGATTCATTTTTCTATCTGGGAGGACGTCAGGGGTTTTAGGTGAGCCCTTGGTCACTTAGTAGATGTGTTATAGTTTATTTATTGTATTCTGTTGTTATTAAGTACTTTAAAAATTACTTCTTGATTTCTATGATAAAAGTAAACACATTGTATGTAGTATTTCAGTATATGTGTCTGTTTCTCAGTGAGGAGCTGACTACATGGTAATGGGTTGACTTTTTTTTTTGTATTTATTGTCTTCTTTATTTCCTTGCTGATTGTCTGGTTTTCTAAATAAGCCATTATATCATTTGCAAAATGGCATAATTGTGTGTCTCCTCTTTGCCAAATTTCTCTTATCTTATTGCTATTTTCAAGGCTTTTTTTAAAGAGCTTATGCCAAAGAACAGTGCTTTCAATGGCCTACCTACCTGAATGTGAAAAAACGAAACAAATGGATAAAAGTCTATGATATTCATTGGAAAACTCACAAAACTGTCACCAATATCAAAATTTTAAAAGTATATTTTTATTTCATTAAACATTTCCCAATTACATATAAAAATGTTTAACATTTATTTAAAAACTTTTTTGAGTTCTGAGTTGTCTCCCTCTTCCCTCCCCAGCCACTTGAGAAAGCAAATGATATGATATTGATTTAACCTGTGAAATCATGCAAAACATATGTCCATATTAACAATGTTGCAAAAGAAAATGCATATCCACAGAAAAGAAAAATTAAGACAATTTTAAAAAGCATGCTTTAATCTGCACTCAGATTTCCTCTGCTCTCTCTGGAAGTAGAGAGCAGTTTTTGTCATGGGTCCTTTGGTATTGTCTTGGATCATTTTACTGATCAGAATAGTTAAGTTTTTTACAGCTGATAATCAGTACAATATTGCCATTATGTACAATGTTCTGCTAGTTCTCCTCACTTCTCTTTGCATCAGTTCTTGCAAGTCTTCCCAGTTTTTTTTTCTGGAAGCACCTTGCTTGTCATTTTTTTTTTATAGCACAACAGTATTCCAACACAACAATATACCATAATTTATTCAACCATTCTCTAAATGATAGGTATACCCTCAATTTCTAGTTCTTTACTACTACAAAAAGAGTTGTTAAAAATATTTTTTGTACATATAGGTTCTTTCATTTTCTTCATCTTTTTGGCATACTGACATAGTAGTAGTATTGCTGGGTCAAAGGGTGATTTTATAATCCTTTGGGCATAGTTCTAAATTTCTCTTCAGAATGGTTAGATTAGTTCACAACTCCACCAATAGTGCTTTAGTATTCCATTTTTTCTCATCCAGTCCAACATTTGTCATCTTCCTCTTCTGTCATCTTGGCCAATCAGATAAGCATGAGGCAGTATCTCAGAATTGTTTTAATTTGCATTTTTTTAATCGATAGCATATTATCTCATATAATTAATATCTCATATACATCTCACACAGACACTGGGGATGAAAAATGAACTAGGCCCATAATTGAAGGAAAGGAATAAGTAGACTAAACTGCATTTGAAAAATGGATCAATACTTTTTAATACTTCCAAGTTTATGCATGAAACAAAACCTAATCATTCTAACATCAACATTCTTCTGGCAATTCTTTCATTGTTGTTCAGTCATTTCATCTGTGTCTGATTCTTTTTGACCCAATTTTGGGTTTTCTTGGCAAAGATGCTGGAATGATTTGCCATTTCATCTCCAGTTTATTTTACAGATAAGGAAACAGAGGCAACCAGTGTTAAATGACTTGCCCAGAGTCCCACATCTAGTCTGAGGTCATATTTCAACTCAGGATGATGTCTTCCTGACTCCAGGCCCAGCACTCTTTCCATGGTGCCTTCTAGCTGCCATTTCTGGTGATCGTATATGGCTATAAATCAATCGATACTATTATTTATGAAAAATTAAAACTGGAGGTCACCCAAATGGCAGTAAAATGGCACATGTTAGGTGTGAGTGGGCAAAACTATTGCCATCAAAAAGTAGCATAGATGAAGAAGTATTAAGAATGTTATCAGAGATATTTGTCATTGGAAAAGGAGGTAAACCAGTCATATAACAAGAGCCAATCCAGGCAATGGATAACTAATTGGAAGATCAGCTAAATTCCATGAGATCAATAGTAAGATTCTTAAGATGCTGGTTGAACCTCCTTTTAGAGGATTTATAGGAGGTCATAAAAAAGAATTCCATAGGATGAGAAAGTTCAGATATGCTACAATCTAAATTACTAAAGGATGAAGTCACATAAATGAGACCAAAGATTTGTTGAAGTATTTGATTTAAAAACAAATACACATGCATACATTTGTTGTTGGTTAAAATCAACATTTCAAAGCACTCTCAATGATTTTTGCATTATTAGGAAGTATGACTTGAAACTTAGAGGATATAGTTTATCCCAGAGAACAAAGTTAACACAGCTGAGTCTGACAAGGAATTATTTTTGATACATAAAGATAACACTCCAAGATGGATTCTATATATGGAGAATCAAATAAGGATAGAGATTTTTCTGGCTCACATGCCTGTTATACAATAAAAGGAAAGAAAAACATAGATTATATTTGTCCAGAGAAGCAGTTTAGGGGGCTGTTAGTTATCAATTTTTCATCCCTGTCTTGTCTTTGGCTTATGTAACTTTAGAGAAATCATCAAAATCTAGTTCAACTTGATTTTTCTATCTTCAAAATTGGAAATTTGTTTCTTTTGTAAAGGCCTTGGGAAAACTGGTATATTAGTAAACAGTTGTGAACAATTCAACAGACTCCTTAAAAAAAGATGTCTCACACAAACACACACACACATACTACCTGGACACAGGGAAAATTCTTGAGTCCACATAAGGATGTAAAAGAAAGGACTTTTCTTTGCCCTCTTCCCTATTTCTTTCACTGCCCTTCAAAAATTAAGCACATGAGTTTCACTTATACATACATACATATATATACATACATACACACACACACACACACACACACACACACACACACACACACATATATAGTAAGCAACCAATCAGTAGCAAACAAAACGTAATTGCTAGGTGCAAAAATATATGTACTAAAATTCCTGAGCAAAAGATATCCTCTCTCCTGATCTTCACTTAATCTCTGACTACATCACTTTTGGGCTAGGTAAGTTATGACAGCAAATGAATGTGTTGCTATGGCAATGTGGTCAAATTGACCCCAGTTCAGAGTTTCTCCATTTTACAAAGGGATGACTTTCATCTTACTTGGCTACATAGTAAAGTTTTTACAAAAGGTAAAAGTTGGTCCTTTCTTCCAATTTATTAAATTAAATCCAACAGATATTTATTAAGCTTTCTGTGTGTGAGGACATATAAAGAAAACTTAGTTCCCTTTCCTTCAAGGAATTCACAATCTAGTAGGGAGACATAAAATGTACGTGGCTTCATAGTACATAGAAGAGTCATTTAACATCTAGAAAAGGCTTGAGGTTTTAATAGTTCAATTGGAAGAGGCTGTAAGTCAAAGGACTTACTTCCAGGTCACATACTTCATTCGTACCTTTGTCAGTAGGCACAGTCTGAGTAAAAATTCCCAAAGGGATTGGCATTGATTCCATTAGGCAAAGTGAAGTGCCTTACTGAGGGTAGATGCTTTTGATCCAAGAAAGATTAGGGTTATTAGAACAGGAAAGACTTAGAAATAAATTTGGGAGGTGGGTACAGGATCTCTTCCCATCTCATGCCTAGAGGTGACAGGTTCCAGACTGAGACCCTGAGGGAGTTAAGGGGAAAAGTTTCCACCTGACCCAAGCTAAGGGTCATCACCCTTGCTGAAACAACATTTTGGCACTTCAGGTAATAAAAGAGCACTATAAACTCTAGAAGAAAGAGCTCAGTAAGTATTCACTCCAGATATTAACTGAAGGTGGAAAAATACTGCAGCTTCTCTTTTAAGAGTGAATCCAGAGGGGTCAACCTACCCAATAATGATTCCATGCCCTGACAAGAACCCTAACTGGCCTGATCATCTAAGTCCAGCAAGAGCCAAGCCAAGTAACCTCCTTGATCTAATCAAACACTAAGTTGACCTGACCAACCAAAGTAGTGGCTTCAATGAGGAGCAAGCACAGCTAAGCCAATGCTTGTCTAGTAGAAAATCCATACTTTTGGAGTTATCAGTCTTGCTGAGAAACCGAGTGTCTTGTCCATCACTAATAACACACCCTGTAGTGAACTATGGGATGACCTCCCCAGGGAAAGAAAGAATTTGGAAATCCTGTAGTTTTTGGGCCTTAGCCATGTGTGCTCCTCCCATGTACCTTACTTACTATGAGTGTACCTGAAATTCATGCCACTTTTCTCACCATAGTGGATTTGTGGCTGACCATATCCCTGATGTTGGGGAAAATGTTTTGTTAAATATTGTTTCTTGCTAGGCCATTGGAATCAATTCTATTTCTTAAAAACAAAAATAAAAATCCCGACAAAAAACAAAAGCCCCAAATCTGCTAGATGATTATTAAGGAGAAGAACATAGGAGAGGTCCCCTGAGTTTGAGTTATTAATCCTGGAATGCCTCCTGGAATTCTAAAAATATCAGTAGTTACTCTTTGGGGAGTGTACCCATCAGGGAGAGTGGGGGTATTGGTAGTTGTTATGAGTTTGCAACAGACTTTATATTTGTTGTCTCATTTGATCCTTACTTTGTGATATGGGATCTATTACTATCATCACTTTGCAAATAAAGAGATGGAGGCAGACACTGAGTAAGTGACTTGCCAAAGAACACAAACTAGTAAGTATATGAAACAGAATTTGAAGTCATATCCTTCTAATTACAAGACTCTATTCCACTAATGTATTTAAGGAAATAACTCACTTGTCGCCTTACTCACTAACAAACCAAATTTGGCCAAGTCCCTGCTCCCATAAAGCCAAAGGGTCATTAAAAGTGTGAGAATTCTCTAAGAATTATATTCATTTCTAAAGTGAATGCTTCATTAGCATTTGGGAGAACTTTCCAAATAATGCCATCAAAGGATGCTAAACCGGTTCATGGTAGCAGGCAGCATTATTTTACTTGTAAGCCAACTTGAACGAACATGATGTTTTTACTGAACACAATACATTATTTTTCTTATATGACCAGGGTGCATAAGAGTGATGGCAGGGTGGATACCTACTCACTGCTTTTGGGCACACAGTATAGGTTTACTTGTAACTGATGTTCTACATAATAGTAATTAATTTAAAAATACTAGCTGTCCACTCAGGTCCTTTCCAGCTCTAAACTGATGACCCTGTGAACCTTCTGACATTTCAGCTGTTCTTTGGAAACCAGAGAAATTCTAACAAAACAGCATCAGGAAAACAAATTATCAATGGGGCACCTACCCTGGAATTCTGCTTGCTATACACTACATGCATGAATGGCTCTGAAAATAACAAAATCTTATGCATGAGAAGATAAAAGCATAAGTAATTCATATTCAGGCTTGCAGTCAAGGTGCTTGGTTTTTGCTTGCATCAGTAGTCCTGGCAAAAGACTGCAAGAAACACAATAAGGCTTGAACTAATGAAAAGAAAAATGTGGAGTTAGGGAGGGGGTGGGGGAAGGATCTCTGTAAAACTACTAACTTTTCTTCAGTGTGCCAATTGTTGGGCTCCCCCCAGTGTCTGCTTAAATAGCCTGTTGTTTATTGGCTGCGTAAAAGTTGCAGGAAGACTTGGTAGACCAATTTTCCCAAGGCTGTAACCCAATACAAATGCCAACTGGTGTTTTCTGGCTATAAACTTGCTTCATTCTGCAACTCAAGCCTTTGGGAGCCTTTAACTTCCCATGAAGGTTCAGATCTGGACAATGGTGTGGAGGGTGCTCCCGGGAAAGCAGGATGTACACCGGTGGGGCAAGAGGATATGAATTTATGCGCCATCTACCACATGCCAGACACTGTACTCAGCCCTTTACAAATATTACCTCATTGATATTCTCTTGTTGACTGGTATTACTGACTGGCAGATAATTTGCTACTGTTGAGGCATTCTACTGTCCACATATTAGCAGTACACTAGGGCATTTGACCCCTCTCCACTATTTTTTAAAGGCATCTTTGAGAAAGAAATGTAGAATGATTTCATTCATAGACCTGTGATTTAATTAGCATGAGTCACTCTAAATCAAATAGCTCTCCCTCTACAAATGCAGATCAGTATCTGCTCTGCAACTAACATTCTTTGAGACAGACCTTAGGCATTGAGAGATTAATTGACCTGCCCAGGATCACACAGCTAGTTTATATTCAAGGTAGGATTTCACCCACCTAGGATTTCCTGGCTTTGAAACTGGAACTCTATTCCTTCTAACATACTGTCTTAAAGAATAGTACATATAGTATTATATACTACTCATTCTCTGAATCTAGATGAATGTTACTTAGTAATTTAACACATAAGTGGTTATAACAGTTAAAAAACCAATTTACTAGCAATAAGTCCTGCTTAATATTTACTGGAATTGTTTGTCTCTGTCCCAGATAAGCAGACTGAGAAAAGTAGGAAACAAAATCAGACTCTCTGTTCAAGATATTACATCCTTTCAAATGGCAAAAAGGAAAAACATCCTTTCTTTTATACAGCTTCTGCACCTTCATCATTGAACCTTCATCCATTTTTCATAGCAAAAGAGACTTTTTAAAAACCCTGACCATTCAATGATAACAAACATAACCAACTGTTTGTGACAAGGTCTGTGACAACAGCCTACAGTCCTAAAACTGTACTCTTTAGGTTTCATGGCAAAGTACTGCAGGATTTTTTATCCAAAGTAATTAGAACAGCCATTTAATAAAAAATAATTTGAAGAGATTTTCACATTGTCAGTAGAAGTGATTCACTCAACTTTGATAAGGCAAGTGGCTTCTTTCTGCTTCCGCCCTTCTACTCAGAGGTTCTAGAGTGGAGGCTTGAAAGTGAGATCAAACTTCTGGAAAGAAATATGCTTTATATCTAAATTTTCCCATTCATCACATTACATGGTTTCCTATGACAACCTCAGCGTCAAAGATTTATTCTGGGTAGTTAAGTTATACAACAAAATATATGATGCAAATTTTGGCAAGGAATACACTTGCTAGATATCTTGCCCAGAACAGGTATCCATATGGAAAAAACAGAAGGCATCAGAATAGGTAAATGGGGTGTCAAAATCTCTTAGTATTACTAGACTCAGCTCCCAGATCTGACACAAGATGTGATCAGATGTGACATGAGAGATAGTGTGCCAAGAAGGAGTTAGGAAGACCTGAGCCAACTCCTGACTGCCATATAACCTCTCAGGGTCCCCGGGAAGCACTTCAAGGCAAGGGTGCAGTGCAGGTGGTGATCTGCATTAGTGGGGGAGGTTTCCTCCCTGGCATTTCCCCATGCCAATGAAATCACAGATTGGGCCCCAAATCTAACCAAAAAGTTACAGCACACAAACTCCCATTGCCTCAACTTCTCTTTTCAGCAAAATTTTGTACAGTGTGACTAACATTCACAAGGAAGGTTATCAGTATACACCTAGAGCAGATGTCCTACTCCATTAAAATGTGATTCTTCACCTTGATGAACTACATGGTGATTGTAAGATAGACAGGAATGAAAAAAGCATTTATGAAGGACCCACTTATGGCAAGCAGTATGCTAAGCTCTACAGATAATTATCTTATTTGATCCTCAGGTGCTGCTCCATTTTACAGATACAGAAACTGAGGCAGACAGAAGTTAAGTGACTTGCCCAGGGTCACAGAGCTATTAAGTGTCTGAGGCTGTAATTTAAACTGCGAGTCTTCCCTGACTCTAGGCCTACCCAGCACTTTTTCACTGCACCACCTGGCTGCAGATCAGACAAATCAGATTTGCAAAGACAGAGGCACAGCATTTCCTTGTTCTTTCTTGAGAGGTAGAGTTACATTTCTGAAAATACTACCCACTCATTTAATATTGTTCACTTTTCCAGATTCTTAAAAAAATCCTGAAATTGTTTGTAATTGCAAACATTACTCTAAGGGAGGACATTTTCATTTCTGTTAGGGTTATACATGCTAAATGATGAACGAGATGACATTTTATGAATGGAAGAATATGTCTGGGCTGTAAACAAGCAGTGAGGGTGTTCAAAGGATCTTTCCCAGTGATTGAATGACTAATAAATTTTCACAGGCTGATGAAGAAAAAAGGGAAGACAATCAAACCATCTTCTATGACATGCAATGCAATGTTTTTGTTTTTCTTAAAATAACTTATTAATTCTCCATATTCTTTGCATATTTCTTCCATAATTCTTTGCATATTACATGAAGCTTTCTAAGGAATAATTTGAATTTCAATTTTACCTCATACTTTTATTAAAATATATTCCAACCTGTATCCATAATTAACATTAGCATTATGTACTTATTTCTAGATTTTAGAATTTAAAACCATATTTTTGATAGAACAATGAGACAGTTATAGTATTAGTAATTGTGAATAAAAGGAAAAAATTAGTTCATATGCTGCTGTATATTACCCAAACTTACGTTCTTCCTGTGATATTACAAGACATTTTATGTCATAATGGCTGACACACTCAGTTAACATTAAAAATTATACACTAGTTTCATAATCACTGCAATACAGAAGTTATTTAAGCAACAGTAGCTATGCATAAAAAAAGGCCAATAGATTTTCTTCATTATTTTCTTTCCCTCACCAAATGATAATTTATGTCCAAATCCTAAGAGCTTTATTTAATTTTAGATTGGACACAAGTGTCCCCATGCAAAAGATATGCAACATATGGTTAAAAGAGAGCATTGTGAAATTCTAAATAGAGACAATGAAGGCAATTCTATAAAGATAAGTGGAAAACTCTTGAATAATGACTGTATTTTAATTAAAAATAATACCTTGTATTTGTAGAGCAATTTATAGTTTATAAAGTCCTCTTGCTTAGCATATCTTATTTGCCTCTATACCAATCCCATTAGTTAGAGGAGAGGCTGGTTTTTAACATTCTAATTTTATAGATAAGGAATATTGAAGTTTTGGATAAGTTAGGTGATTTAACTGAACCAACACAGCTAATAAGTGGAAGACTTGACCATGGTTCTTTTGATTCTGAATATATTGGTTTTCTTTCCTGTTATATTGTGCTGTCTTACAATTCCTCATAACATTAATTTGAAACAATGCAAAGTAGAATTTTTGTGTCTTGGGGATGTTGTAATATTGGCTATTATATGGATAGAAGAATAGGAAACTGATCTGCTGGTGAACTATTTGAGAAGGACCAAGCTTTGGTTCACTACTGAGTAAAATGAAAAAAATAAACACTGTTAACTAGAAAAATTAATTTGTGTATTGCTCAAGGAAGTGGTTTTACAGATGAAAGGTTTGCCTAATGTGTAGTAATTCCAAAGTCATGATACTTTGTCCTTATTTTCCCAGTGGCAAACATGGTTGGGACTTTAAAATGACCTAAGTCTCTTGATAAACTATTGTGAAGTTTCAGTTGTTATTTTCAATTGAGAATATGGGAACTTTAAGCTCTATCTTCAGACCATGACTGTACTACTTCAAATATCTTCCATACTTAAGGAAAGGCAGTTTAGAGTGCTTTAAATTTTTGGTAAAATATTCTATATACCTGATCTCATTTAATCCCCAATACTGCCATGTGATTTAAGTAGTATTGGCATTCTTGTCTGTATTTTATATTTAACAGTTGTGCCCTACATATAGTATGTCAAAATAGCTATCCATGATTCAAGGTATTCTATAGGTTCATATTCACTCATAATGATAGTTCATGAGCCAACGTCAATATATTCACTTTCTCTCTCATCAGCAGAAGACACAAATAGTTCAAACCAAAAGTACTTAATAAAATAGCAGAGTAAGATTTGTGATTGAACATTCCTCCCATAAATCCAGGGCATATTCTACCACAAATATACACCCTATCAACTTGGAAAATGAGCCAGCATAGATGTCACACATGATAAACACCGACGTGGAACATTGGCATATTAGTGTATTTCATACTTCTGACACTGCCCAGTTCCTGATATATGCTAATTATATCCAGAGTGGATTTTAAAATCTAATCCCTTTGTTTCTGTTTTTTATAGATGAGAAAAGGAATGGAAGTGACAATGTTCAAACAGTTAGTTTAGAAGTAGATTCAGGATTAGAACCCAAGGTTCTTAAATGCTACCTTAAAAACACATTTCCAAAGAATACAATATCTTTCAATCTCAGGAGCTTAAATTGAGAGCGATTTCCAAATTGAAATATGTACTTCAGAATGACAGAAGCCTATTTCACTGTTTTGGGTGAATTGTTCCTTTGTGGCATTTCCAAATAGACCTAAAACTTTATCTGCTTATGAGGAGAAAGTGTATTGAACACGGACAAATTTTCTTTTCATTTTTGGATGATGATTTTTGAAAACAAAAACCTATGGAAATGTTAAAATAATTATTCATATCAATATTATATACTGTCATAGTGAAGGGTCATGTACTAACAACTATAAAAGGGCATAATTTTTAATAATGTGTTGTATAGTACTATAATTAGGTGTGTATACACACGCACCATAACATAGTACTGTACTAATTGTATAGTACAGTATTAACAATTACAAAGAGCTTGGGAAAGGAGTGGTAAATGGAAGCTGGACGCATTCATCAGTGAAGGGTTCTTCAAAGAGATGCAACAGGAGTGAGGTTTTGACAGGAATGCTGACAAGGATGGTGGATCAATCATTCCAGGCAAGAAAAAAAACCAGGAAAAAGCCCATGGGACCAAGTATGGTGGTGTGAGAAAGCAGAAAAGAAGACAGGCTGATTGGACCTTAATTTGAGAGAGTAGTCAAAAATAATGTTGCATTGATAGGGAAGAGAAGGTTTATGGAGTATATTGCAAATGACTCAGTGGAGATTAGACTAGATGTAATGGCATCATGATTATAGGACCATAAAATTTATAGCTGGGAGAAACCCTAGTAATCATCTAGTCCAAACCCTCATTTAGAGATGAGAAGATTCATGACCTTAGAGACATTTAATGAATTACTGAAGCTCGCTCAGTAGGACCTAGGGAGCCACTGTAGATGTATGAGTGTGGAGGGAAACAAAATGATGTTTTAAGAAGTCAAATTTGCAGAATTGTGAGAAATGGACAGAAACAGAGACACTACAGGCAAGGAGACCAACTAGGATGTAATTTTAAGAACTGAGAGCCAGGAAACCTAGCAAGCAGTATGACTACATGCCATTTACTTGGCTTGCCTTTGTCTTAATCTCTTTATCTATAAACTAGATAAATCTATATCTGTAAATTAGATAAATCTTGCAATATATGATCTCTGAAGTCTCTCTAACATCATGAACTTCTATGATTTTACTATATAAGGCATTGCTCACAGTTTCTCAGATGATAGAGGTTCTTCAATATCAGACTTTTGATTCAATAAAAGCCCTATCACCATGTTGCTTCTCCCATAACAGTATTTAACTAACCAATGTTTGTTAATTTTAAAAATGTTTTTGTGAAATATCAAAGAAATTTCCATAATAAAACTAAAATTCTATGTTGTTAAAAGATTAAGATAGATGTGCCTTCTGGCAATATGCAGATCTCTATGAGAATGTGATGTTTTGATGCTTGTCCAAATTGATTACATATCAGTGACTGCATTTTGCTCTTCTACTAACTTGGAGAAATGTGCTCTGCAAAGTAATATATAGCCAGAGAGGACCTTAGTTTCACTCCCAAACTTTCTAGTTCTTTGGCACCAACTGCTTGCTGGAAATCTCCACCTGGAGGTCCTATAAGGAATCTCAAATTCAACATTTCCAAGAAGGAATTATTTATCTTAACCACCTAAATGTATCTCTCCACAAAACTTCTATATTTTGCAGTTTCTCAAATATTCAACTTAGGAATCTCGATTCTTGCTTCTTCTCTCTCTTACTTCCTGAAAACTTCTCTGCTAATATCCAATCTTACATTTCAAACTACCAGACATCTTGAACTGCATGTACAATAGACATCTTAAACTCAATAAGTCTAAAACCAAACTCATTAACTTTCCATTTAAACTCTGTCTCCCTCAATCTTTCCTATAACTGTAAAGGGCAAGTCCATCTTCCCAGTACTTCAGACTCACAACCTAAGTGCCATCCTCGACTTTCTCACTATCTCTCACCACTCTCCCATCACCACCACTGCTACCCCCACCCCAATTCCCACTATGCAATCTGTTGTCAAAGCCTATTGATTTCACTTCTGCAACATCTTTCCAATATACCCTCTTCTCTACTTTGAAACTGCCACTACTCTGCTATAGGTCTTCATCACTTTATGCCTGAACAGTTGTGAAGTGCCTATGGGTAGGTCTGTTTACTTCAATTCCCCCCCCCCCATACATATATTCAGCCATTAAAGTGATTTTCCTAAAATGCAAATCTTATCATGTTACTCCCCTCCTCAAACTCCAGTGGCTCCCAATTGCCTGCAGAATCAAATATGAAATCTCTGTTTGCTGTTCAAAATCCGTCATAGCCTAGCCCCCCCAACATTTCCAATCTTATACCTTACATTTTGCCATGTGCCCCTTGATACAATATCACTGACCTCCTTTCCTTCCCACAACCAACACATTCCACCTCTGTACTCCAGATGTTTTCTCTAGTTATCCCCCATGCCTGGAATGTTCTCCCTCTTCCTCTCAACCTACTGCGTTCCCTGACTTCCTCTAAGTCCTAAATAAAATCCCATTTTTTAAAATAGGGAGACTTTCCCAATCTTTCTTAATTTTAGTGCCTTCATTGTGTTCATTATTTTCTATATATCCTGCAGAGTTTGTCCATACATACCAGTTTACCTGTTGTCTCAACTTAGATTGTGAACTTCTTGAGGGCAGGGACTGTCTTTTGTTCTTTTTTTTTAATTCCCAGTACTTAGTTCGGTGCCTGGCCCATAATATGAATTTAATGTTTATTGATTCACTGATATCTAGTGTCAAATCTTGTTATTTCTGCCACCACAAAATCTCATGCAATTGTTCCCTTCTCTCTGACAGGGCCACAATGCTACTTTCAGGTTTTTATGACCTTTAGACTAGACAAGTGAAAAAAGCCTTTTATTTTGTTTCTCTATATCCAGTCTCTTTCCTTTCCAAACCATCCTCTACCCAGAAATTTTCTAAAGAATAGATCTAATCATGTCACCCTTCCCCATCAAGAACTTCAATAGTTTACTGGTGCCCCTGTGACAAAATACTAATTTCTCAAGCTGGCCACATAACCCTTTGCATTTTGGCTTTAGACTACCTTTCTAGATTTATTTCACATTGTGCCTCCTTTCTTACGCTATATTCCAGCTAAGCAGGAATACCCACTAATGTCCAAACTTTACATTTTATCTTCTGCATCTATACCTTTGCTCAGGATGTCCTTAAATACTCCGTTCCTACCTTTGAAGAGTTTTTCTTTGAGTTTTTAGAGTAGACCTATGATCTCATTGTAAAGATAGGTCATGGGAACTCTCAGTCAGTTAGCAAGCATTTATTATCAAGCACTATGTGCTTAAGTGTGCTAAGTGCTGGCAATATAAGGACAAAAGTCAAAACCAAAAAAGACTCTGCTCTCAAGGAGCTCACAGTCTAATTGGGGAGACAAAAAGCTATGTACAGGATTACTAAAGATAATCAACAATGGAAAGATTCTAGAAATGAAGGGGATTAGGAAATATTTCTTGTATAAGGTGAGATTTTAGCTGCATCTTGAAGAAGTCAGAGATGGTAGTGATGGTGATAAGGAAGGAGGAAGTTTCAGGCTGAGAGAGCTGGAGAAAATACAGAGTGGGGAGAGAAGCTATATCTTGGGTGAGGAATAGTGAGGAAGACAGTGCTACTGAGTCCCAGAGTATATTTGCGTGAGTAAAGTATATGAAAACTAGAAAGGTAGGAGGGAACCAGATCATGATGGACTTTGAATGCCAAACTTTGATTCTGGAAGTGAAAGAGAATCATGGTAATTTATTAAACAGGAGATGTGGTCAGACCTGAGCTTTAAGAAGATTGGTTTGTCAACTGACTTGAAGATGGAACAGAATAGGGAAAGTCTTAAGGCAGGAAGACCAAGCAGAAGATTATTATTGGAAAAGTCTAGGTATGAGGTAATAAGGGCCTGGACCAGGGTGTTGATAATGTCAGAGAAGAGAAGGGGGGATATATGAAAGATTCTATAATGGTAGAAATAATAGGATTTAGCCACTGATCAGATATGGTATGAGAATAAAGAGTCAAAGGTGACAACTAAGTTTTAAGCCTTCATGACTAGAAGTGTGGTAGTACCCTTGATATTAGTAAGAAAATTATGAAGAGAAAAATTAGGGGAGACTTGGGGGGTGGTGGTGGAAAATAATGAATTCTGCTTTGGATATGTTGAGACTACAATGTCTACAAGACATCAAGATATCTATTAGACAGTTGGAGATGAGAGACTGGGAGGAGAGAAGTTGTCATTCATTTTTCAGTCTTGTCTGACTCTCCATCACCCCATTTGGGTTTTTCTTGGTGAAGATAGTGGAGCGGTTTTCCATTTCCTTCTCCAGATCATTTTATACATGAAGAAACTGAGACAAATAGGGGTAAATGAGTTGCTCAGTGTCACAGGGCTAGTAAGTATCTGAGGTCATATTTGAAGTCAGGAAGATGAGTCTTCCTAACACCAGGCCTACCACTCTTTTCACTGTTAAGTAACTGCTCCTAGGAGAGAGGTTAGGGCTGGATAAATAGATTTGGGAATCATCAGCATAGAAGTTAATCAGATCCGCTGGAGTTGAGATCACCAAATGAAATAACAGAGTGAGAGGAGAAGAGGGGCTAGGATAAAACTTTGAGGACCCTGAGGATTAGCAGGTAAAGGCCAGGATGAAGATACAGCAAAGGAGACTGTGAAGAATTAATTGGACAGATAGGAGGAGAATCAGGAGAAAATAATATTAAGAATATCTAGAAAAGAGAGCACATCAAGGAGAAAAGTGTGATTGACAGCGTTAAAGGCTACAGAGATGTCAAGAAGGATGAGGACTGAGAAAAGGCCATCAGCCTTGGTAATTAAGAGATCTTTGGTAACTTTGGAGAGAACAGTTTCACTTAAATAATGAAGTCAGAAAACCCACACTGCAGAGAGATAAAGAGAGTAAGAGAGCAGGAAGTGGAAGCACCAGTTATAAATGGAAATCTCAAGGATATGCAACACAAGGGAGTAGGGATATGGGACAATATCTAGAGAAGAGGGTGGCATCAAGCAATACAGACCAGTATTATGTATCTTACAGTCTTAATAGAGTTTTCTTAAAATCCGTAGGTCTCTTTAAAATTCCTCTTGGGTACCATATGAACTCAGGCAGGCCTTTCTTGATCTCACTAGTTACTAGTGCTTTATCCCTTAGATTGACTTAACTCTTCATTTTATATACCTCCTGTGTAATGTAAACCCTTTGAGGGTAGGGAATGCTTTCGTTGTCATTGCACCCCCATCACCCAGAATAGTGCCATGCTTAATAAATGTTTGCTGAATTGATGAAGTAATTAACAAAGAGGGTTTTTCTTTTTTTAAAAAATGAATAAAAATGTTTGATATAGGTAAATTATCCATACAATGGTTCTTCCTAATTTCTGAGATTTTCACAAGGCTCTGTAGCAAAAGAAAGAAAAGAAAAATCAGAGGCAACCCAATCAAAGTCATGATTCTGTCTAGGAAACTGTGTGCTCACAGGCTGGCTGAGGGTAAGGGGGTGAAGGGCACTCCATTCCCCCACCCCTAGCCTTTAAGCAAACAGAGTTAATCTTTTGAACAAGTTGTCCTTATACTCTGTGGCCAGAAAGGAAGGAAAGTTAAGATTCCTCTGTTAAAGCTTTTTATATGTGTGCTGAGTTCAAGCCCTTCACCAAGGGGGTAGAAAATAATCACAGAGTACCTGAGGAAGCTCTGAAGTGGAGCAAGGGGGAAGGACCCTCCATTATTCATGCCTGGAAGCAGACTCCTCCAAGCATCTACAATGGGTTAGCATGAGTCAGAGTAGATCAAAGGATTAAGCCTCTATCGGGCAGCGCTGCATTACATTAATAAAAGAGGCAGCTTATTCTTGCTACTTTGCAATAGTTATACAAGCACATAATGGTTATTTCTTCTGCAAGATGTCAAAAGATCTAAGATGTCAGTTCAGTTAAACATTTGGATATCTTTTTAACATGATGACCAAAATCCAAGCTGACACATTATGTTTTTATATTGACTGATTGTTTTGATGTTGTGAACAGGAAGTATTCAGGACACTGTATACATTAAGCCACTGAATTGAGGGGGAAATTTGGTGGAATCAGCTACTTGGAATTATGTAGGCAAAAGAACAGGTTGAATGTCTAAATTTTTTACTTTTCAGTTGGTCACTTTGGTCATATTAAGAAATAGTTTTTTTTCATGTCTGTGTGCAAATCACAAATAATTTCTATGTAAAAACAAAAAAGATGATGGTTTATAAGTAAAAAATTTAGCTAAGCAATGCTATACAACAGACTTTGCTAAACTACAAAATCAAATTTCTCCTCTCTTTCCCTCTTGTTAGGCAATTAAAGTGAATTATATGTGACATTTTATAAACCAAGGCAAACCAATCCCACAAAAATTCAACAATTCCCAAATTTTCCAGTAGCCCCTTCCATTCCTAGCTCAAATGCCCCTTCCCACATGGTCTTCCTTGACCTCCTTAGTCAGAAATTAATTCATTTAATGAACATTAACTAAGCACCTGTTACCCAGAGAGTACAGTGCTGGGTGCCAGATGAGATACAAATATAGAATTAGACAGAGTCCCTGCTGCAGAGTTTACAGACTAGTCAGGAAAAATAACCTTGAAGAGCACATAGGTAAGCTGCCTAGGGAATAGCACGCAGGGGGTGTACGATGAGCAGCACATTGATATTACTCTATATAAATGCACATATTTGTAATGCCAAACATTTCTACTCTCCATGATACATAGATATTTGTTTAGTGAGAAGTCACTTGTGTTGCCATGAAAGTTCAAAAACTTCTGTAACTCCTGGTGACATAAATGAAAATATATCTTTCCAGATCATGCCTATAGTTGGAAAATGTCTTGCCCAGGCAGTGCATAGTATGAAAAAGACAATGTGTGCGTGCATGTACACAAATAATAAAAAAGCAAATTTATCTATGATCAGCAAATGAGACGTGCAAAGTGTTAAATATTCAGACTGGGGAGAGATCATTAAAAATAGGGAGAATGAAGGGAGGTGTTATAAAGTAGTATCTAAAAAAATGTATAAGAACAGAATTAGTGAACAGATAAGGTCGAAAGCATGGGAAGTGAAGGGGACTGGGGAGATGAGAAGTACCCTATCTAGGAATGCAACTAGGTGATACAATGGATAGAGCACTAGGTTTGGAGTCATGAATGTTTGAATTCAAATCTTTCTAGCTATGTGTCCCTGGGCATCACTTAAACTTTCTCAGCTCCAGTTTCCTCATTTACAAAATAAGTGGGGGGAGGATTGGAAGTGGCAGTTAATGTCTTCTTACGTTCCTCTCAACTTTAAATCTATTATCCTTGTTTGACTAGAGTATAGAATACATAGGGAAAAACAGCATGAGTTAAAGGTGGAATGGTATCAAATTGCTGGAATGAAGGGGGCCTTGAATGCTAGTTTTTAGGCGTAATGACTATTCATCAGGTAATAATATATCATTGAAGAGTTCTGAGCAAAAGGGAACAAGTAGTTCTGTATGTAGTATCTACTAGGTGTCAGGTACTTTGAGGAGCTCTTTACAAATACTCATTCGATCCTCTCAATAACCTAAGGAGATAGGTGTTATCATTAGCCTCATTTTACAATTTAGAAAAGTGAGGCAGATACAGGCTAAGTGACTTGTCTAGGGTCACACAGCTAACATCTTGAGGCTTGACTTGAACTAAAGTCTTCCTGATTCTGGGTACGTCACAGTATCTACTGTACCACACAGCCAGCCCATGAGCACATCTGTCTATAGTGATGACATAGCAGTTACATGAAAGCTGGATGAATGAGGGAAGACTATCTTAAATTTCACATAGTCTTGCCTGTACATTGTTTTTGTTAATGTGCTCATCGTGTTTTATTTTCCAGTATGGTAATCTGTAAGTTCTATTTCTAAATTGCAGGAACCACTTAAAGCAGAAAATGTTTTATTTGTTCTAAGCAGTGCTTGGTACACAGTAAACATTTGATAAATATTGAACTAAACTACATAAGTTCATATGGAGAATTGGAGAGCAGATCTGATAATTTTAGACATTGGCTAATTAGGGTTTAGAAATTGAAATATTAAAACCATGGACATATAGAAGGATCAATTTCATTACTGCAATGTGTTTGAAAAATGATCAAGGGAGAGAGCAGTTTAAAATGGAGTTTGAAATATTCAGAAATTTCAAGATTATAATATTTCATCTTGGGAACAAAGAGGGTTAATGTCAATGGCTTAATAGATTTTTCTGTTAAGAGACAGTATGATTAAATATTTGAGAACATGAAAGGAATGTTTGAGCCAAGGATGGGAACATGATGACTTATTTCAATAAATAGACCTTTGAAATAAATGAAACCAAATATTTTAAAAATGAACTGTTTTTATTATGAAAATGTATTAAGTGGCTTCTGACGAGGTAAATGCAAGCTCTACATGAAGGTGCCGTAATTTCATTACTAGCAATAGGCCTTGTCAGTAAGTCATCTGTTGTTGGTGTGGCTTGCAGCAAGCTAAGCATCCACCATTTAGAAACTAGCTAGGTAAGGGACTTCTAAACTTGGCTTACTTAATGACTGCTCACCTGACCTTTAGCAAGTCACTTAAATTAGGTCTTGCAAATAATTTTCAAGGGAACATTGGCAACAAAAATCTCTTTGCTTGGCAAATTTTGAACATGGTTCAAACTGTTCCTAATAGAGCAACTTCCTACCACTCCTATTGTTTTCTTTATGAACAGACTAAGATAATTTAAGCATCTACACCCACAATTATACTCAAATTTCCCTCAACCTTCCATACTCAGAGAAAACTGAAAAAGAAAGTAAAAGTAGATCAAACCATCTTTTTCATTAGCCTCAGTGACATAGTAGATGCTTGTTAACTGGTTAACTTGCTAGTTCTCTCCTGAATTATTTTAGACTGGACACATGAACTACTGCTTGCTTTTTGGGGCAAATTAAAAAATCTATTGCTTAATCTCCTTAATAATAACATTGGCATAAGGATGAAATGCAGATGGGTACAGCTGATAGAGTGTAGGACTTAAAACCACTAAGGTCTGGGTTCAATTCCACCTCTGGCAAAGATTGTGGTTTATTCTTCGTTCTTAAAGAGAAGATGATGCCATGACTTGCAATTGAATTGAAGTGAGGGAGGACTGTGCAAAGTCACCAGCCCTACTTTCTCCTCCAGGGCCACCTGGATACAGTGGCCAGATATAGGTCAGGACAACTGGAGATGACCCAGGATGCAACCTTTGACACTGACAGACTGTGGGACCATAGGCAAGTCACTCATCCTCTCTGAACCACAAAGAATAACATTTGAGAATTGGGAAGGACCCAAGCAGCTATCTTTTCTAATCCCTACCTAAAAGGAATTCCCATTATAGCATACTAGACAAGAGATTATCTAACCTCTTCTCAAAGACCTCCAGAGAGGGAAAACACACCATCTATTTAAGTGGTTCATTTCATTTTTGTATAGTTTTGATTGTTGGAGAGTTTTTTCTAAAATCAAATCTGTATTTACATTTATTTGCAACTCCCAATTATTGCTCCTTCTCCTGTGTGGTACTGAATAGAACATATCCACTCCTTTCATAAGATAACTCTTGAAATATGGGAAGATAGAATCATATCTTTTGCTCTCTAATCCAGACACTCCGAATTTCTCGAAGTGTTCCTTTTATGACAGGTATTCAAGGCCCTTCACCATTCTGATTGCCTTCCTCTGGATGTTCTGACTTGCTAGTGTCTTTCTTAAACTGTGGTACCCCAGAAAAAAAGCCATAATACTCCATATGTGGTTGACCAGTGCTATTTATACAACTCTCACTTATTCTTGGAAGGTAAGCCTCCTTTAACACAGGCCAAGATCATATTAGCTTTGTTAGCTATCACATCACACTGAAGACTCATAATGAGTTGGCTCTTCACTAAATTTCTCAGATTTTTTCAAACTGCTCTCTAATCATACCTGCACCATTTTAGACTTGTGAAGTTGATGTTTTGAACTCAAGTGTAGATTCTACATTGATTTCTATAGAATTTCACTGGAGTAGATTCAACCCAATGCCTTAACCTGCAAAGATCTGCTCTCTTATCTGTAAGGTAGTAACACTATCGATAGATAGTACCTACCCAACAGGAATAGTGTGAGGCCCTATATAAATATTAATTGTCTTTACTTATCAATTGTTATTGTGTCTACTAGATACAGTTTACTCTGCTAGTGATAAAGGAGGTACAAAGATAAAATCATACAAAACCAAAGAATATTTATGCTTCAGCTGCACAGACCTACTTGAAATGCTAAATAGGAACAATTTGCACTAAGTGCTTTTAATAACTGAAGACAATAAAATCACAACATCTACATGCTTTATATATTCTCCTTTAGTTTAGGCTAAGTTAAAGAAAATGATCAAGTTAAACTTCTCAGGTTGCACAGAATTGTTTCTATGGACTAATCTAAACCCAATTGCCAAAATAATTTGGCCTCCCAATATCCTCAGTTTTCCTCCATCACCGATGGAGAGCTCTTTTCAGATTTATTCTTCCTCTTTATTTAAAGGAACAGGATTTTCCAAAGAGCTCCTGTAGTGTTAAAAAAATCACCTCCATGATATATTGAGTTTACATTACAAACAAGTTAAGATTCCCAGTCTGTCAGAGCTCTTCTCCTAGGATACAAGGAAAAAGCAAAGTTCAGCTAAACTGCTCAATTAATTCGAGATCACTTCTGAGTGGAGAGGAAAGGTTGCTTTAAGCTGTTCTGTTCTCTTCCTAGGGATTTAAGGTCAGTTTCAAGAAGCAAAATTACTATTCTCTCAAAGTTGTCTCTCCTGATTTGTATTCCTGCAATTATCTCCTCAGATCCTCTTCCTTTTTAACTTGTAAACTCAGCTAATAAATCAATTTGAGGATTAGCTACATGTAAATATATCTATCCGGACAGCAGGGGGAACAGAAAAATGGATGGACCTGGGCAATTGCTGAATGTTGGTCTTGTTAATACAGTGAGTGTGCTCTACACAAAGGAATCCGAGGCTGATGTCTCTCTAGTTCTTTATAAGAGGTAAAGTTAGAGAGTATCTTTTCCTTTAGGGAAACTCTTCCCTTGAATTTAGATTTAAAAAAATAATTGTGGTTATTCCTTTTCACTGAATGAAAAGTGATCTCTAATGTGTAAATAGAACATCAGAAGAACAGGTTGACTTTTAAGAAGTTTGTCCACATGACTTCCTGGGATGCTTTAACCTTTTTAACTATGGCCACTAAGAGGTTTGAGTAGAAAGGAGAAACACAAATAGTTAAAGAAAACACTGAAATTTGCTGAATAATCAATAACAATGGTCAAAGCCAATACTTAACTCTGCTATTGATTTTTATTTTTAAGGAAGAAGTCAGAATGGCACCAAGCTTAAAGCTGTTTTTCATTTTAGAGTCTGGGAGCTTTAAGAGAAAGATAGTGATCATCAACCATATCAGAAAAGCAAGATCCTTTTTTATTTTTTTAGATTCAAAATATCCTTTTCCTCCTTCCAGGGTCAAGTCACACAACTTAAAAATTAATCAATAAAAGTGGGTTCAATTAACTTTGTTTTATAATTATGGTGCTTCATGAAACAACCTGAACACCATGAAAACTGTAAAATCAAGATTGGGAATCACTATAGTTGGGGCTTCACCATTATGACTATGGGTTTACAAATATTATTTAATGAGGAAATTTTCTATGTACTTATTTATGTATGTGTATACATAAGTACAAATATGTACTTGTCTGTGGATATAGTTTGTGAAGCTTGGTTGAAATAGGATGAGATAAATCTTTCTAGGTATTTGTTATGGGGTACTGCCATGGAAATCCCCCCCCAAACTTTCCCATATGGCCAAGTCTCTTGTATTTGTCTATGGCAAGGACCCATCCCAGTCAATTGGCCTTTCATTGTGGCCCTGCACCCAAACCCCCAGTTCTCTATTACTTCCAACCTTCATTGTCTGTTGCCTCCCAAACCCTCCAGGTTACTTCCCACACTTAACTCTTTCTTGATCCCTTTTCTCTGTCACCCCAGACTACTTGTCCACTCCCATCCAGATCTCACTCCTAGTTCACTGTATATAAGATTCATCTTGCTTCCATCAAAGTGCTCAGATTCCTTAAGAGTCTAGCCAATGGCCCAGATTCAGTCTGGTCAATATGGTGGATTTTTAGAATCATGTCCACCCTGGCTGATGTTCTAATAAACCTTGTCTTTGTCTGAAAGAAGGCTTGGGTTGAATTCATTTGAGGCAGGACCTGAGTATTGTTATTTTGGGGTCCCAGCACCCCTAAACCTCAACATTTGCTTCTATGATTTTATGTTATTTTATTCTCTTTGTTATTCATAAAATATTAAATTGTCTCGTGCTATGTGATCCTAGACAAGTTACTTAACCTTTCAGAGTTCCCAGTCAACTTTCTAAGATTGTAAATTACAGAATAGTTGCTGATCTGCACCTATAGGGAGACATAGTAATAAATGTAATAATCAGGAAAGACATCTTGCAGGAGGCTTCATGTGAGCTGAGCTTTGAACTGAGCTAAGGGTTCCAAGAAACAAAAGCCAAGAGGGAGAGCATTTCAGGAATGGATGTGAAAAATGGAATTCTTCATATGGGGCATGGCAAGTAGGCCAATTTGGCTGCAATGCAGAGTGCATGAAGAGAAATAATGTATAATCACTCTGGAAAGATAGGTTGGAGGCAGATTATGAAAGGCGTTAATGTCAAATGGAGAAGTTTACATTTTATTCTAGTGGAGAAAAGGAGCCCTTGGAGCTTCTTGAAAAGGGGGATGACATGGTCAAACCACTGGTTTGGGGACATCAATTCAGAAGCTTTAGTGATGGAGTGGAGAAGAGAAAGGTGGATGGGGGAGAGCACTTAGAAGACTATTTCTAAAGTCCAGGTGAGAGATAAAGATAGCCTGAATTTAGGTGGTTGTAGTGCATTTGAATAGAAAGAAGGGATGTATGTGAAAGCTACTGTGGAACTAAACTTTAGAATACCTGACAACTGATTAAGTATTGTAGGGGAGTACTGAGGGGGAGAGGAGTGAGAATGAAGGGTCAAAGTTGTGAAAATGGGAAAATGGTGATGCACTTGAGAGAAAGAGGGGAGTTTTATTTTCCAACTTAACTGAGAGATAAAGTTGACAAAATAGGTTTGAGTGAGATCATGGAGGTCTAAGAATACCAAACTAAGGAGTTTAAGCTTTATTTATATAAATATTTAACATATTTTTATAATAAATATTTATATATTTATGTTTATATAACTAAGGCACAGTTCTTAACCTTGGGGGGTGTGTGTGTATATGTGTGTGTGTGTGATAAACCTCTTTGTGAGTTTGGTGAAGCCTATGGACCAGACCCCTCCTCAAAATAATGCTTTTAATTGCATAGAAAATACATATGATTAAAGAAGAAAATCAATTGCATTGAAATACAACTATCAAAATGAAAACCAAAAACAAGTTCCTGAATTCTAGGTCAAAACCTTCTGATCAAGATGTAAAAAGATACAGGCCAGGAATAGATCTGTGGTTTTTATTGTTATTGTGTGTAATAGAATTTGGAATAGAAATTGGAGGATAACTATGACAGGAAGAATTCATTAAATGAAGAAATGGGGTAGGGCATTAGAGAGGCAAGAAACAAAGAACCACTCCAATTTGAGAAATAATTTCTGAATTTGTCCCCCTTGTTTCCTCTTTGCTCGCTGTCTTCCATGCAGTGACCAAAATAGTGTTCCTGGGTCATAGGTCTGGCCATATCACTCTTCTGCTCAACAGTCTTATTGCCATAAAATAGAATAAAAACTCTCAGCTCAGTTTTTAAAACCCCGTGTAATCTGACTCCAGTTGGCTCTTCCAGTCTTACTTTATATGACTTCCCTTAACACACTCTATGTTCCAATCAAACTAGGCACTGATCAATATTCCATCTCTAATTTCCATGGCTTTGCAAGTGATACCCACACCCTGCCCTCCTTACATCTAGAAGGTACATCTTTCTTACCTGTGCCTCTCAGAATCTTCATCTTTCTGCAGTTCTCAAGCAGATACTGGGTCTTCCATGAAGGTTTCTCTTATTTTACAACCCTTTCCCAATTGTTACTACTCCCACCTGCCTAAAGGATCTTGTATTTACCCATTTAAATAGATGGTATGAGAGACAGCTGTGGCATATCAGATAGAGAACTAGCCCAGATATCAGTAAACCATGATTTCAAAACCCACCTCTATGTGTGCTGGCTATATGATCCTTCTTGAATTATCTAACCTCTCCTTTTCCCCCCTCCCCCACCCAGGTGATTTCTTTCAGACTTTAAGTTTCAGAACAGTACTAATCTGCATTAGTAGAAGGATTTTATTTTGGTGGTGGTGGTGGGAGTTGAGTAGAGAACCACATCAATGCTGTCAGAGGTCTGGCTCTGCCCCCATCTCAAAAAAAGTATCTATAGCATTCCTCTGCAGAATATGAGTTCCTTGAGTGCAGAAACTATTTATTTCAAATTTTATATTCTATTCACAGCACTGAAGACATTGCCTGGTATACAGTAGATACTTAATACATGTTTGTTGAACTGAATTGAATCAATGATGAGTCAAATTTTTAAGCCTGAGTCATTTATAGAATGAACATAGTATTGCTGGAAATAGGAAAATTATAAAGGGGATGGGTGTGGGAGCACAAGTTACTTGTATACATGTTGATTCTGAGTTAGAAAAGACATGAATGAAAATGTTAGCAATATTATATTCAAATACCTTGACCAATATAAACTAGTGGGTGCCAGGAGATTTGTATTTTACTACAGATATATTGTAGGACCAAGGGCAAGGAAATTAACCTTTGTTTGCCAGAGATTATTTCAAATCATAACCAACCAATTGTAATAGAAATGCAAATTTAAAGATCTTCCCTGCCCCTAGGCCCTTTGATTGGCTTAAGAGACTCTGAGAACCTTCCTTGATTTGAAAATATAATCTGCCTCCTAATAGGCTGAATGTGGTCACATGGAGCCTGTGGCAGGAGGCTTGGTTTTCAGGCCCACACCTTGATGCTGTGTGATTGGGCAGTGCGTCAAGAGGGTGGTTACATTCTCTGACCCAGGAGAAGGCTATATAATCCCTGATGTGAGGCTTTGCTTTGGGGCTCACTTTGAGAAGTGTTCTGTGATTTGATCAGATGAGACTCTGGAAAGCCATTGTTGAGAGCCACTGGCTTTGAAAAACCCAGATGGTGATTTGGCATGGATGTAATGGTTGGACAGTTTGGAAACCTGTCTACTTGATCTGTTTCTCTGTCTTGATAATTCTGTCTGTATACTCTGAAGCTTGGGGTACTGACCTTTTTCCCCTGAACTAGGTAAATGATATACGTCTGATTGATTAAAGTAAGCTTGTTAGCCCATTTTGAGTTGCTTTCCTTTAGCAAAGCATATCTAAGAATCTGTGTTGGCAGCCACCCTGGGGACACTTGGGGTGCTTGCTGCTACACCAGTTGAAAGTATTTAAATTCTTTTTTTCTACACAACAAATATACATTTTATTGCTTTCCACTTACTGCAATTGGCTTCTTTCCCTTCTCATTCATTGTCTTCCTATATTCCTCACTACAGTTATAGTTTGTAGGTTACTTGAAGGAAATAGTCCAATTGACCAATTCATAGGATTATAGAATATAGACTTGAAAGTAATTCTACACCAACCAACACTTGAATAATATTCTTTTCTACCACAGCCTCATTATATGGTCTTCTATCCTTAGCTTGAATACCTCCAGCAAAAGGGAGTCCACCAATTCTTGTGGTAGGCCATTTCATTTTGGGGAAGTTTTTTTTTTTTTTTTGTATATTCAGTCTAAAACTGGCTCTCTGCATCTTCCATTCATTATCCCTAGTTCTGCCATCTCAAGCCCAGCAGAATAAATTTAGTTACTCTTTCTCATGCCAACTTTTCAAATCCTAGGTAGACAGTCATGAAGACCTAAGTCTTTTCTTCTCTAAACTAAATATCCAAAATTCCTTCAGCTGAGCCTAATATTGAATGGCTTCTATTCCTTTCATTCATTCTCCTGATTGGCCTCTTCTGGATACTTTCTAATGTGTTTCCATTCCTCCTAAAATGTGATAATCAGAACTGAACACAATTATGGTCTAACCAGTTTGGAGCACAATGGAGTTTTTTTTTTTTAAGATAGTAAAGAGTTGTTTTGGCACCATGTAGACATTGACTCAGTTTTTCCACTTATAAAATAGAAGTAATAGAAATATTGTAATTGAGTTGGAGAGTGGGCTTTCATCACCATACAGATGGTTCATTTCCTTTCACATGTTTACATGGTAAAAGAAGGACTACGTCCTTATCCTGAGTTCATGGACAATGCCACTAAATAGAAGCACTCTATTTGGTTGCATGGTCCTATCTAGGGATGAGATGGCCTGGTAGCGTATGCCTCAATCTATCTTGTCCCCCAGGGCATAGCTTCTGCTGTTCCTGCCTTCCCATTCTAGTGGTTTTTTAAGTGGCATTGAAAGCTGCTTAGGAAACTCCATTTGGCAGTTATTCTAGAGGTTGCCAACCCCAGCCGAGCAGTCTTGCACTTGACCCTGAGTATAGGTAGAGCAGAGAGTTTGGGAGAGGCTCCAAGGGAGAGATTTCTTTCCTCTGCCAATCTGGAGCTTGTGAGGGCAGCAGAGAGAATCACAGCATAACAGGAATTTTCCCCTTCACTTGTTCACAAGGATATCTTTAGCAAAATGGAATGATGCCTATAAAAGTACTTGGAGCTCTTTCAAAGAAAGGTGCTATCAAAATTCAAGAGATTTTTTTGCTATTGTTTGTAATAATGCCTACAAAAATCTAGGGCTGCATATTCCCTCCTTAATATTTCTATATCTAATTTATAAATTAATAAAAAGAAAAAATGGAAAAAAAAGTATTTGCCTGTGATATTTAAAGTGATTCTATGGTATGTGTCAGGGTGACATTGGAGTTTAATACAGTGAATCTACATAAAACTCCATTGCAATGAATATATTACACAAGGTTTCTGTATAACAAATCTATTAACATCTCATAGTAACAGTGCTTTAAAATTTTGTTACTATGGAAGTCCTATAGAGAATTATCCCTTATAAGCATTTTCCTCAGCCTTCGTGCATGTGAGTGTTCCTTTTGAGGACAACTTGATAGTATGTCATTTGTGTTGAAGGCAAAAAACACATAGTTGTGTAGGGCTTACGATACTCTTAAGTGTGAGAACAAACCAGATTCAAATGTAATTGGGAAGTATTTAATGAAATAAATAAAAATGTAACAAACATAGGTAATACTAATATGTGCTTTTCTAAGTTGGTATGCAGACTGCTAGGATCCTTAGATATGATTTAGTGCTCCCCATTTGTATTTGAGTTTGTCACCACATGTCTTGAGGCTGCCTTCATTTTAAACATTTTAGCCATTTTCTCTAGAAAAAAGAATTAGAACCCACAAACCACCACCCAAAAACAAAGTACATGCAAAATATGCATGGGCATGGGCTCATTTTTGGAGGAAAGCTAGATGTGTATAGGGTGCTTCCATCTTTTTGTAAGGGGAGGGGAAGAAGGCAGGGATCTTGACCTATCTTATTAAGAAAGGGAACCAAAGTTAAAAAGATAGGGTGCTGCATTCTGACACTGGGTTGATATTGGTAAGAGAGCTAAGTGTCTAAGCCATGTACCTTTCTATAAGAATAAGTTTTTCAGGGACTCAACCTGGAGTCCATGAATTTGTCTTTTTTAAAATGTTGATAATTGTATTTCAGTGTAATTGATTCTTTTAAATAATCCATTTATTTCTTTAAAAAAAATTTTTTTTTGCATTTTAAAACATTATCCTATGAAACATTTCATTGGTTTTGGGCAGTTAGGTGGCGTAGTGAATAAAGTGCCAGGCCTGGAGTCTGGAAGACCTGAGTTCAAATCTGGCCTTATATACCTACAGTTGTATGATCCTGGGCAAGTAACTTAACCCTGTTTACTTCAGTTTTCACATCTGTAAAATGAGTTGGAGAAGGAATGGCAAACCACTTCAGTATCTTTGCTAAGAAAAGTCCAAAAGGAGTCATGAAGAGTTGGACAAGACTGAAAATGACTAAAACAATTTCCATAGGTTCACCTGATAGCCAAAACAGGTTTATGATCAAAAAGGGATTAAGACCCCTCCCTCTTTTAGATGGAATGCAATCTCCCATACCCATAAGAACACAGGTATTGAAAATATTTTCATCTTTGTTTTTAGTTTAGAAAACTAAGGCATAGAAAGAATCCCAGATTTTAAGTGTCATAGGCAGAATCCACCTAATCTCAAATCTTCTGACACCAAAACCAATGCTCTTCTCCCGATATTTGTCAAGGATTTAATGATATGCAATTTCATCAAGAATGTGTCTTCATCCTCTCATATAATAATAGTTATCTTTTATACAGTACTTACTATGTTTCAGGTACTGTGTTAAGCACTTTACAAATACTATCTCATTTGATCCTCAAAACAATTCTGTTAGGTAGGTACTATTTTTACCTCCATTTTTCAGATGAGGAAACTGAGGCAAGCTAGTTTAAGTAACTTGCCCAGGGTCACCCTGTTAGAAAGTGTCTGAGGCTAGATTTGAATTCAGATTTTCCTGATTCCAGGCTTGGCTACCTAGCTGCCTGATGGTACCACCCATCTTGCCTAGAATATGGACAGCAACTCCTCTGTCATTTAACAGAAAGATTTGCAGCATGCTTCTATTTGAAAAACATGTTGCCCTGCAGCCAGTCTCCGAAATTTGCTAGGGTGGTTTCTCCATGAGAGACAAAAGCTCTGTCACTGGGACTATCCTCAAAGTCTTCATAGTTTGGTGAAAACTACCAGAATTCATATTCATTGGCATTAACTTTGAGGATCCAGGATAACCTTCTTGTTACCTTGAGGTATCAAAGTATCACTTTTCTAGAGATTTCATTATACAGGGCTCAGTTATACTAAGCTATGGAGTTTATCCTTAGGCAAAATGGTGGAACAGATAAAATACATAGGCAGTGCCTTCCTATCTGGCTTCCCCCCCCCCCCATAAGGTGAGGCTACATAATCCAAACATACTGTAATGAATATTATTATTATTATTATAATTGCTGGGTGATTTTCCCTAGCAACTTCTTATTTTAACAAGAACTTCCTGAACATAATTTAGCATTAATCTGTAATTGTAGAATTTAAGTCCTTGGAACAGAACACATCGAAGATACTTTGGGGAACATCTTTTGGTACACCTATTCACAGGGTCCACTTAGACCAAAATCTAATGAGAATAGGGGCTGGGAATTTAAGGTTCTTTTGTCTCTCTTATCTAATTTGATGTGTGATTTGGTGTTGCTCACTAACCTTAGTTATGCTACCAAGGGCTGACATGAAGATGAATGCAGAAACCTATAAATTGCTCTGGGCAAGCTGCAGAAATTAGAACACAAAAAAACAAAACAAAACAAAACAAATGACAGTCAACAAATCTCAGATATTTGTTGTGATGGCTGAACATGCCAACCATTTCTGACCCTATGGTGTGATCTCCCAAACTGACATGCATTATGGCATATTTTCTGCAAGCAACTTCAATTCTGTCATATATGCCAACACATGGTGCTTTAAAAAGTTTAGGAAAACACAAAATATTACCAATATTCTCTCTGTTCTATATTAAAATACGAAACAACAATAAGTACCTCATATACCTCACTATGCCAGATGGATGGATCTGGGACATCCATTTACTTGTTTATGTCTATTAAGGCTTCTAGCACAAGGTACAAATCATAGAAAGCCCCTAAGACCCCAATTTCAGCACTTTGATGGAGTTGAAAGTTGTCTAAATATTAGGTACTAGAGACAGCAGGCTTGATAGTAGGAAATATGAGGCACAAAGTCAAAGGATCTGGAATTCAGTCTTAGCAAGGCCACCAAATGTTCTAGTCACTTTGCTCCTGTGGTCCTTTACTTCAAAATGAAGATTCATGACACCCATATTTTCCACAAGAGCAGAGTAAGTTTAGTCAACAAGCATTTACTATCTATTATGTGTAATACACTGTGCCAAGTGCTAGGGATATAAAGAAAGTTAAATTAAAGTAAGAATAAATGAACTAAAAATACAATAGAACATAATAGTGTTAAAATGTGTCTTTCTAAGACAATATGCTGTCCACAAGAATCCTTATATATGGTTCAGTGGCTGCTGTTTCTACTTGAATTTGGCAGCATTGCTGTAGACATATAAGTTAACCCTAATTACTTCTTATCGATAAACAAGTGTTAGGGAAAAAAAGTTTTCTAACTCACAGGACCATTTTACTGGCTCAGTCTCCTTGTATATGGAAAAATGAAGGGAAACATTAACTTGTTTCTCTTAATGACCAAAAATGCCAGCCACCAGTCATTGTTAATTTGTAAAAACTCTTTTATTTGCCTATTTATGTGACAAGTCAGGAATCCAGTCTATATTTCTGCTCCTTTTTTTCTCTGATGATCAATTACAAAGACTTTATTGTCAAACCAAACATCTATCTAATCTATTATCTATTTTCCTTCTATCTAATCACAGACCTAAAGTTAAAAGTGACTTCAGAAGCCATCTGATCCAAGGCCTTAATTTTACAAGAAAAAAAAATAAAACAGAACACATTTGTAGCAGTAACAGAAGAAAAAGAAGTTGAAGAAATAATACACATAGGCAATGAGGAAAGAAAACTATCACTTTTTGCAGATGATATGATGGTGTACTTAGAGAACCCAAGAGTATCAACTAAAATACCAGTTGAAACAATTAACAACTTCAGCAAAGTCACAAGATATAAAATAAACCCACACAAATCATCAGCATTTCCATATATTGCCAACAAAACCCATCGGGAATATAGAAAGAGAAATTCCATTTAAAATCACTGCAGACAGTATAAAATACTTTGGAGTCTACTTGCCAAGATACACACAGGGACTGTATGAACCTAGTTCCTAAAACACTACACTCAAATAAAGACAGATCTAAACAATTAGAGAAATATCAATTGCTCATGGGCAGGCTAAACCAATATAACAAAAAGGAGGATACTATCTAAATTATTTTACTTATTCAGTGTCATGCCAATCAATATAACAAAGAATTACTTTATAGAGGTAGGAAAAATATAACAAAATTCATCTGGAAGAACAAAAGGTCAAGATTATAAAGGGAGTCAATGAAAAAAAGTGAAAAAAGGGGGCCTGGCAATACCAGATCTCAAATCATGTGACAAAGCTATAATCATTAAAAGCAATTTTTACTGGATAAGAAAGAGTGGTGGATCAATGGAATAAATTAGTCACTCAATATATAGAAGCAAATAAGTATAGTAGTCTAGTGTTTAATAAATCCAATGATCCAGGCTACTGGGGCAAGAACTCACTATTTGACAAAATTTCTGGGAAAACTGGAAAATAGTCATAAAACTAGGCATAAACCAACTTTTCATACTGCATGCCAAGATAAACTCAAAACAGGTACACGATTTAGACATAAAGTATTATATCATACACAAATTAGAGATTCAGGGGGAAAATACCTGTCAGATCTATGTATGGGGAAGAGCCCATGACCAAAAAAAAGTAGATAGTTTCACAGGAACTAACATGGATAATTTTGATGACATGAAATTAAAAGTTTGTCCGATAAAAGTCATTTTTCAAATATGTACAGAACCTAGAGAGATTTATAAAAGCAGGAGATTCCCCCAATTGAGGAATGGTCAAAGGACATGAACAAGCAGTTTTCAGAAGGAATCAAAGCCATCAATAGCCATATGAAAAAAAAGCCCTGTCTAAATCATCAATAATTAGAAAAATCTAAATTAAAACAACTCTGAGGTACTATTTTATGCCCAACAATGACTAAGATGACAGAAAAGGAAAATAACAAATACTGGGAAGATAGGAATACTACTGAACTATTGACGGAGATGTGGATTATTCCAGCAACTCTGGAGAACAATTTGGAACTATGTCCAAGGGACTATAAAACTGTGCATACCTTTTGACTCATCAAAACAACCACTAGGGCTATACCCCAAGGAAAAGAAAGAAAAAGGAAAAGGATCAATATTTAAAAATATTTATAGAAGCTCTTTTTAAGTTGTCAAGGAGTCAGAAACTAAGGGGATGTTCATCATTTAGGAAACAGCTGAACAAGTCATGGTATATAATTGTGATGGAATACTACCGTACTTAAAGAAATGACAGAGAGAAACTTGGGAAGACTTATATGAACTGATGCTAAGTGAAGTGAGCAGAACAAAAAGAACAAGTTATATAGCAGGCAATATTCTTAAGAGTAACTTAATAACTCTGATTAACGCAATGTTCTATCACTAGTTCCAAGGAACTCATGATGTAAAATGCAATCTACTTTCAGAGAACTGATAACCTCAGTGTGCAGATTGAAGCATTTCTTTTGCCTTTCTTCATTTTTTTTTGCCTTTTGGAAGGGAGGAAGGCAGGGAAATTGGGGTTAAGTGACTTACCCAAGGTCACATGGCTAGTATTATGTGTCTGAGGCCGAATTTGAACTCAGGTCCTCCTGACTCTAGGGCCACTGCTCTTTTCACTGCACCACCTAGCTGTCCCCATCCTCTCTTCATTTTCTTTTCTTTTCCCCCTTGACAATATGGATAATTATCTTTCCCTGAAAACCCCTCCTTCCTAACTCCCTTATTACTGTTAAAGGATACCGCTATCCTCCTAGTCAGCCAGGTTTAAAACCTTGGTGTGATCTAGACTTCTCACTCATCCTTATACCTGGTCTACTGTCAAATCTTGTCATTTCTCATATCATCCTCATAGACGTCTCTTTGTGTGCACTCACACAGCCACAGATCCTCATAACCTCCAGCCCACAAAAGTCCTCCAACAGGTATTCTAGTCACAAATCCCATCTATCCTCTACTCGGATGCCAAGGCATTTTTCTAAAGCATGGTTCTGATGTGTCACTTTCAAGTTTAACAGGTCCCAAGGGCTCCCTGTTCCCTCTAGGATCAAACACAAACTTTGTTTGGAATTTAAAGTCCTTCACAATCTCAAATCCTACCTTTCCAGTGTTTCTATACTATGCTATGTATTCTGGATAGCTAGATGGAACAGTGGATAGAGCACTGGGCTCAGAATCAGGAAGATACAATGGTCTTAGGCACAAACAAGCAGTGTGACCTTGAGCAGTCAATTAATCTGTTTGCCTCAATTTATTCAACTGTAAAATGGAGATAATAATAGCAACTACCTCCCATGATTGTTATGAGGATCAAAAGAGATTTGTAAAAAGCACTTAGCACAGTGCCTGACCCATAGTAAATATTATAGAATTGCTTATTCTCTTCCCTCTTCAGTGACATCAACCTTCTTGTTCTTCCTTGGATGCAGTGTGCTATTTCCCATCTCTGTGCCTTTTCAATGGCTGTCTCCTACAGCTGGAATGTTTTACCTCTCACCTCCATTTCTTACTTTCCTTGATTTCTTGCAAGAGTAAGCTCAAATCCCAGCTTCATCAGGATACATTTCCTAACCCCTCTACTACTAATGGCATTATCACCCAGATTTTCAGTCTCCTCTGTATATATTTTGTATGTACTTAGTTGTTTCCAGATTGTCTCTCCAATTAGAATATAAATTCTTTGATGGAAGGTGCAGTGTTTTTGCCTCTATTTGCATCAGTGGTGTTTAGCACAGTGACTAGTACAGGACATATGCACAGTAAATGCTTGTGTATTCATTGATTGTCAGAGGTGGAACCAGACTCCTGGTTGTTTCTACATCATTTCCTTGCTCTTTGGAAAGCCTCCTCTTCCCCCTCCCACCGGAACTTAGGCTCTGACTCTGTGACTCTGAGCTCTAATTGTTGAGCTTTTGCTTCATCTTGCCTAGTATGTGAGCACCACAGTATTTTCTGGACATTTTATAAACCATGTTACTAGGTTTGTACCTTTCTCTCCTATTCTAACTCCTTTATGGGGGGTTTATCTTTCCTCTAATAGCATATAAATTCCTTGACAGTAAACTGTCTTGCTTTCTTATATTTTCATCTCTAGCACTCAGCACAATGTCTAGCTCATAGTAAGTACTTAAAAATGCTTTTACATTCTTTGATCTGTCGATTGATCCATCCATCCATCCATCCATCCATCCATCCATCCATCCATCCATCCATCCATCCAAGTCATATCACCTCAGAGCCAGTGCTCTTTCTCCAAACTCCCTTTTCTCTCACTTATATATACATTTGTTATTTAATCATATCTGACTCTTTGGGACCCCATTTAAGATTTTCTAGGCAGAGATACTCCAAGCTCATTTTACAGATGAGGAAACTGAGTCAAACAGGGATAAGTGACTTGCCCAAGGTCGCATGGCTATTAAATGTCTGAAGTCAGATTTGAACTCACAAAGAGGAGTCTTCTTGATTCTAGTCCCAGTACTGTAGCCACTGTACCACCTAGTTTTGTACAAATACATACATATACATACATGTACATGTATATTTATATTGTTATCTTTACTTCTAGAAAATGTTCTTCTTCACTTTGCCTTTGGCTGACCACACACTCACTTCTCCCCTTAGTTGTGGGGCTATCATCCTCTTAGCTATTTCTTTAAGATAATTCCTTCAAACAAGAAAGGATGTCTTCCACTATTCATTATTTATGTTTTAATTTTTTTTTTCCATCTTTGGTTTTCTTCTGGGTTTGCTTAGAAGATCTGACCTCAGTAAACAAAATGCACACTTTGTTCTAGCTTGGAAAATGACAGCAGCTTACCAATAGGGAGTCAGAGGCTTAGATAGCTGACTGCTTTCAGAGGTATTAGTTCACATCTGGATATTCCTGAGTGACTTCCTTACAATATGAAATGAACTTGGAGGTCACTTTCAATAGCTGCTAGAGTTCCTATGGCTAAGTACCTATAAATTCTGAGTGAAAAACTGAGATTCTATCCTAATCTACCTGAGTACTTACGCTATTTGAGGGCTAGATCACTGATCTCTCAGTGGATAATATTGGAGTAGTGTCTGCTTTGGTTGAGAGGGGGTGGCCCAACTAGGTTGTGGTTATAGAATCTTCTTGGATCTGTTTGGTTTGCCTTCCACTGATTTATAGAATGCTAAGTGCTCTTCTGCAGTAGGTGTTCAAATACTTATTTTGTTGAACAAATTTGTGAATGTTTTATGCCTTCACAATTTACTCACAGTGTCCTGTCCTTATAAATAGAATATTATCCATTCCCCTTAGGCTACTGAGTTTATTTCTTGAAATCCTTTCCATTTCTTCTGGTCTTGTGAGAGCTATCAGACAATACCTATGCATATCATTGAATCTGATCTGGGTTTGAATCACCATCACCTGGGTCAGTTACCCCCAGTGGGTTTTCTAAGCACAGTGCCCAAAACAAAATGGGATGCTTGATAAATACTTGTTGACTTGACTTTGTGTCTGCTGTTACCTCAGGCAAGTTCACTTAACCTCTCTTGGTCTTATTTTCCTCCTCTTTAAAATGAAAGAAGTGGACCAGATGACCCACAATCTAAGGTGCCTTCACATCTATGAGTTTAATAGCTTATGACCATCTTTTCAAAGTTACAAATGCTGTTACTGTTGTCTCAGTTTGCCATTAAACAGCAAGTTGTTTCTGGAGTGGAGGAATAAATTCAATATTTTTGTAGCTAGCTTTAAGGGTTTTAAGATCAGTCATGACCAATTGGTATATTTCAGTGTTTCAGTTTACTTTATTGTGACAGCAACAGAGCATTAGTGGGGGCAGTTCTAGCCAAAAAAATTTATTTTGTGGAACTACAAAAGGAAAGATAAGATATATACTTTGAGCAGATGGGTAACATGTTGTAATGGAATCAATGTACTTGGAGTCTATGAGGTCTGTGATTGTCTTAGTTTATGAGTATAATTGGATCCCTGATCATAATTTTGAGTTGTGATATCATGGGAAAATAAAATTAACCTATATGAAACTCAGTTTCTTCATTTGTAAAATGAAAATAATGATACTTAGAGTACTTAGTTCACAGCAGTATTTTGAGCAGGGCCCTTTGTAAATCTTTAAACTCTATATAAATAGGAGTTATTTTTATCAATGCTATTTTCAATTCCTCTTGACTACTACATATCCATCAATTACAACTGCCTAACACATATCAATTTTTTCAAGACTTTATCCAAATCCTGCCTGGTCTATAAAGCTTTCTCACATGATAATGAGCTCTCTTCCTAAATTATAGTAGAATTCAATCTTGCTGTCAGTTATTTGACCATAAACTGTATACTTCCTTATGGTATCTCTTTTGTTGCTCTTTTATGTCATTATTTAAATTTTGGGTTGTTACTTAACTTGCACTGAGATTGTCTTGTCTTACCCTCCCAATCACATAACTATATACTTCTTTCAGGTTCAAAGACTGCTTTAAATATATTATCATCTCTTTGGAAACTTCTAATAAACCTACGAGCTAGATAGGTGGTATGAGAGGTCACTAGACCTGGAAGACATAAGTTCGAACCAGCCTTAGGCATTTACTAATATGTGATCATAAGCAAGTTATTGACCTATGTCTGCCTTAGTTTCCCCATCTGCCAAATGGGAAGAATAACAGCATTTACCTCCTAGGGCTGTTGTGAAAATAAAATGTAATATTTGTAAAGTGCTTTGCAAAATATCAAATGCTATATAAATGATAGATATTATTATTTATTTTTGTTATTATCTTTCCAAATTTGCAGATAAGAAAATAGAAGACCAGAGAGGTTAAATTACTTCTTGAAGTCTCTAGACTCTAAACTTGGTATTCTTCCCATCATAGGATTGTCACTGTTGAGTCATTTCTGTTGTTTCTGACTCTTCATGCCCCCGCTGGGGTTTTCTTGGCAAAGATACTGACTTGATTTGTCATTTCCTCCTTCAGTTCATTATGCAGATGAGGAAACTGAGGCAAACAATCTTAAGGGACTTTTCCAGAGTCATACAGCCAGTCATTATCTAAGTCCTAATTTGAATTTAGATCTTCCTGACTCTAGGCCAGGCACTCTATCTACTGCACCACTTAGCTACCCTACCAAAGGACTAGAAATCATAGATTTAGAGCTGCAAAAAGCCTTTGAGGTCATTGAGTTGGATTCCTCTCATTTTATAGAAGAGGAAACTGAAGGTCAGAGAGGTGCCTTGTTCAAATCTTCAGACTCTAAGCTCCAGATTATTCTTCCCACCACACCAAGATATTTTGCTTTGTATTTCTTTGCACATATCTAGTGTGGTCCCTCATATAGAGAGGCTCAGTCAACATGTGTTCATTTCTTTATTATTTTGCCTATGTTCATCACATGCTGCCCCCCTTCTCCACAGGTCAGTACCATTCTCACTTAAATCCAAAATTCAATTCACAAAGATTAAATACCTCTTATCTTGTATTGGGATCTGGGTATACATGAAAACAGTGACTAGCCTCAAGGAACTCACATTCTACCAGAAACCCCTTTCTCAAGTTTTTAGCTCTCAGGTTGGTTACTTTGTACAATCTGAGAAAAAAAATAACAAGCCAGCTTTTTTGACCAAATTAAGACCAAGGGACTAGACCTATGATTTCACTGATAGAGAGAACTTGCAGATGAACAAATTGGCTCTATCAATGCAGGCTGGCACTTCCTCTGCAATTTGTAGTCTTAGCTGATGAAAGCAGAGGTGGCAAACACTGATGCCTGTGGTCCACAACATTCTCAAGTGTGCATGAACCAGATTACAAAGCAATCAGGAAATCATTACCAAAATTAAAAAAAATAATGCAATAAAATGTAGATAACATTATATTATAAAGCTAAATCATTATACAGCTGGACCCTTAAGTAAAGTTTAGTAATACCCTCCTCCTTCTATTCAAGTTTAACACCAATGACCAAGAGCAAGTTAAGTATTAAACTTAGTATTTGTCAGAGGTCAGACTCGAACTCAGTTCCTCCAGGTTCTGAAGCCTACTTTATTCACTACACCATTGTTTTTGTTGGTGGTGGTTAGTCATTTCATTTGTGTCCAACTCTTTGTGACCTCATTTGGGTTTTTCTTGGCAAAGATACTGAAGTGGTTTGCCATTTCCTTCTCTATCTCATTTTACAGATGAGGAAACTGAGGCAAACATTGTTAAGTCACATGTCCAGGATCATATAGTTAGTGTCTGAGGCCTAATTTGAACTCAGGAAGATGAGTCTTCCTGACTCTGGACCCAGGACTCTATCCACTGTACCACCTACCTGCCCTGCCACTGCCATGTTTTCAAATTACATTTTTAAACTAAAACAAACAAAAAAACCAACCTAAAAATAGTCAAACCAATTTGTGTGTATATGACTGTGAGTATGTAGACCAATTTGTACATATACTAACCAACATATTGGCTTGTGGGTAGGAACCTACTTGACTACTTGACTCTTTTCTTGAATTTTGACATGGGGTGGGGAAGAGGGTAGAGAGATAGGGAAGATATGAGTAATCAAATCTGAGGAAGGACTTTAAAAGAGCAAGATCCACAGGTTTTCTGTGGAACAGTTGCCTCAATATAGTACTATGTTTTCAAACATGGTTTCTTTGTTTGGTACATGGATATTGTATTATATAGTGTTTTCCCAAGTTTATTTTCCTGTCTCTCACCTTCTTCAAAATACGTTTTTACAAGCCTCACCAGTCCCAGGAAAGGTTGTGCATTTGCAGGGGAAATAGAAAGTGTTGCACTGATACCAATCTCCTGGCATGCATAACTTTTCTGGTGAGAAATTATTTGACACTTTTATGGTTAACTTTTCCCATCAACAAGAAAAATCTGCTTTGCCTTTGTTTCCAGGAGAAGTTATTTGGCAGATACATACCATCCCACACTCCCTAGCACTGTACAAATACTTTTGCAGTAAATTTGACCCATTAAGAAGACTATTGGTTTATAGAAAAGATGGGACCAGAAATGATTTATTTTTTGATCTTCAATATACTATTGGTAAGGGGCAGCTAGGTGGTGCAGTGAATAGAGCACCGGCCCTGAAGTCAGGAGGACATGGGTTCAAATCCGGCCTCAGATACTCAACACTTACTAGCCATGTGACCTTGGGCAAGTCACTTAACCCCAACTGTCCTCCAAAAAAAAGCAAAAAAATATATATATATACTACTGTTAAAAACTCTGTATATTGAGAGAGCCAGACACATTTAGAGCTTATTTTTTTTTCCCTCAACCATTGCCTCCATTTATGGCCATGGGACAAATAATGAACTCCAATTTTACACATTGTGTATAATGCATATTGCAAATCTGGAGTTTGAATAGTTTAAAAGCAATATGAAATGTCAGCTATTATATTCTTAATTTTTGGAGGAAAATTATATTCATTGAATAGTAAAGAAAAGTATTGTGTTCTGCTTAGACTTGTATCATCTACGGCTAATTCTTCAGCATTTTGGTGTGCCAAAAGCTACCTAGGAACTTATTTCCTGATTTTTCATTTACTCCTCCACTGTCTAGCGGAGTTTGCATCTCACGCCCAACACTAAGAGATACAAGTGAGTGGGATGATAAGTCTACAGAGTATGTGTTTTCTATAGTACTTTATAGAAGCCTACATATGTATGTATGTCTAGGTACCAGACATAACCTAGAAGAAATAGTGATAATAATCTGTGTCTGATTTGGGTTATTCCATTAAAAATAATTTTCAAATGTAGTCCTTTTAACTTAAAAAGTTGCTTTTAGTAGCCTTTTATTTCTACTGCCAAATACTCTCTTTATTTGTAATTTTGTGATACAGGCTAGAATCAGTCTCAGAGAATCATGAGAAAATTCTAGTCTTTCCTTTGGCATACTTAGAGTTTGATAAGGCTAATGTAATCAATGGAGTTAGTAAGTTGTTTTAATACAAAAATATAAACCATACACACTTTTATGTTTCTTCTATTTTATATTCAACACAGAAATCACTTTCATTTAAATAGTAGAATTTACATGACAACAGACTCTAGGGCTCATTGGAGCAGCAGAACATATTGACTGTCACAGAATTTCCAGCTTGTAGAGTTGGAACTGAAATGGTCTCACTGCCAATGCATTTGCAGTGAAAATCTCTCATACACGTGGACCATCAGGGGCATGTTACTTAGAGTGATTCTTTTTAGTAGTCACATGTGACATTAAATCAAGAGAAAGCTTTTCCTTTCTATATTTCTCTTCTCTATCTCTATCTCTCTCTATCATCTATCTATCTATCTGTGTGTATGTATGTATATATATATAATATATGTATGACATATCTTAGGCTGTTTAAAATATGGGTATCATTATATATAAATATGATATATTCACGTGTATAAATACAATACACATATTTTAAAATGGTCTAAGACATGTCTTAAACATGGAGCAGGGACCTCTAGAATTATAGGTATCATTATGTTATTCTCACCTGTATTTATCAACTAAATTTCTAGTCTGCAAGTAGATCAAATGTAATGGTGGAAAGGTCTAAAACAGACCTGTTTTTACTAGAGTAAGTTAGTCTAATGGGGGTATGACTGGATGTAAGTAACAAGATGAAATAGAGCAAAGGGAAAATTAGGCTGAATATCACACCAAAGTTCTTAATAGGGAGAATTATTAGACTGTGAAATAGCCTTCCAAAGGCAGTGGTAGAAGTCATTACTTGAGTCATTTAAAACTAGACTGGACCAAAGCTTTCCAAATACAGTATACTATAGGGATCAAACCTACATTAGCAGTGAAAGGAGGTGGATGATCTAATGGTCCCTTTTTTCTCACTGAGTATGGTTGGACTGATTTTATGTGTCTCCATCTATGGTATATAATCTTCCATCATTTTATGTTGCTCCTTGGTAGCCATTTGAACAAACTAATCTAATGCTGGATTGCATTGAGTTAGCATGTCTCGAAGGAGGCTAAAATGAACAGTAAACTCAACATAAAAGAACAAACCAGAGGAAGTACAAGCTAAACAGGTTCCCTACTAGTTTTCGGACTGTATGCTTGGATATATTTGTCCAGAGTTTTGCCCAGGGAAAATAACTCTCACCCTGGTGTTCTGGCCTCATTCCAACATGGATAACTGCATTCTTCCCTCCTGTTGTTTCAATGGGGATTAAGTATTAATTTTCATTTCCTTTCTCAAATGGTTTCCTGGGATGCTGTTGTGCGGCTGTTAAACAAGTTGCCACATTTCATCCCTAAAGACAGCTAGTTACATGCTGACAGTGGGCAGCCAGGTACATGGGAAGGGTTCATGTATCAGTTTTGTGCCAATCATTCTTAGAGGACAGAAACAAGAGGAAATGAATTTAGTTATAAGTTATATAGTTATTGGTATGTTACCAATGAAAGACTACTAAGGGATGTTGTGGTAATAAGAATTTTTAAAATGAAGACAGATTGGATGACTTACAAGCTCATCTGACTGGGAAAAGGGGACTGGGGGAAGATAACCTTTTGAGGTCCCTTCTAGTTATGCCTTCAATGACAACAGAAAATAAAGATGAGCAAAGATAAGATGTTACTTTGTGTTACCCTTACTTATTTTCCATGGCTATATTTACATGATATATAGGAGTATGTGTCAACCAAACCAAGGAATTGGGTCATGTTTCAAGTATATAGCTGCTATGGGGCAGCAGCTTTCCCCCCTACCATTTCTCCACTATTTATGTGCCATTCTGTGTTGCTCATTCATTTGAAAATACTATCCCACAAAGTGAGGTAGATCATTGAGCTTAATTGCACTAACTCTAATATCTGTTTCCTTTCTCTTGGTTTTTACCTTATTTTTCTCAACTCATTGATCACATGTTACTGAAGTGTGAAAATACAACCCAAGGGAAGAGTGAAGCTTCTTGTCACATAGTTCTAGCCTCATACTTACACTGGCATCATTTTCACTACTACACTTAAGCAAATGTGTTAGCTTTTAAATGAAAATATTTCATGGCAAAGAACAAGGAAATACATTAAAGGAATAGAGGCTTTATACTGAGAAAAATAATTTTCTTATCATCATTCAAAAAATCTGCTTACTGATATAATTGTTAATTCACCATGGGTTTTAACTGTGTCATTTTTAAAAGTGCTGGTTTCAAGGAGTAGTTTTTTTCTATGCACAGAGGTGCCATAAAGAGACTGAACAACAGCTCAAAAAATGAGTGAAATTACTTCTGATGAAAACAACAATAGCAACAACTGGTAATTTCTTGTTAGGTATTCAATGAACTTTGAAAGAGGGATGATTGAGATTTCAGTAGGACTCTCCTCTAGGATGAATGGTTCTTTGTAAAAAATGGGACTTTTAATTGACATCATCCAGAAGGTAGAAAAATCTACTTTTAAAATGTCTTGAGTACAATATAAATATGTTGAAAGTCTAAGTACTCTGCTATGTGAATAACTTACTTTTTTTAATGCCACATTTTGTAATTACTAGGCAACAATTCAGAGCACCACAAAGGGGTGGGTATGGCAGCTCTTAAGCAAAGAAGTTCAGGACACATATTATTCAGAATTATTGATTCAAGTCTATTCTAATTATACTCTTGAAATATATTTCCATGCAGAAATATTTTATGTTAAAGTAAATTCAATGAGACCTACTTGACTTAAAGATAAATGACTAATGTTCTGTCTTGAAATGGGATGCTTGCTATTCTCAGAGAAACAATGAGGGCACCTTCTCTTGGAGGTGTGTCTGGCAGGTGGCACCAAACGATTAACCCAAAGAAGCTCCAAGTTAAGATCAGCTGGAGGTCCTTCACTCTCACTATGACACTATTAACCTTAGCTTTGAGCACACCTATTGTTCCTTTTTGTGTGATAGAAAAATAAACACAAACCCAGAATAACACCTCCTACATCACAGACACAAATACTAGCTAAAATAATTTGTCAGACAGTAAAGGATTTGACACACAGACCTGCAGAAGTGTGCCTGTGGCTCTATCGGATTTTAAAAAAAATACCAATTCTTCACAGTGATTGAGTAGTACATAAGGTTGTGGGGGTAGTTTTATTTATTTATTTTACATTTAGCTAAAGATGTGATACCTTTGTTCGTTCTTCAGAACCTAAGGCAAGGGGGAGGAGAAGGTAATCAAAATTAAGGAATTCCTAAGAAATAATGCATATGCTACCCAGTCTCTTTCTGGATCCTAGCATCACCCACCCTCTCTGAGTTATCTGTTAGAAGAGAAAATGGACCAGAATCGATGAATACGATCTATTCTCAGCCTGGCTCTTGGATTTTTTTCTCAAGCTCAAAGGAGTACAAGGCATTGAGTTTAGGAGTCTTTCCAAGCTCATGGGATGGAGAAGCAACCGCTGACCAACATCTGGAGGCAGGTTCGCCCTCCTTCAAGCTGCAGTATATCTAAGGTTTCCCTTATTCTTCCGTCCTCCTCACCTAACAGCAGCTCTACATTCATGAAAAACGGCACCAGGACAGTCTCGGACTGTCACCCATTCATAAAGCCAAATAAAACCCGCAGATGGGAATAAATCCTTAGCCCCCGAGCAAAGCTGGAGACGGTTGGCTGGGAGGTGTGAGCCTCCTGGGTTCTGAGATCAGTAGTTAGCCTTATCCCATCCTGAACACCTCTACCCTGAATTCTCTTCCTTTAAACATCCCCCACCCAACACACACACACACACACACACACACACACACACACACACACACACCCCTCTGTCCCTTCACTATCTCTCCAAAAGAACCATAGGACCTCGTCTCCTTTCTTGCTCTAACTTTTGCGGGCTGAGTCCCTCCCCGCGCTTGGACATCACACCCCCCTCGCTTCTCCCCGGGGGACCAGAGTCTCCTCCCGAGCTAGCCCCTTACCGTGCGCTGAAGGCAACTCCTGCTTGGGGCTGGTGCTGGCAGCGGCTGCTGCCGCGGCTGCTGCTGCTGCTACTCCCGCTGCTCCTGGGCTCCGGCGGCTCATGGTTTGTTCTCCGCATCCGACACAAAAGCAGCAGCGCACAGGCTTTGTCCTTTCCAAATCCAAAGGGGGAACTTAGTTTGCCCCCTAAATGGCCAACTTGTGTGAGCTGCTTCCTGTCAAGAGAGTCCCCTCCTTCCCCTCTGCTAGCTGGACTGGGGCCCGATGGCAGAGCATCAAGGCCTCCGGAATCAGTGGGGAGTGGGGGAAAGGGTGGGGGGAGAGGTTGAGGAGGGGGAGAGAGGAGGATGGAGGTTGGAAGAAAGGGAGACTAGAGACCAGGTGGTCTTCCTGGAAGGGGAGGGGAGAGGAGAGTAACGGAGCACTTCACAGCCTACTAGCCCTCCTCCCCTCTCCTGCCTTCAGGCAAACACACTTCCCAGGCACCAGAGCAACTTTCCTTCTTGGCCAGACAAAAAACATCCTTTCTATTTGGGGCTCTCTGCTGAGATACAGACCGCCTAGCATCTCTCTCTCTCTCTCTCTCTCTCTCTCTCTCTCTCTCTCTCTCTCTCTCTCTCTCTCTCTCTCTCTCTCTCTCTCTCTCTCTCTCTCTCTCTCTCTCTCTCTCT
>NW_027186523.1:19194607-19264377 GCF_028583685.1 Petaurus breviceps papuanus
TCTCTCTCTCTCTCTCTCTCTCTCTCTCTCTCTCTCTCTCTCTCTCTTCCTCCTCCTCCTCTTCCTTCTCTTCCCTCCTTTCTTTCCCTTTCTCCCTTTTTCTCTTTCTTCTTTCTGCTGTCTTTTCTTTGAGTGTCTATAAAAAGCCAAGGATTCACGTTAGCTAACCACAATAGGTGAGGGGCTATGAAGGAGGCTTCAGAAGGTAGGGCGATTTTGCAGGTTGCTTTGCATCAGTATGAATCCCATTCACTTCCCGAAAAGGTTGGTATATATGTATATACATAGACACATGTATATGCAGATAAAAATACACACACACATATCTATTTTAGGGGGACTAGAGGTGATGGGTAGGGGTTAGGATGGTATGGGAGGTAGATTGTTTTAACTTTGAAGTCTGGGTTATTGCTCTCGGCACTCTAGGAAGCAGGGATTGACAATTTTTTTTTGGGGGGGGGAGCACTCCGGGGGTCCTCATGCTTAAAGGTAAGTGCAGGTTGGGATAGGGGGCAGGGAAAAGAGGAGAGAGAGAGAGAGAGAGAGAGAGAGAGAGAGCTATACGCCCTGCGCGCGGCTCTACCCCACAAGCTATGTAACTATACTGATCATGAGGAAACCAGAGAACTCGAGCAGCACAGTCTTTGGGTTATACTGGAAGACGCTCTTGTTTCCTAGCAACTCTCATCAATCTTGGGATGGGCTCTCTCTTAAGAGATCCTATTGGACTAGTCCGAAGGAGAGACCACACCCCTTCAGGGATGCTGTTAGTGCTTTTTTCCATTCTCCAAAATTTCTTGAGTGGAAAGTGTATGTGGTAGTGTTGAGACCTCACCACTCCTTTCCTTTCTGATGCTTCCACATTCCCCGGGAAGGCATTAGTTATTCTCTAGTCCTTACTGATTCAACACACTTAGTAAATTCTCTTGATGTTCTTTACCTCCCCTCTTTAAAAAAGAAAGAAAAAGAAACAAATGCATCTTAAAACGGGGCTGTAGGAGTGAAAGAGAAAGAAGAGACACAACATACCTTACAAAGCATCTAACAAAAGCGAAATCCCAAGAGCCACTTTCTGTCTTTTAAAATCATATTGCACACTTTCAAAGAATCACTAAACTTTCATTATTTTCCTTGTCCGTGAGATATAACATTCTGTATTCCCGAAGGGTTCGGTGATATAGAGCCAGAGACAATTAAATATAATGCCTTAAATGATACGTTCATTATTTAATATTTAATGTTAAGTTGTTTAACAACCGCCTTCCTTTGTAATCTAGCCAGCACATTTAAACTACAGAAATAATTTTACAGTTTTTTTTTTCTTGAGAACCAAAGTAATTTAGGAAGACATGTTCCTACACATTTCATTATGAATTTCATTGAAATTGTGTAATAAAATAGAACTTAAAGGTTATGGATTTATAGGTTATAATTTTTCTTAGAACATTCCTACTCCGTTATTTCATGAGAGTATTGTCGTGGCCAAAATGAAACAACAGCAGCAACAGCAATCACCCCCATTTTAAAATCCTGAATATCAGTTAACATTTAATGAGCCCCCAAAGAGAAAAGCTCTGACTGGACAGAATCTACAGTCACAACTCAAGAGACAATCAATGTAAATTAGACAGATAAGCTGCTAAAACCCCAAAAGTTAAATGTTTACAACTATTCAGGCTATGCTAAGTGCTTTATCACAAGTGAAAGGTCAAGAACACAGACTTTATTTTCTCATAGAACATGCTAGTAAGCACCCTAAGGTACTTGGGCTTTTTTAAAGCCTCATCAGTTGTTGGTGAAGGGCACTAACGTAGTATCTTTTATCCTTTTCCCCCTGATGTACCTCCCTCTCCTCTCCACCAACACAAAAATAGAAGAATATAGATAGTCTATGCTAGAAAAATAATTCATATGAAGCTGAATTACTCATCTCCAAACTAAATTGTTCTAACTCAATTTGGGGAATAGAAGTGGGGCATTGCCCAGAAATTCACTTAGCAGAGGGAATAAGACAATTATCCATATATCATCAATTCTGGCCTTAAAGAGCTTATTTCCCAAGATGGATGAATTTTATTTCTTTTATCTATAGTACAGTGTTTTTTGCAGTGTAGGTGCTTAGTAGGTGTTTGTGGAATGGAATCGAGTAGTGGGGTAATGTGTAGGATTTTGTTTTTGATTGTTAGAACTATATCCCATTTCCATGTTCACTTTCAATATTGGTTTTGACTATAGCTTTTAGAGTATTATTTTATAATGGTGCTTTACCTCACCTCTATCCCAAGTTACTTTTAAAAAGTCTCTAGGGATAAGTTTCTCAACAATTGTCATTGGTAGTTCATCATCAAAAGCAAATGACTCGTTCCTTAAGAAGATAATTTCCAGTAAAAGAATCAAAATGAAATGAAGAAGACAATAATTTCCTTTCCTTCTACCCAATCCCTAGTGTTCTGTTTGTCCTTTGCTAAAATAAAATCATCCCTTTTCCAAAACATTTCTGATCTGTGGAGGGTCTCTAGAGCTGTACACATTTCTACCTATTCAAGTGGGTCACTCTATTCAGTTCCAGATCATTTCACTTGCTTTTCTGAATTCCCTTCTGACTATCTGTGTTTATTTGAATGATTAAAAATGAGATGAATTCTCCTAACGGTCATTTAGAGACAGCACCACAATTTATGACACTATACCTTTTTGTGTATTCCTTCAATTACACTTTTTTTTGTTGAAATAATATTGAGGTTTGATTATGTTGTCATCATTCACAACTCAGAATGTCACAAACAAAATGCCATCCGTTCTCCTGTCCCTGTCCAGAGATTACTTAGTAGCAACAAAGGCTTTAGAGCAGAATCTCAGTGTCAAATCTCTATTAGCTCAACATAGAAGCCAAATTTTTTTTGCAAGTACCTTGCTGCATAGTCATAGATTGTAGTTATCTTGATCATCTGGTCTGATATCTCTTTTGTTATGCCTTCATCTGTTTTTGTACACATCTGTTATTAAATTTCACCTCATTTCTTTTTTTTTAAAGGGTCTGTTCAGTATCAGAAACATGCTACATGTATATATTCTCATTACTATATTGTACATGTTATATTGTAAACAGTATACATGTTATATTGTACACATGTTATATTGTACACATATTACATATGTCATTGCAGACTGAAACGTTAGAATAATATTAAAATTTCATCTCCAAATTTCTGGCTATAATGGCCCCTTCCTTATTGTACTGCTGCTTTCTAAGCTTTTCTAGTCTAAAGAATTTCTTTAGCTATGATGGTTCTTCCCTAAGGGTATGAATTTATAGGTTTCTAAATATTTTCTTCTTGGTTATCTCTAAATCCTGTTTCAACTACTCTGGTCTATTTTGAATCCCATCAACCCCAGATTTCCTGAATAAAGGTTATGACAAGTTCTTAGCTGTTGATTTAAAAAAATGTTCCCTTTCAGCCTCACCTTGAACATCTTAAGTATAGAAAAGAATACTTAAAGTCAGAAATTTTGGGTTCACATCTTTTCTCAGCTGATCACTAGCCATAATCACTGAATGGGCATAACTTCAGTCAAACTGACCTGCTAAAAACCTTGGCTTTAAAAGGCCAAGTTCTTCCATACCATTTGGGGCCATCTCCAGTGGTCCTGATGGATATCTGGCCACTGGACCCAGATGACTCCAGAGGAAAAAGTGAGGCTGATGATTTGTACAGCTCTCCTTCACTTAAATCCAATTCACTTTCATGTCATGATATTACCTCCATGATGTCATAATCCTCTTAGAGAATGAAGGACAAACAACAACAACAAATACTTGGGCAGGTCAGTTAGCCTAATGAAGACTCAATTTCCTCATCTGTAAAGTGAGAATAATATGTAAAATTAGAGCAAGTAATAACTGCTCTGTTTACTTCCTAGTATTGTTGTGAAAGTCAAAATGTTTTGTAACATTCTTAAAGAACCACAAAAATATAAGGTATTTTTATTATTACTTTCTTACATGTGACTCGACTCCTATCTTGAGATCAGTGATTTGTAATCTTTTTGAATGTGAAGCTTCCATAAATTATCATTAGGTTGAGTGTTTTTATTCATTCAACATATTTGTTGAGTACATATTCTTTATTTATTTTCTCTTGTAATCTCTATTGTATTCATACAGTAGGTGGAATAAAGAAAAAAGCAATAATTAACTGCTTAGTATGTACTAGGAAATGTTGTAAGCATCAGAATACTAATTTAAAAAATTCTGCCATCAAAGAGTTTACATTCTAATATAGAGAGACAATACATATGTATAAGACAATTCCTTCTGTGGAAGGGCTTACAGTCTACTTAGAGAGACAAGGTATAGAATAACTGACATTATGTAATGAAATTCCAGTTCTTTTGGCATGTCCAATATACTCTGCTGGCTGCTAATCCTAAAGGAAGCTTCTGTTTCCAGAAATGCACAATGAAAAGGATGGGGTCCTTTGCCTCCCTCATCCAAAATATACAGTAAGTATTCCATTTCCTTTTAGATTACAGTGTAGTGACAAAAGCCTTTTTAATTGACTGCTGACCCAGAACTGAATATGAATACAAAAGATTTGAGCAAATGAAAACTCTCTCTCTTCCCTGGTGGCTTTTGAGTGAGGAGGGAATAAAGCCCCTAGAGGAGGGGGAAGGGTATGTTGAGTCAGCAAAAGAGAAAATAGCAGTAATATGTTGGCTACCACTGACTGCACACTTTCCAACCCGTCACCATGCGGCAATAAACTCATGGTGTCACCTGTTTTTTTTGTTTCTTTTAAGTGTAATCTTTCTTCATCTTAGGTGAATAAATATGAGAGATGGAATAGAGCAAATTATGCCCTTGTGAGCTTTGAAAGGCCTCTAGTTGGTGAATCTACGATGGCCTTTCTGATCTTTATGATGTAAAATATGTTTTCTCCCATCATTTACTTTTATTCTCCTACTTTACCACCTCTGGTGTTTGCAAATACCTTATTACAGTGTTATAGAAAGAGTATTCAATGAGGAATCAAGAGACCTGTGTTTCTCTACTGGATTTATCACCAACTTCCTCTGTGACCTTAACAAAATCTTATAACCTCAGATTCAAAGAATTTCAGAATTGGAAAGGATCCTAGAAAATATCTAGTTCAAGCTGTTCCTTAACAAGAATCACTTTTACAACAACCCCCAGAAAGTGGTAAATCAAGCTCTGCTTGAGGATTTCTAGTAAGTAAAGGGGAGCCCATCAATTCTGGAGGCCACTCACTCCATTTTTGAACTGCTTCAATTAGAAATTTTCCATTATAGTAAATTTAAATATATGCTAATTCCCACCTTCTCCTTCTAGTTCTCGCCTCTGACCCTAAGTAGAACAATTCTAGTACATTTACCATGTGTTAGCCCCTCAAATACTGGAAAGCTTCAGTTACCCTCTTCTCCTCTCCACCAACAGTCTTCTTATTTTCTTAATTCTCACTCTCCTTGATGTCTCTGCAGCCTCTGACACTGTTGATAAATCTCTCCCACTTGACAGTGTCTTCCCTCTAGGTTTTTGGGATATCTTTCTCTTCTAGTTTTCCTCTCAACTATCTGACCAATCTTCTATCTCATTTGCTGGATCTTCCTCCAGATCATGCCCTCTAACTGTAGGTGCCCCTTAATTTTGTCCTGGGTCCTTTTTCCTTCTCTCTCTAAACTACTTTACTTGGTTATCTCATTAGCTCTCATGGATTTAATTATCATTTTGATGTTTATGATCCTCAAATCAACTGGTCCTGCCCCAATCTCCTAACCTCCAATCTCATATGTGCAACTGCCTTTCAGACATTTCAAATTGGATGTTCAATAAACATAAATAAATATGGCCAAAAGAGAACTCATTCACTTTCCCACCCAACCTTCCCTATTACTATAGAGCTCAACACAATTCTCTTAGTCCCTCAGGCTCACAACATAGGAGTCATCTTGGATTCTTCACTATTTCTCACCCACTGTACCTGAACTGTTGTCAAGGCCTGCTGATTTCTGATTTCGCCTTTGCAACATCTTTTGAATGAAGACATACTTTGGAGATATTGAGGGTTCATTTGCAGACCACTACAATAAAGAGAATATTACTATGAAGTAAGTAACATACATTTTTTTATTTCTCAGTGCATATAAAAGTTATGTTTACATTCCACTGTAGTCTATTAAATGTGCCATAGGATTATGTCTGAAAATATACATACCCTAATTAAAAATACTTTATCTCACTCTAATACATTCTCCAGTCAGCCACTAAAGTGATTTTCCTAAAGTACAGGTCCAATCATGTCACCCTCTACTCAATAAACTCTAGTGGCTCCCTACTGCTTCCAGTAGCAAATTAAAAATGCTCTGGCATTCAAAACCCTTCATAACCTAGCCTCTTCTTACCTTTTCAGTCTTTTTACACCTTATTCCCAACATATACTCTTCAAACCAGTGACACTGGATTCCTAGCTGTTCCATGAACAAGACATTCCATCTCTCAGCTTTGGGCACTCTCTGGCTGTACTCCATGCCTGGAACACTCTCTTTCCTCTGCTCCCACTACTGACTACCCTGGCTTTAAGTCCCAACTAAAATCCCACCTTGTACATGAAGCCTACTCTTATCCCTCTTAATTCTAGTGCCTTTTCTCTGTTAATTTTATCCTATTTATCCTGTGTATAATTTATTTTGCACATACTTGTTTACATGTTGTCTCCTTCATTAGACTGTAAGCTCCTTGAGGGTAGATTCTGTCTTTTTCCTCTTTTTGTATCTCTCCTGCTTAGTACAGTACCTAGCACATACTAGATGCTTAGTTAATGTTCATTCATTCATTCATTCATTCATTCATTCATTCATTCTCCTTTCTGGACTAACCATCTATAGTTCATGACACCAAAGATCATTCACACACATATATCCTATACATATCCTATATATAAGATGTGTTGTGTATATATATATATGTATGTGTATATATATATATAGATTTCACAAAACCAGTGGTCATTCATACATATAGCCTATATATAATGAAATATAATATTTATTACTTAGGTTATTTGATCGATATCTACACACACATATAATTTTATGTATAAATATGTGTATACACATATGTGTACATGTGCAAATGTGTGTATATACATACATACACACTATATATGTATATATACATTACATGCATACACACATATCTATTTATCTATATTTGATTCTCATCATTTGTAGCAATGTTTATAAAGTCGTATGGAACACTGATACTGAACCATTGCTCCTAGGGGAAATAGAGGGTTTTGTTCCTGTGAGCCTCTGGTCACAATATTTACTTCAGGACTTTCAGAGACAGCTTTACATATGGATCAATGAATTTCTTCTTTCTTTTCTGGAAGTACCATGACTGATTCATGATACCAACGTTGATTCTTCAACATTGAAATCATGGCCAATAGGACTATAACTCATGACAGAATGAAGCTGATCTAACATACATATTTTCTCCATAAGTAACATTACAGCATTCTTGTACTTAGGAACAATAGAAAGCACTTCAGTCCTCTTCTTGGGGGCTATTTTAAATAGCAAAATCCCAAGCAAAAAGCACAACAATGTAAAAAATGTGACATTAATTAGACTGTTAAAAGGACACTGAAAACTGAGAAAAGAAGGTAGAGCATCATCTTGCTCAGCCTCAGCTGGGAATGTTGATCTTGTGTGATGCAAATTTTTGCTGCTCTGTGTATGTCCATGAATGACCACTACCCAAAGTCAATCTGTATCTTACAACCAGTATCTTTAGCCCTCAATTACAAAGTTATCACTTGTTTTAAGCTATTTTCTCTTGATGCAATTGTAATTATCTTCCTTCCATTTTACCCTTTACCGTCTGTTCTGTAATCATCCTAACCCTCTATGGGCTTGAAGCCCATTATTGAGTAGCTTCTCAACCATCCTTTCTTTAGTTTCAGAAACTAATCAGTTTTTCAGTAGGAATTGTGTGTGTGTGTGTGTGTGTGTGTGTGTGTATGTGTGTGTGTTTGCGGGTGGGGGAGGGAGGGCTTGGGGTATAGCTGCCATGGTAACAGATACCATTTGGAAAATGAAGATCCCTAATTTACAACTAGTTATGCGTGTGTTTTTCAGTCAAGGTAGTCTCTAGGAAAGGAAATGTCTCTAATGAAAACTTCATGTGATCATAATGATGTTAGGATTTGCTTTTAAGATCAGGTTTTTACCAAAGTGAAGTGAAGATTTATATGAAAATAATTTTGCCTCAACTGTCTCAGTAACTGAATTTAAAACTTTATTGCCCCAATTCTCTCTATTTGGCTAGTAGTAACTAGGGGATCTAGGCAGGAAAAATGCTAAGCTAGAAACACATATATGCATAGAAAACCAAATATATCTGGCTCTAGACAATGTAAACTATGTATAAAACCACATTTTTCAGACCTCAACAATCTACTTAGGCCAAGCAATTTTGATAAGTCTTCACTTTTCAATGTTATATAGAATTCCATAGACTTTCATATTAAAATTAAAGAACTAAATCAAAATATGTTGGAATGTGTATCATATTAATATATTTGTTCAGTTTTCTGATACTTTGATTTGTTAATGTTTTTGGATGGTAAAATAGTGTGACTATAAAAAGTTAATACTAGTGTATTCTTAATATACTGTTAATAACAAGAGAAAGAGTGTTCCTTAAGAATCACAGTAGGCAAGTCCTTCTAAATCTTCCTTTTTGACCTGGAGGGATTTAACTTTTCCTTGCCTCAGTTTACCCATCAGATAATTAAATAACACTAATAAATTTTTGCCTATTGTGCTCCAGAGAAAGATTACTTAAATATTTTTAGAACCTTTGGAAATTATAACCTTGCAGAGAATGACCTTGCAAAGTCTACTTCCTTGACTTCAAATGTAATGAAAACGAGTGTTAGAATAAGATAAAATTATGTAAAATGTTAAGGAAGCAAAATTTGTTTTAGTCCTGTATCCCCATCCTGACTCCAGATGCCAGCAGGCATCCTTTCCATTCCTTAGTCTCTTAGAGCATTATATTTTAACTATTTGTGAGGTTAAAGGTATAAGATTAATCAAGTAAACTGAAGTGTTAACTAGCTAGTGAATTGTCTCTCCCATATAAGGAGTAGTGATCTTTGGGGATGATACTGACTTGTTACTCTTTCTCTTTTAACCTAATGGAGATACCTAATGAGACTTCCTTTGAGCAGCCCATACTTTGTTCTACAGGGGGCACTAGAGCATAGTCCAGGCACTGGGCTCTTTTATTCCTAGGGTAACAGCCAGGAGGTTAACTGCCATCTCTGTCCAGAGGAGGGAGTTCTTAAGCCCAAGGAAAAAGAATATTTTAGTTGGTGGTGATTTACCTACCTTTAGTTGCCCACTGGTGAAAGATTCTATTTTGTTGCCATTGATTAAAAGCCACATTAAGTTTAAAACTGTCAGCTAAGCCCAGAGATAACATTTTCATAATGACTTTTAATGAACATGGAAGAAATTGTTTTATAGCATTTATAAATTTGATTAATGATCTTTTCTATTCCCAGAACCAAAATAAATGGGCAGCTCATTTGCATGCTTAATTGCTGTCAAGGTAAATTTTCTTAGAGTACATAGTTTGGAATGATTAGAGCAGACATCTAGATAAGGGTGCAGAAAAATTCTCTACAGGGTGATCTCAGCAAGGAATCTGAAAATAATTACATTTTTATTTGGAAAAATAAAAAGAAATTTAAATCTATGAAGTATTATAGTTGGTTATTAAACAAATGAGTGGTCTCCTTGATCTGGAAAGATGGATAGATTTTGCTGAATTTGGACTCTGGGGCTTTCCCTTTCCTATTGGAAATACTACTAATTTGGCACTTACCCTATACTACCTTGTAGTGTCAATTATTTTCTTTTAAACATAAGTTTTTATTGCTGTCTTCCATATTTTTACATTATCAGTGTTATCCTCAGCATCTCACTTCCTGCCCCTCCCAGAGAGCCATGCCATGTAAGAAATGATAGTCTTCAAAGAGGAAAAACAATTAGCATAACTGATTGATACATTTAAAAAGTCTGAATCATACACACACACATATACATACATACATGTATATATATAATGTATAATACCTATAGACTTCTCATCTCCATGAAGGGGTAGGTTGGGGATGTCCTCTCATATTTCTTTTTTCATCATGCTTGATTTATATATATTTTGCTACATTCATTTTTGATTTGTTGTGTGCTTATTTTCATTTGCATTGTTGTAGCTATTGTGTGTATTTTTTCTCTGCTTATTTCATTCTGCATCAATTCATGTTGATCTTTCCATCTTCTCTCTAGTTATCACACAATTAATTTCTTATAACACAGTCATATTCCATTACATTCATGTGACACAACTGGTGGGCACCTACTTTGTTTCCCTTTCTTAGTCATCACAGAAAATGCTATTATGAATATTTTGGAGTTTATGGGAACTTTATTATTATTATTGATGGACTCCTTGGCATAAAACCCCAATAATGAAGACTCTGATCTAAAAGATGTGAATATTTTAGTCATATTTATTTTGCACTTATTTACATAATTCCACATTGTTTTCCAAAAGGGATGTACCATTTCACAGTTCCACCAACAATGTATTAGTATTCCTTCTCAGTCTCCATTGCTGGCTATAACTAATATCTTATCTTCTAATTATAGGCATACCTCCTGACTCGTCTTTGGAACTTCTCCTTTCCCTCTATTCTTTATCTTGGTGACCTCATTAGCTCCCATGAGTTAAATTATCATCTCTATTAAGATGATTCCCATAACTCTATGTAGCTCCAGTCTCTCTTCTGAGATCCAGTCCTGCAACAACATTTGTGTACTGGATAGTTAAAACTGGATGCCCCAAGTGTATCTCAAAATCAACATGCTTAAATGAGAAATAATTTTATTTTTCTCCAAAACCATCCTTTTTCTAGACTTCTCTATTTCTATTGAGGTCACCACTATTCCTATTATTTAAAATGATTTTATATCACCAGGTTTTTTGTTTTTTCAACAACAACAACAAATAGTATTTATTTATCATTTTAAAATTTACAAGGCACTTTATGTATGTCTGGTAGTTGCTACTGTTGTACTCATTTTACATATAAGGAAGGTTATCTGTATATTATAAGAGGGGTTAAGTGATTTGTTCACAAACACACAGGTGGTAATGGTGTGAGGCAGACTTTGGACGCAATACTTCATAATTCCAAAGCTAAAATGCTGTCTACTATCCACCCTAGACAACCAGTAAACCATTTGGCAGGTTATAAGGAAAAACAAGTGAGAGGAAGGAACACATTTTATATAGGTTGCAGCTCAGAATAAATATGAACTTTGTAGCAACTAATGATGTCTGACATGATGTTTGAAATGAGGCTGCCTCATAAGGAAGTAAGTTTCCTGACACTGGAAAAGTTCAAGGAGAAATTAATGAGGGATGGAAGAGGAAGAGGAAGAAGGAGGGGGAGGAAGAGGAGAAGAACCACCAATAAACAACAGTAGCCAACTTTGACATGGTGAGTTAAGGTTTGCAAAATACTTCATACTTATCTCATTTGATTTTTACAACACCCTCTGAAATTAGAGGCATTTTATAGATGGGGATCTATTAAAAAATACTAACATTTATATGTCACTTTAATGCTTGCCAAGCACTTTACATTTATTATCTCATTTCCTTATAACAAGTCTGTGAGATCATTGCTATTATTATCCCTACTTTACAAATGATGAAGCGGAGACAGACAAAAGTTAAATGACTTTCCCTGGGTCATATAACTAGTAGATTCTGGGATAGGATTTGAACTTGGGTTTTCCTGACATTAAATCCAGTCCTCTAACCACTATGATGAAAAAAATTAATCTTTTTTAAAATAGTATTTTATTTTCCCACCAATTCCCTGCTAAGATAATTTTTAGTATTCATTTTTACAAGATTTTACTTTCCAATTTTTTCTCTCTCCCTCCCCTTCCCTCTTCCAAAAATGGTAGGCAATTTGATATGGGTTATACATGTGCTATCATACAAGACATATTTCCATATTAGTCACAGTTGTGAAATAACTAACAAATCAAAAGGGGAAAAACGCAAAAAATAACAAAGTGAAAAAAATGCTTAAATCTGTATTCAGAGTCCCATCAGTTCTTTATCTAATGTAGATAGCATTTTCCTTCATTAGTCCTTTGTACTTGCCTTGGATCTTTGTGTTGCTGAGTAGAGACAAGTCATTCATAGTTGGTCACCACATAACATTGCTGATATTGTGTATGATGTTTCCTTGGTTCTGCTCATTTCACTCTGCATCAGTTTTTACACGTGTTTCTAGGTTAAAAACTTTGCATGAGGGGGCGGTGTTGAGTCAAGATGGCAGAGTAGAAACAGGACTTCCACCTTTTCCAATTTATGTAAAAGGTGACTCTGAACAAACTTTGGAGCTACAGAATCCACAAAATGACAGAGAGAAGATAACCTCCCACTGAAGAGAGCCCAGAAGGAAGGCAAGAAGGGTCCAGCACAGCACTCTGGGAGCTGACCCCAGACCTGCACTAGTCAGAGATTTTAGCCTCAGGGCAGGTCTGACCAGCCCCCTGGTGGACAGACTTCAGATCACCAGTAACTGTAGCAGTTTCCAGAATTATCAACTCATAGATGCTAAGGACAAAGTGAGAAGTCAGTGCAGTGTGGACTTTGGGACCTGGGAATTCGGGAGTGTGATCCAGTCTTTGCCCCTGGGGCGAGAAGCCACGCAGGCACCATGGCTGCCACTGCCACGTGGCAGTTTCAGTCCTGGCCTGCAGATTGTAGGGGGACCAAGTGACCAGTCTGAGGGGTAATTGTTCCTACTTTAACCTACTTGGATGTGGATTGCTGTCTAGGGTGGAGGTCCTGAGGTGTGTGACAAGCTTGCCAGAGCATGTGGAGGCCTCAGAGAGGGCACCCAACTAATAGCTCCAGCAGCTGAGAAAACCCCAGTGTTTGGGACAAAGCTTCCCTGTCTGGTGGCAGAGTCCTACTGTGGCAAAAAGCCCAAAAGTCAAGTAATTGAGTGGCAGCATGAGCATGCAAAGGAAGCAAAGCAAACAGAACAACCCAATTTTACACTCCTATTTTGGGGACAAAAAGGATCAAGGCATGGAACAGGAGGAAGACAGTGATGTCAGAACTCCTGCACGAAAAGCTTCCAAGAGAAATATGAGCTAATTACAGGCCATAGAGGAACTTAAGAAGGATTTTCAAAACCAAATAAGAGAAATGGAGGAAAAATTGGGAAGAGAAATGAGAACGATGCAATAAAATTATGAAATGAGAGTCAACAACCCGACTGAAGAAAATAACACCTTAAAAAATAGACTAGCAGATGGCAAAAGAGGCCCAAAAAATCAATGAGGAGAAGAATGCCTCAAAAAACAGAATTTGACAGATGGAAAAAGAATCTCAAAAACTCACTGAAGAGAATCATTCCTTCAGAATTAGACTGGAACAAATGGAAGTAGTGACTTTATGAGAAATCAAGATAATATTAAACAGTTCCAAACAAATGAAAAAAAAATAGAAGGCAAGGTGAAATATCTCATTGGGAAAACTACTGACATGGAAAATAGATCCAGGAGAGATAATTTAAAAATTATTGTACTACCTGAAAATCATGATCAAAAAAAGAAACTCGAAATTATCCTTCAAGAAATTTTCAAGGAAAATTGCAAATAGAGGTTGAAAGAATCCACTGACCCCCTCTTAAAAAAGATCCCCAAAAGAAAACCCCTAGGAATATTATAGCCAGGTTCCAGAATTCTCAGATCAAGGAGAAAATATTACAAGCAGGAAGAAACAATTTGAATACTGTGGAAACACAATCAGGATAATACAGGATCTGGCAGCTTCTACGCTGAGGGATGTAATAGCTTGGAATATGATATTCCAGAGTTCAAAGGAGCTGGGATTAAAACCAAGAATCACCTACCCAGCAAAACTGAATATCATGTTTCAGGGGAAAATATGGTCATTCAGTGAAATAGAGGACTTTTCAAGCATTCTTGATGAAAAAAACAAGAGAAGGTAAACAGGAAAAAGAAATCATAAGGAACTTTAGTTGAACTATGAGAATAGTTGAAGAGAATAGAAATGTGTATACACACATACATATATATGTCTATATAAGAGAGTATGTGGGTGTATGAATGCATATGTGAATGTGTGTATATGTGTGTGTGTGTGTGTGTAGGAGTATACATAGAGGGCACAGTACCAATTTAATAGAAAGGGATGATACTTAAAAGGTGAAATTCAGAGGTGAGAGAGGAATATAATGAGAGGAGATGGGGAGATACAGAATAGGATAAACTCTCTCATATAGAAGAGGCAACGGAAAATGGTTACAATGGTGTGGAAGAACAGGACAGCAAAAGGGAATGGGTCAATTTTATTCTCATTGAATTTGGCTTATGGAGGAAATGAAATACACACTATGTAGGGTATCTCACCCTACAGGAGAGAGTAGGGTGGAAAGGGATGAGAGGGGGGATGATGAAATGAAGGGCAGGCTGGGGGGGGGAGGGAAGTTGGAAGCACCCACTTTTGAAAAGGGACAGAATCAAAGTAGAGAATAGGACAAGTGGGAGGTGGGATAGGAGGGAGGGAAATATAGTCAGTCTTTTACAATATATCCACTATGGAAATATTTTGCATAGCTATGCATGTACAACCTATATTGCATTGCTTATCTTCCCAGTAAAGGAGGAAGGGTATGAATCTGGAATTCAAAGCTTTAAGATCAAATATATACTATTATTAATATTATTTTATATGTAACTAGGAATTAAGTTATACAATCACTGGGGCATAGAGATTCACCATGCCCTACTGGAAAGTTGGAGGGGGTATGGGAGAAGATATGGAAAAGAGCAGGTCAGGGGAGGAGATATCCATTGGGCTCGCTATTTTGGGGTGGTGGGTTGGGAGAAAAACCAGGAGAAAATTTGTATCTCAAAATCTTGCAGAGATGAATGATGTAAACTAGAAGTTAATAAAGCATTTGATAAAAAATAAAAGTAAAAATAAATCTGTATTGGGTAGGATGAAGGATTAAAACTCTAAAGACACTGTTTTAACTCTACAAGGCTAAAGAGCTGTAGATTTGTAGACTGAAGATTTTTATTTTGATCTCAGCTCTGCTACCTACTGTATGATTTCTGAAGTCCTTTCCAGCTCCAAAAATATGAATCTAAGATTCTTTGTAGTCTTCAGTGCAATTTGGAGAATGTCAGTGGTTTGAGGTCAAGTCTTTCACATATTTCTCCCAGAACCTGGGCTTTTGTCCTCCTGTCCTCTGGTTCAGCCACTTTTGGCTCATCTTATTTCCGGGGAAGAGTTGCACTGATTTGAGACATCTGGTTTTCTCTTTCTCCCTTGGCACCAGGAGGAACTGAGGCATTGAACTCATCAATACACTAGGGTATCATATGTGTTAAGCAAGGGTCCTCAATAGCACCAGCTCTTGGGAATGTACAGACACATGATCTGGTTGTTTATATGTGTTAAGTGTGGAAAACCCTCCTGGGACAGAGATGCACTGTGTGTATGGCACCATAGATTGGCCATTGAAGAAACTCAAGCTCTGGGTCTGGGGTTGAATGCCATGGAATATCTCAGAGAAAGGGAAGAGAGGATAATAAGAATATAATGAAACTCTCGATTACAGGGTCTCTTGGCACTCTCTCTGTCACTCCTGTTCATAGTACCATCCCCAGAACAGGTGAGATTTAAGGAGACACTTTGAAAGAGATTGAGGAATCCTTATCATAGAATTCAAGATGAAAGGGGCTTTACATCTGATTATAATGAGGGTACTGTTGTGGAAAGGAAACAGAATTTTGAGTTAGTACTTCCTGGGTTCAAATCCAGACTCTGTTAATTATTAGTTGTGGGACCTTAGATAAATTATCTAACTTCTCTGAGCCTTGATTTTATTCTAGTACAACTCTTTTACCTTACAAATGAGGAAAGTTAGGCTCAGAGAGATGATGGGACTTGTCTCAGGTCACATAATAGCAAACGGCAGAGTCAGGACTATAGCTAGATCAGTGCTCTCATTTTTTTCAGCTTTTAAAAATAATCTTTATTTTAAAATGTATTTGAATATTATCATTATACAATTCTATGACTTTTATCTCATGATAAAAAAAGCACAACTGCTAACATACTAAAAGATTTCAACAGAAAAGAAACATTCAGGGGCACTAGAGCTGATTATGCCAGTTTCAATACCTAGGTTCTCCTTCATATGTAGTGTTGTGTACCCTAAGCACTGATCAAGTTCTCTCTCTCTGTCTGTCTCTCTCTCTCTCTGTCTGTCTGTCTGTCTCTCTCTCTCTCTCTCTCTCTCTCTCTCTCTCTCTCTCTCTCTGTCTCTCTCTCTCTCTCTCTCTCTCTCTCTCTCTCTCTCTCTCTCTCTCTCTCTCTCTCTCTCTCTGTCTCTCTCTCTCTCTCTCTCTCTCTCTCTCTCTCTCTCTCTCTCTGTCTCTCTGTCTCTGTCTCTGTCTGTCTGTCTGTCTCTCTCTCTCTCTGTCTCTGTCTCTCTATCTCTCTTTCTCTCTCTCTTCTCTCTCCCCCTCCCCCTCCATTTTATAACTTATTTATTTTTAAAATTCTCTTCTTAAATTTTGAAGGTTAATTCTCTCCCCCTCCTTCCCTCTCTCATCTCTACTGAGAAGGCAAGTAATATATCAATTATACATATGAAATCAACCAAAACACATTTCCATATATCAAAAAAGCAAGGAAAATAAAGTGAGAACATTATACTTCAGTTTGCACTCGGAGTTTATCAGTTATCTCTCTAGAGGTGGATGACATTTTTTTCATATGAGCCCTTTTGAATTGTCTTGGATCCTTGTATTGATCAGAGTAGCCCATTTTTACACAGTTGATCATCATTATAACATTGCTCTTTACTGTGCAAAGTGACCTCCTGGTTCTCCTCATTTCACTTTGTATCAATTCATATAGTTCTTGCCATGTTTTTCTGAAACCACCCAACCCCATCATTTCCTACAGCAAAATAGTACTCCATTCCAACCAAATGCCACAACTTGTTCAGATTAATGAGCATCTCTCAATTTCTAATTCTTTAACACCACAAAAAGAACTGCCATAAATATTTTTGTACATATAGGTCCTTTTACTTTTTCTTTGATCTCTTCCAGATACAGACCTAGTAATGGTATTGTGGGGTCAAGCAGTATTCATAGTTTTATAGCCTTTTAGATCCTAGTTGCAAATTGTTCTCCTGAATGGTTGGATCAGTTGACTTTCCACCAGCAGTTCATCAGTACACATATTTTTCCTTCATTCCTCCTAGCATTTGTCATTTGTGATAAGGGCGTGGCGGTATCTCAGACTTGTTTAAATTTGCCTTTCTCTAATCTATAGTGATTTGAAGCATTTTTTCACACATCTATAAACTGATTTCTTTGGCAATTTATCAGTTGGGTAATGGTTCCTAGTTTTATAAATTTGATTCAGTTCTTTCAGTATATATTTGAGACATGAGATTTTTATTAGAATAACTTGCTTTAATTTTTTTTATGTTACTTCAGTATTAGTTTAATGTAGTTTCCCTGATTATCTCTTTTAATTGGGTCTATTTTTGCTTTTACTTTGTCTGAGATGATGATTGCTTTATAACCTTTTAAATAATATTTTTTTCCAAATATGTGTAAAAACCATTTTTAGAATTCTTTTTAAAACATTAGTTCCAAATTCTCTCTCTTCCTCTCTCCCTTTCCCTGTACAAGAGATGGTAAGCAACATGATATAGATTGTACATGTGCCATCATGCGAAACATATTTCCATATTACTCATGTTGCAAAAGAAAACAAATAATTCAAAATAAGAAAAAATAAAGTGAAAAATAGTATGCTTTATTATGAATTTCACCAGTTCTTTCTCTGGGGGTAGATAGCATTTTTTCATTATGACTCCTTTGGAATAGTCTTGGATAATTGTATTGCTGAGAAAAGCTAAGTCATTCATGGTTGATCATCATTCAATATTACTGTTACTATGTACAATATTCTGGTTCTGCTAATTTTACTCTGCATCAGTTTGTGCAAGACTTCCCAGGTTTTTCTAAAAGCAATCTACTGATTATTTCCTATAGCACAATAGTATTCCATTATAATCACATAGCACAACTTGTTCAGTCATTCCCCCAACTGGTAGGTGTCCCCCCCAATTCCCAAATCTTTGCCATCACAAAAAGAACTGCTATAAGTATTTTTATACAAATAGGTCTCTTTCCTTTTTCCTTTGATCTTTTTTGGGATATAGACCTAATAGTGGTATTGCTGGGTAAGTGTTATGCACAGTTTGATAGCTCTTTGGGCACAGCTCCAAATTGCTCTCCAAAATGGTTGGATCAGTTCACAATTCTATCAACAGTGCATTATTGTCCCTATTTTATCACGTCTCTTACAAGATGTAAATTTCCTTTTCTATCATATTAGCCAATGTTATAGGTGTGAGGTGGTACCTCAGAGTTTTAATTTGCATTTAATTTATCAATATTTTTTCATATGACTAAAAGAGCTTTAATTTCTTCATCTTAAAATTGTCTGTGTAGGGAGTGGCTAAGTGGTGCAGTGAATAGAGCACCGGCCCCGTAGTCAGGAAGACCTGAGTTCAAATCTGGCCTCAGACACTTAACACAAAAAATAGCCATGTGACCTTGAGCAAGTCACTTAACCCCAACTGCCCTCCAAAAAACAAAGAGAAAAATTGTCTGTGTAAATTATATTTCTGTAACCAAATGAGTGTGTGTTTTCTCTTTTTTTTTTTTTTTAAGATATCATCCCTCTATATTAAATTCATTCTGGGCCCTATGTCTAAGTATATATGAACATTTGTATGCCTATACTCATATATTTATATACACATATACCCTCCTATACAAACAAATATATGTATGCATACACACACACACACACACACACACACACATATATATATATATTCCCTTCAACTATCTTCATACTGAGAAAAATTCTTATGAGTTACAGTGATTGTTTTTCCATGTAGGAAATAAATACTTCAACTTTAATAAGTTCCTTATGATTTCTTTTTCCTGTTTACCTTCTCATGCTTCTCTTGATTCTTGTATTTGAAAGTCAAATTTTCTGTTCAGCTCTGTTTTTTTCATCAAGAATGCTTGAAAATCCTCTATTTCATTGAATAACCATATTTTCCCCTGTAGCATTATACTCAGTTTTTCTGGGTAGATGATTTTTGGTTTTAGTCCTAGCTCCTTTGACCTCTGGAATATCATATCCCAAGTTCTTCATTCCCTTAATGTAGAAGCTGCTAGGTCTTGTGTTATCCTGATTGCATTTCCACAATACTCAAATTGTTTCTTCCTCATTGCTTGCAGTATTTTCTCCTTGACCTGGGAACTCTGGAATCTGGCTATAATATTCCTAGGAATTTTCTTTTTGGAAATTTTTTTCAAGAGGTGATCAGTGAATTCTTTCAATTGCTATTTTGCCCTCTGGTTCTAGAATATCAGGGCAATTTTTTTTTTGCAAGTATAATGCATTTCTCCTCCTGTCTTAACTTTGTTTTTATATTGTCCTCTATTTTTTATTTTTGAGTTTACATCATTCATTTCCATAAGATTCTGAGTTACAAATTTTTTCCCCAGTTTTCCCTACCCACTACCCCAAAACAGCGATCCCACTGAATATCCCCTCTGCCAATCTACTCTCTCCCATATCTTCCCTCATACCCCTTTTGACTTTCCAGTAGGGCATGGTGGATCTCTATGCCCCAGTGCCTGTATATCTCATTTCCCAGTTACATGTAGGATGATAATAATAACAATATGTATATGTATTCTTAAATATTTGATTTTAAAACTTTGTATTCCAGAATCTTTCCCTTCCTCCATCACCCACCCTCACTGGGAAGATAAGCAATTCAATATAGATTTTACATGTGTAGCTATGAAAAATATTTCCCTAGTATATATATTGTGAAAGACTGACTATATTTCCCTCCATCCTATTCTGCCTCCCACTTGTTCTATTCTCTACTTTGATCCTGTCCCTTTTCAAAAGTGGGTGCTTCCAACTTCCCTCCACCCCAGCCTGCCCTCCCTTCTATTATCCCCCCTCTTTTCCCCTTCCATCTACTCTCCTATAGGGTGAGATACCCTATTTAGTGTGTATGTCATTCCCTCCCTAAGCCAAATTCAATGAGAATAAGGTTGATTACTTCCCTTTTGCCTTCCTATTCTTCCTCTCCATTGTAACAGTTTCCCCTTGCCTCTTCTATATGACAGAATTTACCCCATTCTGTCTGTCCCCATCTCCTCTCATTATTTTACTTTCTCACCTCTTAATTTCACCTTTTAAGTATCATCCCTTCCTATTCAATTGGTCCTTTGCCCTCTGTCTATGTATACCTGTGCACATGTATGCACACATTCACATATATATTCATACAACCATTTACCCTCCTTTATAGTCATATATATATTATTTATATGTATACACACACACACACACACACACACACACACATATATATATATATATATATATATATATATATATACATACATTTCTATTCCCTTCAGCTATTCTCAGAATGAGAAAAGTTTCATAAATTACAATTATCGTTTTTATATGTAGGAGTATAAGTAGTTCAACTTTGATAAGGCTCCATGGCACCTCAGCCACTTCTCCCCCCTGGGGGAAAAGGCTGGATCATACTCCTGAATTCCCAGGTCCCAAAGTTGACACTGCACTGACCTTTCACTTTGTCATTAGCATCTATGGGTTGTTAGTTCTGGAAACCTCCACAGCTGCTGGTGATCTGAAATCCCTCCAGCCAGCAGCTGGTCAGGCTGCCCTGAAGCTAAAACCCTGGTCTCACACAGAGCTGGGTTAGGTTCCCAGAATGCTGTGCTGGCAACTTCCTGCCAACCTGCCAGGCTGTCCTCAGCAAGAGGATTGCTTTTCTGTGTCATTTTATGGGTTCTGTAGCTCCAAAGTTTATCTAGAGTAATTTTTTATATGAATTGGGAGAGGTGAGAGCTGGAGCTGCCATCTTGACTCTGTATCCATTTCAGGGCAATTTTGCTTGACAATTTCTTTTTTAAAAAATCACTTGGGGTTTAGTAACTTGCCCAAGGTTACATGACCAGATTTTTTTGTTTGGGTGTTAAGTGTCTGAGTCCGGAACCGATCCTGAGTCCTCCTGACTCTGGGGCTGTTACTCTACTCACTGCACCACCTAGCCGCCCCACTTGATAATTTCTTGAAAGATGGTGTCTAGGCTCTTTTTTTGATCATGGCTTTCAGGTAGTCCAATAATTTTTAAATTATCTCTCCTAGATCTATTTTCCAGGTCAGTGGTTTTTCCAATGAGATATTTCAAATTGCCTTCTATTTTTTTTTCATTTGTTTGGATCTATTTTATAGTATCTTTATTTCTCATAAAGTTATTAGCTTCCAATTGCTCCAATTTAATTTTGAAGGAGTTATTTTCTTCAGTGAGTTTTTGAAATTCCTTTTCCATCTGGCAAATTCAGCTTTTTAAGGCATTCTTATCCTCATTGGTTTTTTGGACCCCTTTTGCCATTTGAGTTAGTTTGTTTTTTAAATGTAGTATTCTCTTCAGTGTATTTTTGGGTCTCCAAGTCTTTTGCTTGATTTTAAAAATCCTTCTTGAGCTCCTCCATGGCCTGTAACAATTTCATATTTTTTCTTGGAGGTTTTTGATGCAGAAGTTCTGACTTCACTGTCTTCCTCCCACTCCATGCTTTGATCCTTTTTGTTTCCAAAAAAGTATTCTATTGTCTGTTTGTCCTTCCTCTGCTTACTCATATTGCCAGCCAATTATTTGACTTTTGAGCTCTTTGACATGGTAGAATTATGCTTCCAGAATAGAAAGAGCGTTATCCCAAGTTGCTGGGATTTTGCAGCTGCTGGAGCTGTTAGGAAGGTGCCCTCACTACAGCCTGCACAAGCTCTGGCTTACTGGCCACACACCCGAGGGCCATCACCCAAGACCGTGATCCAGATCCAAGTAGGTTAAAGAAATATCAAATACCTTCTGAATGGTTGCTCGGTCTCCCTACAATCTACAAGCCAGGAGCTCCTGAGGCAGCCACTCAGGGGTTCTTCATAGCCTTCACTCCTCTGCTTCTTCTCACCCCAGGGGTAGGGGCTGGAACACACTCTTCCATCCTCCCAATTCCAACAGAGATTCACACTGACCTTTTACTTTGTCTTTGGTGTTTATAGGTTGAGAAGTCATGGAAACTGCCACAGTTGCTTGTGTTTTAGTCTCCTGAAGTCTGCTCTGGCTGGTCAAGGCCACCCTGGAGCCACAGGGTGGACTATGCTCTGCTCCCAGCGGGTTGTGATAGACCTTTCCTGTCGGCCTGCTGGGCTGACTTTAGTGGAAGATTTGTTTCTCTCTTTCACTTTGTGGATTCTCAAGCTCTAAAATTTGTTTAGAGTTATTTTACATTTTTCTTTACAAATTTAAATAATTTACATTACATTTTATGTTTACATTGGAAGTGATTGGAGCAGGAGCTCATACCAAGTCTGTGCTTCTACTTCACCATCCTATTTTCTCTTTTTGAAGCAATTTCAAAAAAAGTCAAGCTCAAGCATTGCACATTCACTCTCCCTTATTTCCATCTACATTGTAAAAGCTCTTCCTTGTGTGCCTCTTTTATATAAGAAAATCCCCACTTCTTCCTTTCCCCTTTTCCCCAGTGCATTACTCTTTTTCACCCCTTCATATTTTTTGGAAGTCATTACAACATTGTAACTCACACCCATGTCTTCTGTCTATGTAAACTTCTTTTAACTGCTCTAATAATGATAAAGTTTTTAGGAGTTATGTGTAACATCTTCTCATATAGAAATATAAACATTTAAAATTTATTGAGTCTCATGATTATTCTTTCATGTTTACCTTTTTATGTCTCTCTTGAGTCTTGTGTTTTAATTTCATATTTTCTATTCATCTATGGTATTTTCATCAGGAATGCTTAGGAGTCCTCTACTTTTATTAAATTTCAATTTTCCAAGCAAAAAAAAAATAAATCTTTGGGGTGGCTAGGTGGTACAGTGAATAGAGTACTGGCACTGGAGTCAGGAGAACCTGAGTTCAAATCTGGCCTCAGACTTAACAACAAAATTAGCCATGTGACCCTGGGCAAGTCACTTAACCCCAATTGCCCTCCAAAAAGCAAAAAAAAAATCAATTTTCCCCTTGGAGAATTATACTTAGTTTTTCTGGGTAGGTTATTTTTTTATTGTAATTCTACCTTCTTTACCTTTTGAAATGTCATATTCCAAGACCTCCACTCTAATGTGGAAGCTGCTAAATATTATGTGATACTGATTTTTGGTTGCATAATATTCCAATTCTTTCTTTCTGTCTGTTTGAAGTATTTTCTCTTTGACCCAAGAACTCTAAAATTTGAATATGATATTCCTGGGAGTTTTCATTTTGGGATTTCTATCAGAAGCTAATCAGTGGATTTTTTCAATTTCTATTTTGCTCTCTAGATCTAGGATATCAGGATGGTTTTCCTTAATATTTCCTTAAAACATGATGTCTAGGCAATTTGATCACAGCTTTTCAGGCAGTCTAACAATTCTTAAATTAATTCAATATATTTTCCAGGACATTTGTATTTCCAATGATATATTCAAATTTTCTTCTATTTTTTTCATTACTTTGATTTTGTTTTATTGTTTCTTGATCTTGTATGGAGTCATTAGGTTCCACTTGCCCAAGTCTATTTTTTTTTTTTTGCTTTTTGGAGGGCAATTGGGGTTAAGTGATTTGCCCAAGGTCACAGGCTAGTTTTTGTGTTAAGTGTCTGAATCTGTAATTGAACTCATGTCCTCCTGACTCCAGGGCCAGTGTTCTATTCTGTGCTCCACCTAGCTGCCTTATCCCAAGTCTAATTTTTAAGGGATTATTTTTTTTCAGTGAGATTTCACACCTCTTTTTCCAATGGGACAATTCTTTCTTGGGAGTTCTTTTCCTCAATGAATTTTTGTACTTCCTTTTCCACTTGACCAATTATGCTTTTTAATTTGTTTTTATTTTCAGTGAATTTTTGTGCCTTTTTTTTTACCATCAAACTAATTGTTTTTAAAAGGTGTTATTTTCTTCAAAATTTTTTGTTCCTCTTTTACCAAGTTGTTAATTCTCTTTCCATAATTTTCTTGCTTTCTCACTCTCGTTTCTTTTTTCAATTTTTCTTCTACCACTCTTATCTTCTCCTTTAGTTCTTTGAGTAATTCTTATTGGGTTTGAGTCCAATTAGCAATTCCCTTTGAGACTCTTTTTGGGGTAGCTGTTTTCATATTGTTGTCTTCTTCTGAGTTTATGTCTTGGTCTTCCCTGTCACTGTAGAAACTTTTTAACATCATTTTTTTTTGTTGTTTACTCACTTTTTTCTGCTCATTTTCTTGACTTTGAACTTTATCCCAAGATTAGACTCTGCTTACCTGAGGGTGAGGAGGTGCTATCCCAAACTTCAGGCTTTTTTTGTGCTACTGTTTTCAGAGCTAGTTCTGGAGGTCAACAAGTTTTTGATGCTTTCAGGTTGGTGTGATCCTGAGAGAGGTGTGATTACTGCTTTCCTGATCTATGCTCTGTTCTTTGCACAGGAACAGTCCCTAGTCCTCTAAAACCACAAGCCCTAGGTGTTCTATTTTTCCTGGAACTTTGACCAGGATCCCTTCTCTCTTGTGACCAACCACCAGCACTCTTCTGCACCCTAGAACTGTGACGCAGAAATGTATATTCGCAATAGAGTTGCCAATTAGTCCAAGCTATACCCAGTGCCAGCAAAAGGTCCCCTTCAATCTCTTTCTGACCAGTTTTCTGACCCCATTCACATATCTAAGCTGAGAATTCCTGGAACTGCTGCTGTTGTTGCAGCCACTGTTTCCTTCACCCCTTGTGTGTGCTTGAGACAGGTTTCAACCCTACTGTCATTGACTTCTCCTTCCAATTCTTAAGTTTTCTTAGACCAAAAATGTCTCACTCTGATCTTTTTTTGACCCTACTACTCCACAATTTGATTGGAGGTGTTATTTCAAAGTTGTTTGGAAGGGAATGTGGGGAGAGTTCAACTGGGTGGCTGCCCCCAATCTGCCATTTTGGCTCATCCTCTATCATGAGGTCTTTTTTGTGAGAAATGACCCAAGTTCAGAAACTATAATTCTTTTATATCCAGAGGAATTATTTCCATTTCAATAAGTTTAGAGTCCTAATTAACAAGTCAACTTGAACTTATTGGAATTGTTTAAAACAAGTTATAAGCTGCTTGAAATATATTCTGGTTTGAAAGGAAATATGGTCAATATAAGCTAGTCTTCATGCCAAGGAGTTCAAAATAATTTTGTTAATAAGGGTGAAACATGTAATTATTCTTTTTCTAGTTGATTTTTCTACCTGTGACCTACAAAATGTAAGAGAAGCTGAAAAAAACTGCAATGTCCCTCCTCCTCTTCTCCTTAATCCAAGATATGCATTTTCAATGGCAAAAAAAAAAAATACCCATAGACTTCATAGACAGCAGCATAGCTTTTCCCAATCTGAGTGTGCCACTTAGCTTTCTTTAGTTATTTTATTTCAGATTGCCTTCACACAGAGAACCCATCTGGATATACCGATGTCTCGATATCAAGCTGAGATTTTACTTTGTTCCTTGTTAAAATCAAAAGGCTAGATTTCAAAAGAGTAAGTTTTGTGCCATTATAGTGAATTATATGGTTATGATTGTTATTACATTGAATTACAGGCTTATGACTAAGAGGCAACATTGCATAGTAGATAGAGAACTCACCTTAGGGTCAGGAAAACATAGGTTTAGGTCCTTCCTCTGAACACATACTGGTTATGAGACTTAGGAAAGTCACTTATTACTTGCTCCAGGCAATTCTTTAAGACTATAAATTGAACAAAAGGTACTAATTTATGTTAAGAGAAAAAAGTTATTATCAGAAGCTCCCTACACTGATGAAATCACCATGCAAAAGAAGCTTTTCTTGTATACTTCAGTTGTCTCTTTTGAATTTGAGGAAATAAAAAATCTTGTACTAGAACAGGCAGAGATGACAACATCCTCTCATCCTTATCATCACAACCTCTACTGCCACTATCACCACCACCATCATTTTCCCCCCAAAGCCTAACCTATTAGTTATCATGGGGATGGGAGGGAGAAATTGTGGCAATGGTGCAGCATGAGAATTCTATTCAGGGTCATGTACAGTGGGGGCTCAATATACCCTGAAACTGCTAGAGGAAATGTTAAGCCCTAGCAACAATCCTGAAATGCTGGCCAATTGGGATCTAGTAATACCACTGATTGAGCTAACATCTCAGACAGTGTGATGAAAGTACTACTATGAATCTAACAAAGAGAGCTATGTTGTCTTGTAGGCTGGCTTTAGTTGAAGCCCATCATGATGATCAGCTTGATAAGAGTATGACAGAGTAAGTGACTTCCCTTCACATTTTAATACAGTAAGAAGGCAAGATGCATTGTAACAAGTCAGAAATATCAATACCTTACTTGATAGAAATGTTTCAGTTCTGATATCATTGGCCACTAAGGACAACTTTCATATTGTACCAATAAACCATGAGAACAAAACTAAAAACAAGTCCTACTTTTAAAATTTATCAAAGCTTTTGTCACAGGACAATTTGAGTACATGGCAAAACCCCTACCCCCACTTCACCCTCAAGCAGTTACATTAAAGGGTGGATAGAGTCCTGGGTTTGGAGTCATGAAGACATAAGTTCAAACCAGTCTTCAGACACTTACTAGATGTGTATCTCTAGGCAAGTTACTTAACCTCTGTTTGCCTCAGTTTCCTCAATTGTAACATGGGGATATTAATAGCACCTATTTCACAGGGTTGCTTATAGGATTAAATGAGATAGTAACTGTAATGTGCTTATCACAGTGCCTGGCACTATATCTGCCATTCCCTTCCCTTTAAGCCTAGATACAATGAAATGAGAGAAGAATTACAACTAACATTTCTAGGAAGAAGTCACTTGGGAGAGGGGGAAGGAGAACATTTTGGCTTTAGCCTTGGTTTCCATCCCACCAAAACTTCTGTTAGAGGAGGCCTTGAAACTCGAGAAGTCTAGGGGACTTTCCATTGTCCCACTGCTGTCCTAGCAGGATTCCTGGAACTATTAAGGTAATTGACTACATTGGTTGTCAAATACAAATGGGACACAGACTCATAGCACTGCAGGGAGTTAATAAGTTGTATTATATCTAAGGGGAAATTCTTAAGAGCACCCAAAAAGGTAAGAAAAGGATGTTCAGCAGACTGGAGACATGTTACCTCATTGTTATATGTGCTTTGGAAGCTCAAACTCATTTTCATCTGAACTCTATATGTACTTGTGGGTGACTGTCATATACTTTTTTGGGGGAGATTTTGTTCCAAATTTTATTTTGACACCTTAATAATTACCCTTTTCTAAAGTGACTTAAGGCTGACTGATTAAATTGACTTTTAAGTGATAATCTTTGGGAGAAGCATAGAGTTAGGGGTTCATAAAACAGAATTAGAAAGTGTTTTCTCTCCTATTTTCCACATCACTCTTCAGGGGTCAATTATAACGTGGACAGAAGGTTGGTAGGAAATACACATCGATGGGTTTTATAGCTGGGGATATAAGTAAGTTAGAGAGTGTTCTCTCTGTATACATGTGATGCTTGTGCTATGTTGGAGAGAGTGAATTATGCTTATTCAATTTCTTTTGTCCTCTCTCCCCACACACTCAGCTTTCCTCCTCTTCCCTTCCCCTCATCAAGGCCTAGATTAGGTTTCTGTGAGCCTCAGTAAATACTTCATAATTGTGTTCCCTGAATGTTATTATTTACCATAGGATTCGTCCCTTGACTATCACTCTTCTGTCTTCATTTATCATAAAATGTGTATACAGAAGTCAGAAAAATGGTGGAGTTAAAGGTTTAAAAAAGTTAGCTCTAGAGGCCGGGAAGGCACGGCCGGCAGAGGCTGGCCTGGAAGGGGCCTGATCAACTCCAAGGGCAAGTCTTCCCACCAACCACAAGGTCCACTACCAGGCCTATCACCAAAGGGCTGGGACTGGAAAGAGCAAGGTAAGAAGCAAATACAGGGGCCCCTGTCCTGGACAGCAAACACTCCTGGGGCTACCACTTCAAAGCCCAGAAATTTTTTTTAAAAAGCCCCTTTCAGGACCTCCAAAGACTAGGATGACAGAGTGAACCTCACTTGCTCCAAACCCCCCCTCTGACCCTGAAAACATAGTAACTCTTGCCCTAGGGCAAAACCCTCTACAGTAAGGGCTTGGGAACCTAGAGGAAGGGCGTGGCTAGGACCCTGCCTCAAAATGGGTAGAAAGCAGACTACAAAGACAAAGACTCTGGAGTGCTACTATCCTCAGAGGGAGGAACCAACCTCAGAGGGAGACAATGTGGACTCCACACCCAAAGCTGAAACCTCAACAGGGAATGGGTCCCAAGCACAGAAGGCTCTCCTAGATGAGATCAAAAGGAACTTTGAAAACCAAATGAGAGAGATAGAAGACAAAATGAGTAATTCTCTCAAAACCAAAATAGCAGAATTAGAAAAAAATATTATAATGAGGAAAACATCTCTCTGAAAAGAAAAGTGTATGATATGGAAAAGGAGCTTCAAAAATTAACCAAGGAAAATGATTTGCTAAAAACTAGAATTAACCAAATGGAAACAAATAACTCTATTAGGGACCAAGAATTAGTCAAGCAAAACAACAAGAATGAAAAATTAGAAAAAGAGGTAAAATACCTCAAAGAAAAAATAACTGAACTGGAAAACAGATCCAGGAGAGATAATCTGAGAATCATAGGCCTACCACAAAATTATGATGAAAAAATGAGCCTGGAAAACATTCTCCAAGAGCTCGTTAAGGAAAACTGCCCTGAGATACTAGAACCTGAGGGTAAAATAGAAATCGAGAGAATCCACCAGACACCTGCTGAAAGAGATCCCAAACTGAAAAGTCCTTGAAATGTTGTGGCCAAACTCCAGAACTACCAGATAAAAGAGAAAATACTTCAAGTGGCCAGAAAGAAACAATTCAAATATCGAGGGTCCACAGTGAGGATTGCACAGGATTTGGCAGCCCCTACACTGAAAGATTGGAGGCAGTGGAATACAATTGTCCAGAAGGCAAAAGAGCTCAGGTTACAACCAAGTATCACATACCCAGCAAGACTGAGCATATTCTTCCTGGCGAAGAGATGGTCATTCAATGATATTACAGAGTTCCAGATCTTCATGATAAAAAAGCCAGAACTCAATGGAAAATTCAATCTCCAATTAGGAGATCCAACAGTGACTTAGAAAGGTAAACAAGGAGAACACACACACACCCTGCTATTTGATAAGAGCAAACTGGTTATAGACAAGTAGAGGATATGACTATAAAATACACAAAATGATTATTTAAAAAAATCTTATTAAGGGACAAAGGGACTGCAATGGAAGAAAGGGAATGGTTGAAGTGGAAAAGGGTAAATTATGCTACACATAGAGGCATAAAAACTGTATAGCAGAGGAAAAAAAGGGAGGGAGTTGGGAAGCATATGAGATTTTCCCTCATTGGTTCTGGTACAAGGAGGGAATAACAACGAATTAAGCATAGGACTCTATGGAGAAGAAATGCAGAAAGTATCATTTTAGAGGGAAAGTGGGGAGGGAGAGGAGCTTCACATGAGATATGTTCCTGTCACTCTTGATGCGAAGAAGAAATAGCATACTTCATTAAGTATAAAAATATCCTACAGGCAGTAGGAGGGGGAAAGGGTTATGAAAGGGGAGTGGGAGTGGTTTGTAGGGAGAGAAGTAGTAAGAGCAAAGGGGAGGAAAAGGGAGGGGGGCTAAAAGGGGAACACTGAGGGAGGTGGTGGTCAAAAGGAAAACTATTAAGGGAGGGAAGGGAGAAGGGAGGGAAAATATGAACATTAACAGGGGCAGGAATAGGATGGAGAGAAAGAAACAGATAACAATCATAACTGTAAATGTGAATGGAATGAACTCTCCCATAAAATGGAGATGGATAGCAGAATGGATTAGAAATCATAATCCTACAATATGCTGTTTACAAGAAACACATCTGAAACAGAGGGATACACACAAGGTAAAGGTAAAATATTGGAATAAAATATATCATGCCTCAGCTAAAGTAAAAAAAAAAGCAGGGGTAGCAATCCTTATCTCAGATAAAGCAAAAGCAAAAATTGACCTAATTAAAAGAGATAAGGAAGGAAACTATATCCTGTTAAAAGGCACCATCGAGAATGAAGCAATATCATTACTTAACATATATGCACCACATAGTGTAGCATCCAATTTCCTAGAGGAGAAGGTAAAGGAATTAGAGGAAGAAATAGATAGCAAAACTATACTAGCGGGAGACCTTAATCTCCCCTTCTCTGAACTTGATAAATCCAACCTCAAAATAAACAAGAAAGAAGTTAAGGAGGTGAACAGGATTTTAGAGAGGATAGGTATGATAATTCTCTGGAGAAAACTGAATGGGGATAAAAAGGAATATGCTTTCTTCTCAGCGGTTCATGGCACATACTCAAAAATTGACCATGTTGTAAGGCATAAAAACCTCACAATTCTATGCAGTAAGGCAGAAATATTAAATGCATCCTTCTCAGATCATGATGCAATAAAAATTATATGCAATAAAGGGCCAGGGAAAGACAGACTGAAAACTAATTGGAAATTAAACAATATAATCCTAAAGAACGAGGGGGTCAAACAAGAAATTATAGAAACAATCAGTAATTTCATTCAAGAGAATGATAATAATGAGACAACATAACAAAATCTGTGGGATGCATTAAAGGCAGTTCTTAGGGGAAGTTTTATATCCCTGAGTGCATACGTGATTAAATTAGAGAAAAGGGAGCTCAACAAATTGGGCATGCAATTAAAAAACCTAGAAAAAGAACAAATTCAAAATCCCCAATTAAATACTAAATTAGAAATATTGAAGACAAAAGGAGAGAATAATAAAACTGAAATGAAGAAAACTATTGAATTAATAAATAAAACCAAGAGCTGGTTTTATGAAAAAAAAAACCCAACAAAATCGATAGACCCTTAGTCAATATGATAAAAAGAAGAAAGAAGAAAACCAAATTATGAGTATCAAAAATGAAAAGGGTGAATCTACCTCCAACGAAGAGGAAATCAAAACAATATTTAGGAATTATTTTTCCCAATTGTATGCACATAAATTTGACAATCTTAGGGAAATGGATGAATATTTACAAACATACAAGTTGCCCAGATTAACTGAAGAGGAAGTAAATTACTTAAATAATCCCATCTCAGAAAAAGAAATTGAACAAGCCATCAGTCAGTTCCCTAGGAAAAAATCTCCAGGGCCAGATGGATTCATTAGTGAATTCTATCAAGCATCTAAAGAACAATTGATTTCAATACTCTACAAACTATTTGGGAAAATTAGTGAAGAAGGAGTCCTACCAAATTCTTTTTATGACACAAATTTATGGTACTGATACCTAAGTCAGGAAGAGATAAAACAGAGAAAGAAAATTATAGACCAATGTCCCTCATGAATATACACGCAAAAATTCTAAATAAAATACCAGCCAAAAGACTACAGCAACTTATCTCAAGAATAATACACTTTGATCAGGTAGGATTTATTCCAGGAATGCAAGGATGGTTTAATGTTAGGGAAACCATCAGTGTAATTGATCATAGCAACAATAAAACTAGCAGAAACGACATGATCATCTCAATAGATGCAGAAAAGGCTTTTGACAAAATACAACATCCATTCCTATTAAAAACATTAGAAAGTATAGGAATAATTGGAGCCTTCCTTAAAATAATAGGTAGCATCTATTTAAAGCCATAAGCAAGTATTATATGTAATGGGGAGAAGCTAGAAGCATTTCCCATAAGATCAGGGGCGAAACAAGAGTGTCCACTATCACCCCTCTTATTCAATCTGGTACTAGAAATGTTAGCAGTAGCAAGTAAAGAAGAAAAAGAAATCAAAGGAATCAAATTAGGCAAAGAAGAGACCAAGCTTTCACTCTTTGCAGATGATATGATGATATACTTAGAGAATCCTAGAGAATCAAGTAAAAAAGTACTTGAGACAATAAATAAATTTTTCAAAGTTGCAGGATATAAAGTAAACCCACATAAATCTTCAGCATTCCTATATATTTCCAATGAAATTCAACAGCAAGAGATAGAAATAGAAATCCCATTTAAAGTTACTGTAGACATTATAAAATATTTGGGAATCTACCTGCCAAAACAAACCCAGGACCTGTATGATCATAACTACAAAACACTTTTCACACAAATAAAGTCAGATCTAACTAATTGGAAAAATATCAATTGCTCCTGGCTGGGTCGAGCTAATATAATAAAACCGACAATTTTACCTAAATTAAATTATATATTTAGTGCCATACCAATTAATTTACCAAAAAAACTACTTTATAGAGCTAGAAAAAATAGTAACAAAATTCATTTGGAAGAATAAACAATATCAAGGGAGAGAATATCAAGGGAATTAATGAAAAGAAATGCTAGGGAATGTGGACTAGCTATACCAGATTTCAATCTGTATTATAAAGCAGCAGTCATCAAAACTACTTGGTACTGACTGAGGAATAGAGGAGTGGATCAATGGAATAGATTAGGCACACAAGATTCAGAAGTCAATGTCTTTTCTAGACATGATCTAGGTATAAAGGTTGATACTGTAAGCAGTCTCTTAAAACAAGGAATAGTTTACCTATCAGACTTGTGGAGAGGGAAAGATTTTATGACTAAACAAGAATTAGAAAACATTATAAAATGTAAAATGGATAATTTTGACTACATGAAATTGAAAAGTTCAGGGGGGACAAAATGTGAAACTCAAGGAATTGTGTAATTGAATCCTGTAAACTAAAAGGACACAAACAAATTAATAAAAAAATAAAAAAAGTTAGCTCTCTCAAGTGCAGTAAGAAATTATCTAGAAAAAGTTAAAGAATAACATTTAAAAGTGAAAAAGAAAATATTATTGAAAGGTAATTTCTGTAGAAAACCAGATTTCTAAAAGAAAAAAATATACTATGTGTCATCTACTTGTTTCTCCACTTCAGTCTTCCCCTGATGTAGGCTTGTTAATAGCTGCTAAGCCAAAGAAAACTTAACACTAAAGGTGGGTATAGTGACAATCATTAAATGACTCCATCAACTACTATGAATAAGTTGTTTTAATTGCTACCAGGACTCCTATTCCTGGTCATGTATTAAGACCTCCTTGAGTTACAAAAGTTCAAAACTTAACTTCAAGAAAGATAGACAGTAATCACTAAGGGCCTTCACCATGTGCCTCAAGAAGACGGTCCCATCAATAGCAATTGTTAGTGCTCATTGCCCTTCAAAAATGGGATCTTCACCAGTTATGTTCTCATGGTGGGGGGAAGTGAGGGGGAGAGGGAGGGAGGCAAAGTATAGTAGTTTAGCAGAAAGATTCAAGGCTAGGCCTAGGATGAGATTAGAATACAGTGAGCCATTTGTGTATCAGAACCTATAAAAATAACGTTATTGGAATAATATATAATTATATATTATAATGTATAATATAATACAATACATATCATAATATAAAATAATATTTGATATAACATAATATAAATAATATTATTGAAAAATATATGATTCTTAACTCAATTTAAAATGCTATAATCCTCTCCCTCCCTATTCCCCACAACAATTGGTAACAATCAGTTGGAAAATAACCCCCTAGAGCAAGGGGAATACTGCTAAAGCCTCTGTAGCACCACTTTCCCATGATCTGGATCTTTTATTCCTCAGTTGGTAAGGAAGGCAAATCAATAATTAGAATTCTAGTTCCCCAGGCATGCAAATCCCAAAGATAGCAACCCTGTCCCTTTAAAAATACCCAACCCAGGGGGATCCAAGATGGTGGTGTAGAAGCAGGAAAACTCCCTGAGTTTCCCCCATAATCACCTCAAATACCTATAAAATATTGCTCTAAACAAATTTTAGAGCTGCAGAACCTACAAAGTGACAGAGAGAAATGAATCTCCCACTGAAGGCAGCCTGGAAGGTGGACAGAAAAGGTTCATTGCAGCATGCTGGGAGCAGAGCCCAGGATTTTAGCCCCAGGGTGGTCCTGACCAGCAGAGGCTAGAGGGACTTCAGGAGAGTGGATCACCAGCAGCCATGGTGGTTTCCAGAATTATCAACCCATAAATGCCAAAGATAAAGTGAGAGGTCAGTGTAGAACTCTGTTGGAACTGGGGTGGGGAAGGGGCATAGATGTGGTCTGGCCTCTGCCCCCAAAGTGAGAAGTAGCAGAGGTGTAGTGGCCATGCAGCTGCCTCCACATGGCTGCTTCAGAGTTCCTGACCTGCAGATTGCAGGAAGAGCAAGTGACCATTTAGAGAGTAATTGCTCTTGCTTTAACCTGCCTGGATCTGGACCATGGTCTTGGGTGGTGGTCCTGAGGTGTGTGACCAGTAAGCCAGAGCGTGTGGGGGCTGTAGAGACAGCGCCCTCCTACTAGCTCCAGTAGCTGCAAAACCCCAGCTATTTGGTACAAAACTCTTCCCTCTGGAAGCAGAGTTGTACTGTGGCAAAGAGCTCAAAAGTCAAGTAGTTGAGTGGCAACATGAGCAAGCAAAGGAAGCAAAGCAAGCATAGCAGTCAAGCCTTAGATTACTTTTTTGGGGACAAAAATGATCAAAACATGGAATGGGAGGAAGACAACAAAGTCAGAACTCCTGCAACAAAAGTTTCCAAGAAAAAAGACAGTCTTTCACAATATATCCCGTATGGAAACGTTTTGCATAACTACATATATACAGGCTATATTGAATAGCTTATCTTCCCAGTAAGGGTGGGTGAAGAGGGGGGAAGAGTAAGAATCTGGAACTCAAAGTTTTAAAATCAAATGTTTAAAAATTATTATTATTATTTTTTACATGCAATTGAGTAATAAGATATACAGGTACTGGGGTATGGAGATCCATCTTGCCCTACCAGAACATCAGAGGGGGGATGGGGGAGGATATAGAAGAGAGCATATTGGGGGAGGGTATATACAGTGGGATTGCTGTTTGGGGTAGTAGGTAGGGGAAAGACGGGGAGAAAATTTGTAACTCAAAATCTTGTGGAAATGGGTGATTTAAAATTAAAATAAACAAAATTTAATTTAAAAAAGTACCCAGCCCAGTCTATATAAAACATATCTTGCTTTTACCATACTGAAGAAATGAGCACCTCCCTCCCCGCCCCCCATATCACAATGAAGAAATACTATGGAGTAACAGAAACTCTAGATAAAACTCCAAAAAAGAATATTACTGTTAACTGTTCTTCCCCCTCACCTCCAGCCCCTTGCGCAAATATTGAATGGTTGTAAGGGCAATATTGGCTATTGGGAGGTTTAATAAAATATGTAAAGAAATAAAGGATGGAATGGATAGCTAAGAACTGAAGCTAGGAATTCTTAAAAGAGTAGATTTACCATAGACAATAGAACAGATGAAAAAAAAATTTCAATGATGCAATAAGAAATGACACTAATTTAGAAGTCAGAAAAACAGTAAGAGCATATGAGCAAGTTAGTATATAAAACAGAAGAATTCGTGAAACAGGATGTGGAGAATTGGTTTGACAATATGAAACTCCTAGAAAAGCATATAAAAACAAGATTGTTGAATATCATATTTTAAGTAATGATTAAAAATTGTTGAGAATCATTTAATTCAGAGAGAAAAGTATAGACATAGAGAATTCACAGGTCACTGCTATAGAGAAAGGCTGGACATAAGAGATCAGATGATTGTCAAAATCTAGAGCTTTCAGGTCAGAGGAAAAAACATACTGCAAAATGGCTCAGAAAAAAGAGGTCACCTAGCATAGAATCTCAATCAGGGTCATAAATAGTTGATGTGTAAATTGATTACACATCAGCTACAAGAAAGAGAAAACTGAAACACGCCATATTAAAATGCAAAAAAGGGTCATGAAACTAAGAATAACTTAACCTAAAAAGTGGAACACAATTGTGTGTGGAAAAATGGAATTTTCAAAAATTTATGACTTTTAAGCATTTCTGCTGGGAATGAAAAAAAAGAACTGGGTATAGACTGTGAAAGGTAATTACAATAGACAAAAGAATCTTAACAAAGTTAAATGAATTTGAACAATTTTAAAGAGTTAAATGATGATCATGACATATAGTGACAGATTATTCTATGCTACTGGGTAACATAAAGGAAAAAAAACCATGGGCTTAGACTTCAGAATAAAAGGGGAGAAGAGAAATAATGTAGAGAAAAAAGAGGCGAAGAAGGAAGAGGGAGGTACACATTCTTGTATTAGTACTACAAGAGAAAATGTATATATTAATGATTATTGCTGTTCTTCATTTTTTTCAGTCATGTTCAACTCTTTATGAACCCATCTGGGGTTTTATTGGCAAAGATCCTGGAATGATTTGACATTTTACAGATGAGGAAACTGAAGCAAACAGGGTTAATTGACTTGCCCAAGGTCACACAGCTAGGAATGAGTCTGGATTTAATTCAGGTCTTCCTGACTCCATATCTTATCCTCTACCTATGTACCACCTAGCTGGCCCATATATTAATTAGTAATTATTTATTAATTGTTTTTATGTGTAGTTACTGTGCTAAGCACTGGGGATACAAAACAAGGCAAAGGACAGTCCTTGCCCTCAAGGAGTTAAAAGTCGAATGTATGTACTGACTGTATACATATACTCTCTATCTTCTATATGCATATATTTGTAAAATTACATATATATTTTAGTAGAAAGAAGCTCAAAAATCAGAGGGACTGAAATGGATTTGTGAGAGGCTTGGGAAACAGATAGTACCAAGACAAGGGAGAGAGGGAAGAAACATTTTTACAAAAGTTTATAGAGGTGAAAAGCAATAATCAGACTTACCAATGTGAGTGATGAGATGATTTCATCTCTAAAATGCAGATAGTATCAGGATAGATTAGAAAGCAAAATCTAACAACTTCTTATTTACAAAAATTAAACAACAAATATTTATTAAATGCTTACTATGTACCCCAGGATCTACAGATATAGATACATTACAAAAGCAATATGGTTCCTATCTTCATTGAATTTACATGCTCCTATGTGTGTGTGTGTTATGATATGTGGAGAGATAAGTTATTATAGGGCATATGTAAATAAATAAGAAGTGATTTGGGTCAAGCACTAACAGCTGAGGGAATCAATAAGACTTCTTGAAAGAAGTGGCACTGGATCTGAGTATTGAAGGATGTTGGAGGTTTCAAGATATAAGTTGGGAGAATTTAGGCATAGAAGATACTCTATGAAAATGAGGTGAGAGTTTAAATGTCATGTACAGAAAATAGGTCAGTTTATCTGGAGCACAGAATGCATGAAGGGGAGTAATGTTTATTTAGTCTGGCATGATGTGATAGAAGCAGGTTGTGTATTAAATGCTGCAGAGAGGAGTTTGTATTTTATTTTAGAGGCATAGAAAGTGTCTCAAGCTTCTTGAGTAGGACTGTGAGTGATATGACTGGATTTGTGTTTTAGGAATATCAGTTTTAGAGGATATTTTTAAAAGAGGAGATAATTGGACAAAGGATGACTATTGCAATAATTATGATGAAGTGTGATGCAGGGCTGAAATTGGGTAGGTATATTGTAAATGGAGAGAAGGAGGCAGGTGCAATAGATATTGAGGAGTTTCAATTGACAAAACTTAGGAACTATTTGAACTTGGTGGGTGGGGTGAGTGATAATAGACAATTGAGGATGCCTCCTAAATTGTGAATCTGGGATACCAGGTTTCTTTTCTTGGAGGAAATGAGGAAGTTAGGAAGAGGGTTGGGTTTAAGGAGAAAGACATCTTTGCCATTGGATTTATGCTTAGGGTGAACTTTGGTTTTTGTAAGCATAGGAAGACTGAGGATTGAATGGAATATTTACTGAATATTAGTGCCGTCTTACAGAGCCATTTTGATACATGACAAGTGCTAATAGGTACTATATCTGAATGTCATTTTTAAGTCTCTGGGAGTTACTTACTAGATGAGTGTAGCAGCAAGCACCCTAGCATATGCAGAATTGATACTACATAGGTTCTTTGACCTGCCTTTTTAAAGGAAAGCAACTCAAAAAGGGTTAACAATCTTACTTTAATCAAACATATATACCATTTACTTAGTTCAGGGAAAAAAGTCAGCACCCTGAACTTCAGAGAAAATACAAAGAGAAATTACAAGCAGAAAAAAATACAGACAGGGAAAATAACACAATTCACCTGAACAAAAGACAGGGCTTCTAACTGTCTGACCATTACATATCTATCTGTCTATCTCTATATCTCTATCTCTATATCTATCTCTGTATCCATCTCTATCTCTATATCTGTATCTACAGCTACATCTATATCTATATAATCTATATCAAATCTACATCTATATCGTGTTAGTTACCAGAGAGAGAAGCACTGACATCTGGGTTTTCAAAGACTCAACATCTGCCCCTTGTCTCTTCTGACCAAATGACACAACTCTTCCCATAAGAGAGAACCAAAGTAAAACCTCATTTCATAGTATATACATATATATATATATATACATACATATATATGTATATATATATACATACATATATATGTATATATATATGTGACCCACTTCCTAGTTAAAAAGTAACAATATGTGTGGGCCTTCATGAAAAACAAGTCTCCCCTAAGCAAGCTTCTCTTGTTGGGCTTCAAGTGAGGCCCATTAAGGGGCAGGAAGGATCTTCAAATTCCCTAGGTATATTAAGGAGCAAGGTAGATCTTCAAATGGCCTTACAATGAGAAAAGAGAGTGACCAAGGGCAAAGAAATAGAGTGTGAGTGGAGCCTGACTCAGAGCCACTCATCAAAGTGTGAGTATAGATGGTTATGGAACACTACAATGTTGAGGGTATTCAATCAAATATTAATCTGAAATTGATGATCTTAAGTTTCATTCTTTCCATTTTCAGGGCTAGGAAGTAGTATAAAATGAAGAAAGGCTGTCTTAGCAAGACAAATAACAACTTAATCCTAAATAGGCAAATCATCCATAAATAGTGTAGCACCTGAGAGCACCCTTCAAATCTCCCAAGGTCCTTCTCCTCCACTCCACACTCCATATTCCATGAAGGTACACTAATTCAGATTACTCTGTGGGTTTATATCCACCTGCAAAAACTATTAAATCATTATCTTCTACTGACATGTTTATTTTTACTAGTAAGCCACAGGACATAATTCAAAGCAGAGACATTTAATGAAATATCATAGTTAAGAAAAGTGTTAATTTAATGTTTTTTTTTCCATAAACCTAGTTCATGGTCCTTCCTTTTCTCCATGAAATAAAAAGAAACCATCAGTAGAAAGAGTGGGCACATCTTCACATGAAACATATGAAGAAGCATGCACACAGAGAACATATATGACCAGGAAACCTGTCCGTTTGGACAATCAGAGAAGTAACATGATGACCAGGCAACAGGTATAGAAGGGTAATCCATGTTTCCAATGTCTTCTGGAAATGATATTATTACACTGTTCCCATGGGTCTCTCACTTTCTGCCAGTCTAGAGTGGCAAGCAATATCTTCAAGGTGTATATACTCTTCCCAGCTTTACTTCCTGAGGGTCTTCCATGACTGCTACATGATAATGCCTGCTGGTCACATGGTTGCTACTATTCACTGTCAAGTGTAATTCCACAGGGTATGTGGTTGTGGAAATACATTTGGCTTCTAGGTTTTGACTTTATCAAGAATCCTCAGCTAAGTTGCTATCATTTCCCTACAAGAGGAGTATACTATTTCTCTTTTAGCCCAAACCTAGGAGGCTATAAAATAAGGGCTTCTTTTTTTTTTTTTTTAGCAAAGCAGGGCCCTTATATGTCTAGCCATAGAAAAGAGAAAAATCTCGAGCTAATTTTCCTCCCTTCAAAGCAGAATTTGTCAAATGTCAAAGCCTTAGCTGTGGAAGACATTTTATCTCCAAAAGAAGGGCTTTCACCTGAGGGACCAACTTCTTTGAAATGCTGAATAGTTGGTTAAACTGTACTGTCAGGTATTAAATCTATTTTTTTTTTCCATCTCTACTAACTATTCACCAAGGCCAATCTCTATTTTCATTTTCTACCTGACTTAGGGTAAGAAAGTCCTTTTAATTCCCAATTAATACCTGGTTCCCCAATGACTCCACTCTTTACACTTTTAGACATTGATTTTCTAACAAACTATAAAGGACTATTTGGGCTTTAAGATTCAGTTTTCTCAAACTTGAAATTCTCTTGATCTTTTTTTGCAAATGAACAAGAGAGTAAAAGGCATAGACATAAAAAAGACTTTAGGTGAAGCCCTTTAATTTTTTGTTTTAAATTCCTTCTATAATGATAATGTGATTAGTATTATTAATAATACTGATAATTACTAAGATTTACATAGATTTTAACGTTTACAAAGCACTTTACATGTATGATCTAATTTGATCCTACCAAGAGCCCTGGGAGGCATGTGCTATAATTTTCCTCATTTTATGGATGAATAATCTAAGACTGACAGAGGTCAAATCACTTGCCCAGGGTCATACAGCTAATAAGGGAAAACAGACAGGTTTAACTCAGGTCTTCCTGACTCTGGGTTTAGGGTTCTATCCATTATACTACCTAACTATACACACACACACACACACACACACACACACACACACCCTCAACTTCAAACCTTTCTAGGATTTCAGTACCACTTGATCATAGCAATGTTGCAACATTTTAGAATTCTAATGAAAGGTTTGTTCACTTCTGAGCAGTTTTCTCAAGTGTTTGCTTAGGGAATACTTTATTTTGGGGTATAGAGCTACATTAGATCTAAATGTTTCTTATCCAAGAGATAGAAAATGAGAATAGTGCCTGGTGGACTGAAACAAACTGTTTTGGCCTGAGGCTAGGTGACCTAACAGAAAATAAAATGCTAAGGAACTGAAGGACATGTACAAAAGCCATTTAAATGGAAGAAGGCTGTTCTTTTCCTATTTTTAAACATAAACATATGGATCACCATAAAAAAGGAAATAAGTATTGCACATTTTATGGCCATGTAAAGGTTCAGCAGATTGTGCCAACATAGATTCACAGGTTTAAAACTGGAAGAGAATGTAGAAATGAATGAGTTTAAGTCCCTTATTTTATTGAAAACTGATGGTCAAAGAGTTGATATGACTTTCTTGAGGTCTTATAGCAAAATGGTAGGAGAACAAAGACCAGGAGAAAGTTTGAAAAAGAGAAGAGAGGAAAAGAAAGGACTTGGAATCTGAAAATCTCTCATCCCAGTTCTGCTGTTGTCTAGCTGTGAGAACTTGAACTGTTCACATCCCCGTCTTTATGACTCATTTTCAGATGGCCTAAATCATCAGATTTAGGATTGAAAGAGATTTTAGAGATCACCTAGTTGAACCCATTTTACTGTTGAAGAAACTGAGACTGAGAGATATTAAGTGTGTTATTTGAAGTTACCAGAAATAGTAGGTAGGAGGCCTGGGATTTAAAAGCAGTCCATTCTGAATCTCAATCTGGGGCTCTTACCATTATGATACCCCACCCCCAGCCTGTGAGAATATTGCTAATAATTACCAACCCTATTCTCGAGGGTGCATTAAAAGCATGGATGACTCAGCCACGTTCATGACTATAAAATGCTTTCTAAGGGATGCTTACTTTGCCCTTAAGAACTTCAAGCCTGTATAATAAAAAATAAGACAGTATTTACTGCTCTTGTATAAGTTAAGGTTAGACATAGGGAAGGTGAGATATCTCAACTCTTATTTTTTAGCTTTAATGCAGGCCTGAGTAGGTATAATTTCTTTCAAAGGTTCTCTTCCCCTTTCCTGCTCTTTCCTTTTCCTTTCTAATTTTTTCCCTCTTCTTCCCTGACTCCAACTTCCTCTGCTAAGCTTGAATTAGTACACGGTGGAGGCTGGTGACTGATTTTATTTCACTATTTTTTCTGTTAATAAATTCTGTGAGGGTAAGAATTTTGTTCCTTGTTAAATACATCTTTAAGCACTGTTTATCACACGGTGGACTCTGACCAACTAGCCTGCATTTAAGAATAATAGCTAATATTTAAATAGTGCTCTAAGGTTTACAAAATGCTTTACAGATACTATGTGTTTTATCCCCATAAAACTGTGAGAGGCATGTGTCAATTATTTCATTTTACAGATAAGGTAACTTAAAGCAGACAAAGATCGAGTGGTTTACTCAGGGTCACATAATAAGTGTCTAAGGCTAGATTTGAACTCATCTTCTTGACTTTAGGTCCAGCACTCTGTCCACTAGTTTGGTTGGTTGGTTGGTTGCTGTCCTTTGTTCTCAAAAAGAACCAAAATAACATCACTATGCTATAATCAAGTGTATCTGACTGTGGTTGAGCAAACCAATACAAGCTCAGAATGTCATACCACAGGTTGGGCACAAATAGTCCATGTGAACATTTGAGGTAGATTCTCTAGAGTATAGCACCTTCTCTGATGTGGACACACCATATGCTGGGCAGCCCTGTGCCACTGTCTCCTATGTCACACAATTCCAAAGTTCTTAAGAGGGACTTTGAGAGTGTCCTTGTATCATTTTTTCTGACCACCATGTGAACACTTGCCTTCTTTGAGTTCAAAGTCTGAGGCAAAGAAATCTAAAATCAGTTGCCTAAGGCCTTACAGTTTATGACATATCAACATTCTCTCAGTCATCTATACTCCTATACTCTTCTCTCTCCCTTGCCTACCATGTCCAATCAGTCATCAAGTTTGATTATATATCTGTCCAATATTGATTTTCTTCCTTATTTTTCCCACCACCACCACTCCATTTCAGTCACTCACTATCTCTCTGTTAGACTCATTCGATAGACTCAAAATGCTTTAGCTCCCCTTCATTCTATCCTACACTCTGATGTCAGATTTATCTTTCTAATCACCTCTTTAATTACTTACTCTACAGCTGAGAAATCTTTTTTTTTGTTTTTTTTTAAAGCAATCAGGGTTAAGTAACTTGCTCAAGGTTACACGGCCAGTTATTTCTGGTTGTGGTGCTGAGTATCTGAGCCTGGATTTGATCCAGGTCATCCTGACACTCGAGCCAGTGCTCTTACTCGCTGAGCCACCTGGCCGCCCCTGAGAAATCTTCAATATCTCATCATTGGCTACTGAATAAAATCTAAAATGCTTAGCCCAGTCTTCAAAGATTTTTATGGTGTGTTTCAAAGTTTTCTTTCAAAGTTATCTTATACTATACCTACCTGTGTACTCTGCTTAAGCCATGGGCTTCCATTCCACAGATCAAATGCCTACATCCAGGATGCTTCTCTTTCAGGACCAATAAAACACAATTGACTGCATGATTTCCCTAGTGAAATTGAGCTCTGTCTCATGTGAACTCCTATCACACCTTATTCAGACTTTTCTTTCTTCCTTCATTGAGGATGAGGACAGCTCAAGCCTCAAGGTTTGGTAATAAACTAATTGGCTCTGACTGTTACATGTTAGAGCTATTCCTTTGTACGAAGCTTCTAAAAGGGAGTCTTCGTTGCAGAGCCAGACAATTTTCCTTTTCAGATGAGGTTTAGGAAGAGCAGAGTGCAGGTCAGAGACTAGAGTGGTGAGAGTGGACTTTGTTTCCTGAATAGGAAACTTTGTTTTCCTGGATAGGGCTTTGTATCCTGTTATAGGTTATAGGATGGATTAGTTCATATCTCTAGGCCTTTGTCTCCTTGCTACAAATTCGATAATATGTGAGGTCTCTTTAGACTATAAGTGCTCTTGGCATCATTATGTATGTGATAAAAGGGTGAAACTATGTGGAATTATCTGCCTACTTTGTGGTCCATTGAAGAGTGGCTAACTCAAGGAAATAGAAGCCATCTAAGGGACATTTACTTTCCCAACCAGCAAAGAGTCTTGAGATTTCTTTTCTCAAGGAAACTAGATTGATTAAATAAGCCTTGTGAGTAAATGATTTCTTTCCTATAAAGGGGACTGAAATACTTTTTTTCTCTATTTTTTTCATGAAATTCAGCTTAGTTGTAAGTCTGAGGGTCCCCAATAATGACAGTGGCACCACCACATTTCTATTCTAACAACATAATTCCAAGAATTAGAAATAACACCAATTTAAGACAAATGAAAAATGATCTGCTGAAATACATCAAGTGTACACAGAGGAGTTCTCTGAGGTGTCATAATCTTGAGAAAACTAAGGAACTGATTCCCATGATATTTGAAAGGGAGAAGTTACCAAATAATTGCAAAGAATCACTGATAGTATTCCTGCTCCAAGAGACAAAGGAAATCAATAACTACTAGCTTCTGTTTCTACTTTCTAGTCTTTACAAAATGTTTATGACAGTGGGCTCCATATATATCAAGGGCATCATTGATGAAATATGGAAAAGGCAAAAGACCTTTACAAACAATATTCTATAGTGAGTCCCATTTTTATAGTCACAATTGACTGATAGTTATAGAGAATAGAACATTTAACTATTGATTTCATGAGCTACCAATTGTCTGCTGACCATAAAGAGGACCTCTTAAATCTTTCTTCTCTGCACAGTGTCACAATCCTAGTTTAGATTCATTTACTGGAAATTCTACAATAGTCTCCTAGCTGCTCTCTTTGTCTCCAGCCTCTTCCTTCTCCAGTTCATCACCAAATGGATATTTCCCCAAACAAGGATCTGACCATGTCAGACCTGTTTGGCAAAGTTCCATGGCTCTCTATTGCCTGTATACTAAAAAAAAGCTCATCTCCTTCCCTTGGAATCCCTAACCCCTTTCAAAGTTCACTGGAATGCTATCTTTGACAAAAAGGCACTTAGTGATTTTATTAGTATTCCAATCCTTGAAATTTCTTTGTATTAATTATATACATATTTTGCATTTATCTGTTTACTTGTCAATTCCTTCCCTTCCCAAGTAGCAGATAAACTTCTTTAAAGTGGGGTAATTTCATTTTTTGTCTTTGCACAGTGTCTAGCATATCACTTAGCAAAAAGTAGGGGCTTACTGAATATTTATTAAATTTGAATTGAACAAAGTTACATATTGCAAATTTCAAAGTTCATGGATGAGAAGAAAATATCCTTAAAGGCTCCTCTCCACAGGACATTTATGGTTATTATGATTAATGAAAAGTCCAATAACAATAATAATTAGGTGGTGTAATAGAGCTCTGGGTCTGGAGTCAATAAGTGCTAAATTGAGATCTGGTATCAGAAGTTTACTAGCTGTGTGACTCAGGGCAAGTCATTTAACTTGTCTTGGTCTTATCTGGAAAATGTGATTCTTGTCTCACCAAAACTTCAGGACCTTCAGATGTTAGCCTTAATTGTAAAAAAAAAGAATTTCCTACCAATAAACAGAAAAGAAGACTGTTTATATAAGCCATTATAGAGCATTCTAATACTCAGTGGCAGCATTTGGATCATACAGCTAACTACACATTGTACATCCGATTGTACTTCTAAGTCTGCATGAGTTTAGTTAGATTCATTCTCAGTTACAATAAATTGTCTCAGAAGGTTTTCCTTTCTTCTCCCTCCACCCATCTCTACCCTATGTCCTCTGTCTCTGAGGGCTCTTCCTGAGCTTATCACCTCTTGATTACAGCCTTTTTGGAAGAATCTTGCCAGTTTCTGTTCCTGACTCAATCAATAAAGAAGCTTGGATTAAGCATGTACTCTTGCCAAGACACTGTTCAAAGCCCTAAGAGAAATACAAAAATATCAGACTCCACTGATCTGGGGTGATCAGGGCCTGAATGTTCGATCCTGATATGAAGCTAGTACCTACAGATTTGTACTAATAAGCCTCCTAGCTTGGGTTCTCTGAATAATTGCTAAACTGCAGAGAGACTTGGTGGGATTAAGGGCTATTGTTGCTATTATTGGAATATATCACTTTGCTGAGTACCTAAAACAGATTAGCAACAGGATTATAAATAGTTGCAATATGTAATTTTGTGAATTAGAATCATAGGATGGTATGTTTAGCAGGGAAAAGGATCTGTGCATTCAGGACAAAAGATATGCATCGAGGAGACTAAATTGGTTGTCTTCTCAGTGTGTCTATAAAGCATCAAGATTAGACATCTTCCTTATTTTAATTAAAGCTGGAAATGACCTTGAAGATTATGTAATCTCACTCTTGGTTTTATAGAGAAAACTAATGTTAAGGGACTTGATTTATTTTCCTTCGGGAACAAAAGTGTTTTGTGGCCAGATTATTTTGATTTGGTTTAACCCTCTCACATTAGAGTTTAGAAAAACAGAAAAAAATAGTCATTTTCCTAAGATCACACAACTTGTTTTGGGTAGGGATTCAATGAGAACCCAAGTTCAGAGACTTCTCTCTTCTTCTACCACTTAAATGAAACCAGATGGGTTCTAGGATCTCTAGATTTCTTGACCTCTCAAGGCTAAATCTAATCTTGGACATGTCTATCTTGGGATCAATACTCACTTACTTAAGACCAGGAAAGAACAATCACAAACCCAAGCTCTGGCTTGCTTAGGAAAGAATGTGCTTTAGTTACTATATAAAAGTGGTTAGATAGCATTTGGGGTAGAGATTGGAGCCAGTCACTCCTTCCCCCAGCATTTTCTTGGGTAGCAGATTAAAATATTCCTGACATGATTCACAATTGCAAAGGGAAAAAAAAGAAGTTAGGGTAGAGTGGATGGGGCAAAGATTAGCTCCCTTTTGTGCACCCACTGAGTTTAGTTAGATTCATGCTCAGTTACAATAAATTGTCTCAGAATGTTTTTCTTTCTTCTCCCTCCTCCCATCTCTACCCTATGTCCTCTGTTGACTATTGACTCTTTTGTCTCTGCTCTTAACAAGGGGATGCTTCCTTAGTTCCAAAGTGCAAGTCTTTCATCTCTGAATAATACATGGTTGGAAGGAGGCTTTACAACTGCCATATGGTTGGTTGACCAGACCCAAGAATAGAAACTCTGAGCATGGTCCATGGAATGGCCAATCCAACTTTGCTGCATAGGGATATAGGATAGGCAACTTCATGTAAGGTATGGATAAAGAATTGGCCTTAGAGTTAAGAACACCTGGGATTAAGTCCAGCCTATGACAAATGCTATACAGCCTCAGACACTTACCAGCTTTACAACACTACACAAATCATTTAATCTTGTTTGCCTCAGTTCCTCACCTGTAAAATGAGATGGAGACAGAAATGGAGAACACCCCAGTGTCTTTGCCAAGAAAACCCCAAATTAGGTCATGAAGAGTCAGACATAACTGAAACAATTCAATAACAATTTAAAATGCTCTCTCTCATGCACATGCTCCCTTTCCAGAATTTTCTATCATGCTATAGAAACCTCTTAACCTTAGATTATTCCACTCCTGTCCTGAATTATTCCTTGCATTGGTAGTACCCTCTGCCCAATGGCCTCTCTCTTTGATTGGCTGGTTCCTCCTCAAACCTCCTTTGGAAAGAGGATACTTAGGTCAACCATGTCTCCATTTCTGTTCAGGCCACATTCCTGACTGTCTCTACAACAGTTGGATCCTGGGCACTTTTGTCTCTGTCCTAACCCTCCACCTGTTTTCCACTTGCTCCACTTAGAATTTAAGTTCCTTGATGGCAGGGAGAGTCATTCTATTTATATTTCTATTCCTAGTCCTTAACACAGTGTCAGGTACATTAAGTGCTTAACAAATGCTCATTAACTTGACTTGATATTTACACACATTATAGCACATAAATATATAAAACAATAAAGACTATTCACATTTGTGTGTGGGAAAAATCTGTGAAAAGTATTAAAAAATTCAGAGTTAAGTACCTGACGTTCAATAAATGTAAAATATAAGAAACAACTGGAATGAAAAGATAATTGCATATGAATCAAGAATGATAATATTTATGGGGTAACATTTGAAGCTACATTTATTTTTGTTAAATTCTTTTTCAGGAACTGAGGTAAAAAAGAGGAAAGAAAAGCTGCTGAAGTAAAAAAAAAATTGCCAAACAAATGAAAATTCTTAAATGGAACAGGAATTTAATTAGAGCATGCCTTTGCCTGCAGCAAAGGTATAGTTTATTTCATGGAATAAATAATGAAGTCTCCTCTTTAAAGAGATACAACTTTTACAGGGTTTTGAAAATAAATGAGGCTTCATAAAAATTTACATTCTAAAACACAGCAAACAATAAACGCTGTCTCTTAAAGTGTGTATCTTTATTAAGAATGCCAAACATACACTTGGAAACAGTATTCTAATTATGATCTCAATTGAATAAACACTTCTGAGAAATAACTTAGCAATTATATTGCCTGCATTAACATTTCTCTGGTTAACATTTACCTTTTAGATAAAAACAAATCAGAGGCATAACTTAATAATTTGTGTATTTCTTTTTTTTTCTTTTTGGAGGGGGGAGGGTAGGGCAATTGGGGTTAAGTGACTTGCCCAAGGTCACATGGCTAGCTTGTGTGTGTGTCAAATGTCTGAGGCCGGATCCAAACCAAGGTCCTCCTGATTTCAGGGCCAGTGCTCTTCTCACTGTGCCATCTAGCCACCCCCAATAATTTGTGTATTTCTAAAAGATTCGCATTTTGTAACTTTTCTTTAAAAGGGGGTGGGGACTTTGAAATTCATACTGCAGTTCCCCAAGGGCAGCTTTGATGCTATGGCAGGAGCACTGGATCTAAAGTCAGAAGAATCAATAATTAACAAGCATTTATTAAGCATCTACTATGGTCTCAACAGGGAGTTAGGTGGATGGCGGAGCCTGCAGTCAGGAAGACTTGTCTTTCTGAGTTCAAACCTAACTTGACATACTGACTAGCTGTATGATCCCAGGTAAGTCACTTAACCTTGTTTGCCTCTGTTTTCTCATTGGTACAATGCTTTGGAGAAAGAAATAGCAAACTCTTTTAGTATTTTTGCCAGGAAAACCCCAAATGATGTTAAGAAGAATCAGGACTGAAAACAACTGAACAACAAAATGTGCTAAGTGCTTAGGGATACAAATATGAAAAAAAGAAAGACAGTCCCTGCTCTTGAGGAACTTCTAATTTTGTGGGTAAAGAAAACACACAAAAGGAAGCTGAAAAGGTGGGATGAGGGAGGTATCCTGAAGGGAGGCATAGTGGGAAAATCAGCCAAGAGAAGATGTAGCTGAGTGAGAAAGGAGATGCCAGAGCTGATCTCTCTCCTTAAATCGAAGTTTGTAGCTCATGACTCTACCCTCTAGTTAGCATGGCAAAAAGTAGTCCTGAAGTAGAGCACCCAAGCTGATGAGATCTTCTAGAATGATGAGGTTATTCAAAATATGACCTTCCTGGGGCACTCTAAAGTCAGGTGGAGTCCAAAAGTAGGGCAACCAGATGAGAAATGAGGTCAAAAATAAGGGAGAAGGGAAAGAAGGAGATGGAGGGAAAGAAGGAGTAGGAGGAAGAAGAGAAGGAAGAGTAGTAGTTTTATCAGGTTTGAAGTGGGCTGTGCTATTTACAAACTGTAGTCTCTGGATCTGACTTTCCCTAATGTGGGAGTTAGACTATGTGACTGCTAAGATTCTTTCCAGCCTTAAATTGTGTGATCCTAAATTACTTCTTAGGAAAAAAAAATTAGATACCTTTTTTTTTTGGAAGTCCAGTAACTCAGCCTGTCAAGTACGTATGTGTTTACTTGTCAAACATGAGTCAAAATGAGTAAGGAATGAAGGTGAATATTTTATTTATCTTAGTATATGGTGTACCTCTTTCCCTCACCCCTTGCCAAAATCAGGCATTCAAAAAACAAATAAACAAACCTTGGATATAGGACTCTAATCCGAATTATTGTGCTATTTAAAAAAAAAAATCTCATTTTAAGTGTGTGACCTACATTTAACTCAATGAACTATTTTTGTTGCTGCCACTATCATCAGAGTTATTAACATAGACCAAAATATGATTATATATTATTGAGTTTGTGGAGGAGAGATGTTAGTTTCTTTACATTCCTGGTCTCAGTTTCCTCATTTGTAAAATCAAGGTTCTAGCGAGAGATGGTTTCTCAGACTCCCTTCTAATTCTAAATTCTATTATTCTATGACTTCAGTGTTTCCTAAATGAACTGAAAATGTGTTATAATATGTAAAATGGGGGTGGCTAGGTGGCGCAGTGAGTAAAGTGCCAGCCCTGGAGTCAGGAGGGCCTGAGTTTGGTTCTGGCCTCAGACACTTAACACCCACACACAGAAAATAAAACCAGCCATGTAACCTTGGGCAAGTTACTTAACCCCAATTACCCTCCAAAAGCCAAAAAAAATTTATGTAAAATGTTCTTCTATACTTTTGGCCAAGCCATTCTTCTCTAGGTCTTAATTTTCTGTAAAGTGAGGAGATTGAACTGGGTGATCTCTGGAGCCTGTATCAGTTTTAGAAAGAAGTGATTCTATGCTGTACTCATGGATTCCTGCCCTGCATGGGTTGAGTCATTTGATTCTAATCCATATATTAATAATGTGTATTTAGTGTCTACCATGTGCTTAGCACTGGCCTGGGATAGGTGTCATGGGGGGATACATAAGTATGACTATTTCATTGTTCTCATTGTAACCCCAGTGAAGGGTTACAGTACACACTTATTAAATACCTGATCTTATCTGGGTTGTCTTATTGTTCTTTGATGCCAAGGAATTTACATTCTGGGGGTATAAAATTAACAAACATGAAACAACATAAAAGACAATTTAATATATAGGTGAAAAATTGTGTGATGCCTCCACTTCCAAAGAGGTTTAGAGAAATGGGCCACAGTAGTTGTCTTTTTCCCCAACCTAGTCTGCCATTTTGCATTTGCATGTAACTTGTCACGAGAGAGAAGATAACCCCCTACAAGTACACCATTAGTTCTACCCTAAGGAAGTAGAAATGGGCGAGCTTTACTTAAAAAATTGATAACATTTCCCTTTTTCACAATGCTTAATTTGGGCACTCTGCAACTTGAGTTAGAAGTTAGGCCTCTATTCTTTCAAATTTCTCTCACGGAATTGTCAACATTGTGGTAAATATCAACCTCCCTCTCTTACACCCCCTCTCTCCCAGTTATTGGTGGTGTTTCTCCTGGTATATCTTGTGTTCTCTTTGTACTATGGCAAGGGAAATTTCCATAGGTATTGTTTTCCCCTCAGATTATAAATTACCACAAAGCAAAGAAAAAATCTTTCTGCTTTTTATGTAACTTCCCCAGGGCTCAATATCCATTGGGTGCTTAATACATATTTGATGACAACATACGTTGGCTTGTTTCTCTCACCATGTACATACAGCTGTTGTACAAATCCTTCAAATAGGAAAGATAGGTTTTTTTTTTTTTTTCCTCATTGGATACAAGCTTTAAATGATAAAAACTAAAACAGGTTTTTGGCATGCCTGAAGATGAACATTAGCAATTTTCATGGACTTCAGTCTGGATTAGAAGGGATGACACCTATCAATCAGTATACACTCATTGGTACCCAATGATTCCACCTGATATTGACTCCTTTTGGGAGTTAATAGGGATTATGAACAATATTACAAATCTCAGCTTGGTTAGAAATAGCTGAATTGTGCTAAACTTTGTGTCCTGGAGGCTGCCACTGACATTAAACTGTCTTGCATTTGAAAGAGAAAATCTCATCCCTGAAATAGGTGTAAAAGTACTCAGCAAACCAACCATGAATGAAAACTAGGTGACAGGAACCGAGTAATACTTTAAGGACATATGATTTCATCAGTTTCTGGATGCCTTCCAGTAGTGTGAATGCAGCTCAGCTAGGCCTTTGTAGACACACTCTTTGCATCTATGAACTGTTACTATTAGAGAAGACACAGATATTAACTTAGGGGGCAAAGTGGACACTTTCCCATTTGGTCACAGGTACCAGTGCTGGCAGGAGTCACTTGGGAGTCATTGGCTATGTCTCTGCCAGGTCTCTGCTGATAGATATAACACTGGACCTAGCATCAGGAAGAACTGAGTAACAGACAGTTACTAGATGAGTAACCTTGGGACAAGTTTCCTCAGCTATAAAATAGGAATAATTATTGTATTTAGTGTAGGTATGGAGAGCTTGTTCCTTGAGGCCACGTGTGGCCTTCTGTGTCCTTGGGTGCAGCCTTTTGACTGAATCCAAGTTTTACAGAACAAATCCTTTTATTAAGGAAATTTGTCCTGTGAAGTTTAGATTCAGTCAAAGAGTAGCACTTGAGGACCTAGAGGACCACATGTGGCCTTGAGGCTGAAGGTTCCCCACCCCTGACTTAGTACAACTACAGGACAGTGGATAAAAGCACTAGACTTGGAATCAGGAAGACTCATCTTCATGAGTTCAAATCTAGCCTCAGACATTTATTAGCTGTTTGACCCTGGGCAAGTCACTTAACCATGTTTGCCTTAGTTCCTCATCTGTAAAATGAGCAGGAGAATGAAATGACAAACTACTTTAGTGTCTTTTTCAAGAAAACTCCAAATGAGGTCACAAAAAATCACACACCATTGAAAAATGACTGAAAAACAACAGTACTTAGCTGGCAGGGCTTTTGTTGAAGATCAAATGAGATAATCTGCATAAAGTACTTAGCAGAGTGCCTGGGACATTTTAGGCATTCTGTAAGTGCTTATTCCCTTCTCCCTTCTTTGGAGACTAGTTGCTTGACTCATTTGCATAATCTGATTTAGTTGCCTAAGGAAAAGGTGAACCCAGAAAGAGTGGGAATGCAATCTCTCCCTATCAGAGGAGTATTTCATGAGACTCAGGAGATTTGTTTCAGAGGCAAGAAGAAGCCAAGGCAAAAAGCCATCATTCCACAGGTTAGTTGCTTAAGATTTGGTCCCCTAGGGGCGGCTAGGTGGCACAGTGAACAGGGCACCAACCCTGGAGTCAGGAGGACCTGAGTTAAAATCCGGCCCCACTTAACACTTTACTAGACATGTGACCTTGGGCAAGTCATTTAACACCATCTGCTCTCCAAAAAGTAAAAAAAAAAAAAAAAAAGATTTGGTCCCCTGGTTATGATGTAATTATAAGTATCTGATAGAGAACTGTAAGGAATATATAATAGCAAAGATAAAGGTACCATTAGGAAAAGGTCAGCAATGGTGATGATGAGGGGGTCTTATGACAGGCAAAAGAGGAAGGGTCCAGTATTTTCTCCATCACTTTCTTAAGCCTAGACAATCAGTAAAATGATAAATCAAGCCTTAATTTCCATTTGTCAAAGCATTTGTCAATTTCCAAGGTATAAATGCTCAAGTTGAAAACTTAATAATAGTCTTTCAAGTTAGTTTAAGCTGGCTTCAGCACATCCCTGCCTCTAGACTATTTCCAGTTTATCATTATTATAGCTAAAATGTGGCACCCTAAATTGAACCAAATACTTTTGTGTCTGGCTAGAGTAGAAGATAGTGAACAGTGTATTACTTCCTTCACCTTGGATACTATATTTCCCTTAATAAAGCCTAAGGTTGAATTAGCTTTTTTTTTCTTCTCTGACATATCACTCTGTTTCCATGATTCTAGTTTTAAACCTTGCCAAGACTGTCAAGAGACCATAGTCCTATCTACTTCCTGTACAGCTGAGAAAATGTGGTCCAGAGAGGATCCATTTAACAAAGGTAAAAAAGATAATAAGTGACAGAACAATGGAATTCCCACTATACCATATTGTCTCTCATGCCAGGTTTGAAATCCACTAGAACACTCAGATCTATTCTCAGACAAATACTATCAAACCATATCTCCTCTACCTTGTACTTATAATTTTTATATACTTTATAACATTCATAAGACTTTACATTTATTTCTACTACATCTTATTTTATTAAGCACACTGTTCTAACACATAAAGATCTTTTGGGGGATGCTGATTGTGTCATCTAACATATGCAACATCCCTCCTAACTTTGTGTCATCTGCAAATTTGATAAACGTGTCCTCTACACCTTTATACAAGTCACACATTTTAACATATATTTCAATGATCAAGATGGAGAAATTTTGACCACAGGTCTTAGCTAAAGATGGAAAGGCTAGCCACCAATTACTAAGCTGCAAAATATAATAATCTATGCTTTGTGTTGAGAGTCAGTATGATACAATGGAGAGATAGCAGCCCTGGAATCGAGAGGACCAGGGTTCAAGTCCTGCTCCTGACATCTTGACTTTGTGACTCTGATTAGTCTCTTAATTTATCAGTGACCCCAAACAATTCTCCAAAGCCACAAGTTGCTGCACAAATGCTAATCTACCTTAGCAGGAGGAGTAACATTGTTGGGAGTTCCATCATTAGATTGTAAGATCCTACAGGTTAGAAACTGCCTTTTGCTCTTTTTGGGTCCCCAGTGCATATTACAATGTTTAGCACATAGTGGGTGCTTAATAAATGTTGGTTAATTGATTGAAAGCACAAAGTTGTTAAAAATTAGGTTTGTAGGGGAGTCTACCTGCTGACACAAAGAATCCCACCATACACACAGCACCTCTCACTTTGTCTGACTCATTTCCCCCACTCAGATGGAAATTAAGAACTTCTCACAGGGATCAAGTAAAGTTCAAAAAGAGAATAACTTTATTACAAATTATAGAATATAGAAAGGTGTAATCATAAGAGCCCAAAGAGAATTGAGACCTTTTCATTTCTCAAGAGGGCAGCCTTTCCCAGAGACCATGATTATCCACTACTTCCACTTGGTGAGACCCCAGAATGGCTGAGGCCAGAGTTCATTCCTCCACATTGGTGTTCCCTTCCAAGGGTCCTTTGTTGATGTTATCACTATTCTTCTTTCCACTGGCAACTTTCTCCATGTCCATATGAGGATGAAGCATCAAATTAGTACTTTAGTAAAGTGGTAAATGTGTGTCACTGATGATTGTCAATAATATTGGTATTGTTATTTTCCTGTACCCTCTATTTACTAATGCTTCCTAGTCTCTTCAGACTTCATAGATTCATTGATTAAAAGTTGGAAGGGGCCTTACAGATCATATACTCCCTCTTTTTACAATTGACCAAAAGAAGGCCTAGAGAGGTTGACTAATTTACCCAAGGTAACAAAAATTCTGGTTATTAAAACTGGGATCTGAATACAGGTTTTCTGACCCTATATACTGAATTCTATTCACTCTAGCATATTGCCTTCCACTTGTGTGGGTAAAGATATAGGTAAAGTGATCATCAGATATAATAATAGCATTTATATCATGGTTTAAAATTTGCAAAGTATTTTACATGTGCTGACTTTTTGGATATTTTTTTTTAAAAGACAGTCCCAATTTTCAAGAATCTGTATGAGTTAGGTGTCTCATACACTCAACTTGTTGTAGATAATGTGGAAGGTGTTCTCTCATCTAGGAAGTCCCTATATCAATGAAATCACAAGCCTAGTTTATAGTCCTTAACATGGTAGTTTAGAATATATATATATATATATATGCATATGCATATGTATATGTATTACATGGGACCTTCGGGACTCAAATTACTTGAAGTTGGGAATATGGGAAAAAAGATTCACTTTGGGCTATTTCCAAGGGTATTCCTTCCCCATAATACACAAACACAAAGGAACTACATCTAGGGACTGAGAGAAAGGGAGAAAAAAAAAGATTTTAATTATGATCCCACACATCCTGCTTGGTTTCTGGTTCTTACCCTGGCCCTTATCCTCATCCATTCAGAAAGAGGTCATGCAAGTATAAGTAAGAATGAACTAGAAATTTAGTCCTGGGTTTATACAAGTGAGAAAGCCTGAGGAGAATTGGGAAGGGAGAGAGTACGCCACTGCCTTTGACAAGAGTGTATCTGAAGGTGTAGGAGTGTTTTCACAAGAATTGAAGGGATGTAGACAGTAGTTGGGAGTAATGAAGAGCTTATAGGAACTAAGGAAGAACATCTGAAATTTGTTCAGCACTTTGAAATAACATTTAAAGTGTTAAATGCTAATAATGATAATAATAATTACTTTGTGAGATAGATAAGAGATTCTTTCTATTGTACAAATAAAAAACAGCCACATAAGCATGTACACATCACATATATGCATATATACACACATATAAACATATATATAGATACATGTTGTAGATATATTTATATATTTATATTTAGAGGCAACGTAAGAATATTTGGTAAGTCTCCCATTAGGGATATTTATTTATATTAATTTTTAATATGTGGAAATTTAATCCCATGGCAAAAATGTAAGGGAAAACAGAGACATCATTGCGCGTCTCTTCTCTTTCCCTGCCAAACTCCTAGAAAAAAATGTTTGCTATCACTCATGACACTTTCTCATTTCCCACTTACTTCTCCATCCCTTGTAGTTTGGCTTCTAACCCTGCTAATCAATTTAGCCTGCTTACTCCAAGGTTACCAACAATTTCATAAATGCCTTTTCTTTGTCTTCATATTTTTTAATCTCTCTATAGCTTTTGATACTACCTGCCACTTATTTCTGTGCCTTCTGTTTTCTCTTAACAATGGTGACACTATTCTCAACTGATTTTCCTCCTAGGCATCTGACAGCTCATTCTTAGTGTTCCTTGCTGGTTACTATCATCCATCTCCTATAGGGCTCTGCCCTTTTCTCCCTTCTCTTTCTCTGCTCTGATTTGGAGATTTTATCAATTCCCAAGAATGCAGTTATCATCTCTAAATAGACATCTTCCAAATCCATGTATTAAGCCCTAGTCTCACTTTCTTGAACTCCAGCCATGTATTATCCACTATCTGCTATATATCTCCTCCTGGAGGTCTTCAAGCATCTCACACCCAGCATGTTGAAACACTTCTTTCTTCCTAGACTCTAAACTTCTCCGTTTCTGTCATATCACCTAGGAAACCTAGGTATCACCCTGGTTCATAACCTTGTCCATTCTTGATCTCAACCAAATCTTACTGATTCTGCCTCATTTCTTAGTCTCTTCCTTTCTCTTCACTCACACAGCCCTTTCCCTAGTTCAGTCTGTTGATATCATTCTCTTAATCTACTGACAGTCTCCTACATCAGTGGTGCCAAACTCAAACAGAAATAGGGCCACTAAATCATATGTGGTGATCCCTGCCAAATGATATTTACTTAGAAAACCACACATAAACATTGCCTATGTTCTATTATATTTTCACTGATTTTGTTACATATTTGCCAATTACATTTTAATTTGGTCCAGGCCTTCCTTCAGAATACTGCTAGTGGCATGCAGGCCATGTGTTTGCCACTTCACACAGCTGCCTAAACACCCTTCCCAAAGCACATGTCAGGTCATATCACTTATCAGATCCCATATCATCTCATTGCCAATGCAAAAGAACAAACATCTTGGACTAGCATTAAAGTCACTTCAGAATATAGGCCCCACCTTCCCATCTAGACTTATTTCATATTAGCCCCCATCATAAAGTATGCATTCCAGTCAAAATTGAATACTACCTGTTCTCTGAACTCCTTCTCTTTACTTTTAAATAAGATACCCTCCTCATTTTCACCACCTTTCACTATTCTTCTCTTTCTTGGAAGTTTGGGTCAGATATTATAAGGTGTCAGGAGAGAACTAGTATGTAATATAGTAGGGAGTTAGATTTGGAGCAAAGTTGTTAAGTGATTTACAAGCCCAACAGAGGGGTTTATATTTGATCATGGAGGTAAAAGGCAGTCACTGGAGTTCATTGAGTGGGGAGGTGACTGTCAGTCAGAGCTATGCTTTTGAAAAATCAGTTTGGCAGCTGTGTGGGCATGATCTGTGAGAAGAGAGAGAATTGAGATAAAGGGACCAATGAGGCTGCTACTGTAATTGAACTTGATAATCTTAGAATAACATGGATAGACTTGTATGGAATAATGAAAAGAGAAATGAGTTGAACCAAGAGAATATCATATACAGTGACAGCAATATTGTTTTAAGAATATCTTTGAAGCAATAAGTCATTTTGACAATTGTAAATATCCAAATTAACTACAAAGGACATATGAAAGAAGATGTTATCTACATCCAGAGAAAGAACTGATAAATAGAAGTATGTATAGAATGATTTTATATACATAAACATAATTATGTCTAATGGTAGCCATCTCTAGGGCAGGGAGGGAAAGGAAGAAAAAAAAGTTAAAAAAATGTTACATGATAACTTCATTATTGATTCCACAAAACTTACAAAGGTCTGTGTGACTAGAAGGATTGGCAGAAATCAGAAAGCTCAGAGGAATGGTGAGTTTGGGGGAAAGGATAATGAGTTCATTTTTGAACATGTTGAGTTTGAGATGCTTATGTCATATATACAGTTTAAAATGTACAGTAGCAGGGGTTAATGTAGAACTGAAGTTCCAAAGAGAGATTCCCCAGGATAATCAACATATATCTTCAGTAGTGCCTTGCACATAAGGAACATTTTCCCTTGGTGCTTAGCTCAGTACTTGGCACATAGTAGATATTTAATAAATAAATGCTTGTTGACTTGTTGGACATTCTACTTTGTTTACTGTCTCCTGTGATTGCAATGTATATTTTGTCTCTTATAATACCTAGTTTCCTTCAAATGTCAGATCAAATGTCACCCCCTACATAAGATTCTTCCTAATCATCCACCTCCAAATGCTAGTGCCAAATCTATCCAATTACTTAGTATTTATTTTATATGTTCATATATATCCACATATGTATATTTTCTCTCTTGTTTCAGTAGAATGTAAGCTCCATGAGGGCAGTAAGTGTTTTAATTTTGTCTTTGTATTCTCAGTGCCTGACATGATACATATCATAGAATATGAACTGAATAAATTCTTATTACTTTGTCGATTGAATATTTAGATGATAAAGGCATAGAGAAAAGTAGAATACTCTATTGGGAACAAAAGGTACCCTTTCCTCCTGGAAGCCTTACCATTAAATTGATGGTTTTAAATACTTGCCCTGTTATATGCCACTTGTATTAACTCAACAAATCTTTTCATCTTTCTGGGCCTTTGGTTCCCTATTTGTAAAGTAAGGGCATTGCACTAGATATCAAATGTTCTGTTTTTCTTTTTAAAGTGAAAGAAGGTAAGTTCTTGAAAAATAGATAACAAATCATTTTCTGATCTCTCTGTGAAGACTAGAATGAAATCAGAAGATAGTTTGTGAGAAATGTGGTTGAATGACCATACTGCTATTTGGATTCAGAACCAGTTGGATGAATAAACACAAAGGGCTGTAATTAATGAGTCAGTGCCAACTTGGAGATAGTTATCTGACAGAGTGCCCCCAGGATCTGGGATTAGTCCTCTGCTGTTTAATATTTATCTGAGGGATTGGATGAAGACATTGCTGACATACTTTTAAAAGTTGAAGGACTATCAGGAAACAAAAATATCTTTACAGGCTCAGATGATGGGATAAAATGAATAAGATGAAATTTAATATCAACAAATGTAAAGTCCTAAATTTGGTTCAAAAATAAACCTTACCATTTTAAGATGGAGGCAGCATAGCTAGACGAGAGTTCCTGCTAAAAACAGCCTTTAGGTTTTCAAGTTTAGTATGTCAACCCTGTGACATGACAACCAAAAGAAAAACCACCTAACATAACCACAGACTTCATTAAAAGAAATGTTGTTCTTAGGAGTAAAAAGGTAGTAGTTAACACTTACCACATCTGGTCAGATCACTTACAGAGTATTGTATCCAATTCTCCAAATCACACTTTAGGAGGGACAGTGATAATCCAGATGCTAGAATCTGAGGACGATGATTAAGATGGTCATGAGATTGTAGACAATTCCATATAAGGATTAGGTAAAATAACTGCAGATACTTAGCTTAGTGGAGAAAAGATTTAGGGACACATCATAGCTAATTTCAGTTACTTGAAATGATGTCATATGGAAGAGGGATTAAATTTGTATTAAAGGAAGGAACAAGTATAAGTTACAATGGAATTACAAAAAGGCAGATTTAGGTATGTATGTATGCATATATATATATGGGTATAAATAAGGAAATGTTGTATGATAATTAAAACCTTCTAAAAATGGAAAGGGATCTTTTGGGAGGTTCCATCTCAGTAGAGATTTTCAAACAAAGCCTGTGTGACTATTTATCAGGGATGTTCTTTACAGAAAAGATTTCTGTCCAGGTATAGGTCAGAGTATATGGTTTATGAAGTTTCTTCCACCTTGAATATAATCTTATGATCTGTGCTATGAGATTCAGAGGATGGATTCAGATTGTGGCATGAAACTGTCCCACGGTGTTCTATGATTTTCAGGCTATATGAATAACTGCGATCATTTTTAGGTACCATATTTTAATAAGGTTATGAACAAACTAGATTCTGGGGAGTAGGTGATCAAGATATTGACAAGTCTGGAAACCAATGCATACAAGAAACTGTTGAAGCAACTGGGGACCCATTACCTTGCAAAGGATAGACTGTGAGATGTTATAATAGCTATTTGAAAATATCTATGGACTTTGAAGACAGAGCTTAGATCAATGTGTAAAAATTACAAGAAGGTAGATTTTGACTCAACAAAGGGGAAAAACAAATTATTTAAGAATTTGAAGTGTCCAATAAAGCAATAGGCATAGTACACTCCTGAATACTGGAGATCATAGGATCATAGATCATAATACCATAGATTTAGAGCTGAAAGGGATTTCAACACTACCTATTTCAACATCATTTTAGAGGCAAAGAAAAGCAGACCCATGGAGTTTAAGTGACTTTTCCAAGGTCACACAGGCCATTAATGACAAAGGCAGATTTGAACCCATGTTTGTACTCTGAAACCTATGCTCTTTGCACTGTACCATAGTGTCTTTGAAATGAAGCTAGGGCACCAACTTGCACACATGCAATATAAAGAATTTCTGCTTCACAGAGAAAGTTCGACAAGAGATTCCCTTTCACTTCTAAGATTGTATTGTTTTTACCAAATGTGGCTGTCTTTACATAATCTTAATGAGGCAATGCATAGTTTTTTGGTAAATATGAGGTTGTGTTAACTCCCCTTTTTGTTAGTTTTCCTGTTAATTTTTGACTGATACATTTGGGATGGAAATTCTTTACTATAAGTCATTATTTTAGACAAGTGACCAAAAGAAATGTGCCCGCAATGATAGTTTCTCCTTGGGCACTTTTTCTACTGGGTATGAAATCTTGTGAGATTAATGACATGTAGAGTATCTGGAGGAAATTCTACTTGTTGACATCTTATACAATTAATAAAACTGTGCAAGAGAGGAAAAAAGGGAAATTTTTGAATACCAATGAAGTGCTCAGGACCTGGGAGGACTAAAATGATGAAGATTGACATTTACTGAATGCTTGTGTAATTTAAAAATATAATTTTACCATGTCTTCATCCCAGAATCTTAATATACTTTAGAAAGAATACTTAATTATGCTCCATTACACAACAGATTAACTATAGACCTATCTATCCCAAATTTCAGGTTGGAAAGGAAAGGGAGACACTGCAGAAAGTCATCATTGAGAAGTTGTAGGCTATATGAAAAAGATGCAGGGTAGATTATGTACCAGCATGATAGACAAATGATGAACTGTCCAACTAACATACTAGATCCCACAGGACCATAAGTGGTCCATTAGGAGGCCAAGGACTCAGTGAGATGAGTCAATGAATGGTCTAGCTACTTGGACAAGGAAGGAAATGGTGAGCACAGCATTACTGATCCTTTGATAACAGCAGACAGCATCTTTCTTGCTTCATTCTAGGAAAAAATTCAGGTTTATCCCTAAGCATTTTGAAAAGCTGTGCCAAGTTCTATATTTAGAATACCTATTTCTGAAATAGCAAATAAATTAAAGAGTCAATGCTCCGTGTGATATTGGAATTTGTGACAGCGATGGAATGTATAAAAGTGATATTGGTTATCTATCTGTCTGTCTAGGTGTCTTTCTTTCTGTGTGTGTCTGTGTGTGTGTGTGTGTGTGTGTGTGTGTGTAGTGAAAAGAGCATTGGATTTGGTATTAAAGAACATTATTCAAATTTCATCTCTGATCCTTACCACATATATGATCTTGGGCAAATCGATACACTTCTCTTGAGTCATTTTATTGATCAGTAAAATGTGGGAGTTGAAATGGACAATCTCGATGTTCTTTTGAAGCCACGGTATCCAATATAAGGTGCATGCCCCGACCTTACGAGTCATGTGCTCAAATGATCAGTGGGCGAGATGCGTCCGGTCCCATGCTCCTTATGACATCTACTCATGGGGGTTGTTTTCAGCACCAACACCTTGCCCCCCAACAGTCCTTCACTATTCTTTCCCATCCCCCCACTATGCCGGTTATTAATCTCCATTTTTTTTCAAATTCAGAATTAGCCCTTCAGGAAATCATAACCTAACAGCAGCAGATACCACTGGAAAAAAGTCCCAATCCCAGCATAATTATTGCCCCTCCCAGATCACCTCTGGCTATGGCAGGCATGTTCCAGGACAGTGACCTAGAGTAAGAACCCAACCATTTTCCCTTTTCACTTTGGGTGGAGCAGAATGAATTGCATAGCCTGAGTGGCATGAATGTGTCGGCATCACATATATCAGTATATTTTATTTACCTCAAATCTACTTCTTCTACAAATTTTCCTTTAACTTTGAGGGTATCACCATCTTTTCCACCACCCAGTTTTACAACCTCAATGCCATCATTTCTCACTCTCCCTCAGTTTATGTAACCCAACATTGGTTAAATATTATTATTTCCACCTTGAAAATATTTCACATCTCTTCCATATTTTCTGCTCACAAACCCTTTACATTTTCTCAGTCCTTCATCACCTCTTGCCTGGGTTATATTAGAAGAACTTCCAAATTGATTATTCAGACTCAAATACCTTTTTTTTTGGAGGGGGAAGGAAAGGCAATTGGGGTTAAGTGACTTACCCAAGGTCACATGGCTAGTAAGTGCTAAGTGTCTGAGGCTGGATTTGAACTCAGGTTCTCCTGATTCCAGGACTGGCGCTCTACTCACTGCACCACCTAGCCACCCATTAAGTATCTTTTTTTTTTAGCCAATATATCATTTGCCCAGAGGTCAAATTGGTTTTTTTTTTTGAAGCACAAATATAATGATATTACTCACCAACTCATTGAACTCTTATGGCTTCTTATTGACTCTAGGATCAAATATTATTTTATGTTTGTTTCCTCCTCTTAAATGTCTATTTTTTGTGCAATCTTTAGCACATACTTTTGTTGTTTAGTCATTTCATCTGTGTCCAACTCTTTGTCTCCTCATTTTGGGGTTTTCTTGGCAAAGATGCTAGAATCACTTCCCATTTCCCTCTCCAGCTCATTTTACAGATGAGGAACTGAGGCAAATAGGGTTAGGTGACTTGCCCAGGGTCACCCAGCTAGTAAATATCAAAGGCTGGGTGTGAAGTCATGAACAGGAGTCCCCTTGATTCTAGGCCCAGTGCTCTATCCACAGCACCACCTAGCTTCCCTAGTGTATACTAAATGTATATAATTTATATTCAGGGCATATGAGATCTTCAGGGAGGAACAGTACATGTGGTGTGAGGGTGTGTTGAGCCCTTCTCAGGGCTGCTCATCCACCTTAGGTGTCAACCTGTCACCCAACTCACATCTGTGGCTTAAAGAAACTCCAGCACATGCAACAGTCACACCCCAGTAAAACTGCATTGCCAGAAAGGCTAAACTAAGTTGATGGTAATCAATAATCCTCAGACCTATCAGTGACTTAGGGAAATATCTGCCCCAAGCTTGTGAAATGGGAGGATGAGAACAATTTGTTCCGAGGTCATGAAGACAGCCGAAGCAGGCATTGTTGAGTGCTTAGAGACCGGTCAGGCAGAGAGGACACCAAGGTTATCAGTAGATCTGCATCAGTAGATGCAGTAGCATCCTGGGTCATTGCCAGCCATCCTGACGTTTGTCTTACTGCTGGACTTTGATAACTCTAGAAGAGAGAGTGAGGATGACAACTGTGCACAACTCTGCTTCCCTTAAATCCAATGCATGTGCAAGTTAAGGCAGCATACTCATGATGCCATTGGTCCTCTTTGGCAAACAGTAACAACAACAATTATACACAAGAAAGCATATATACACAACTGGAGTGTGCTCATTTTTTTAATGAAAGGGATCATGATGAAAATATTTGGAGACCACTGCCTTGTATTATAAAATCATGTGATCTAATGATTTATTCAAAATTATCCTTTGTATACTAATCGGAGGCCTATGAAAAAAGACCAAACCAAAAATCAATTTAAACCATGTCATGTCACTGTTTATGGGAGGAATTCTTGACTAATTCAAGTTTTGCCCCATGCTACCTCCATCTTCTTTATGCAGATACTTTTCCAGAAAGAAATATCCTGTATAAATTAACTGCATCAAGTAGGGAAGCACACAGAGGCTCAATCTATGACAAATAGACCCTATAACACTCAGGCCTCTGAATTGCATTAAGTAGCTACATTTTGCGGTTTTAATTCCTGAAGGAACAGCAAGAGATATTGATCTTTGGCTGCTTGAGCTGAGAAGAGCTCCATTGGTGCATCTGATAAAACAAATTGTTTTCATTTTTCTTCTGAATGACTTTAAAAGATATAATCAAGAAAACGTATACAGTTCTTATGTATATACCTTATAGTATTGCTCAGCATGTTCCCAGCATGACAGACTGCATTGATAAAACACTGATCTTTATGATCTTTTATGTATAATCAGTAAATAAAATTACCAGGATAGTCATCTTCAAGGGCAGTCTCCCACAACATGGGTTTGTATAACCATCTTTTCTAATCTTTGTTCCCACTAGGAGTTCAAAGGCTCAGTGAGCAAAACAAGGCACCAACAAAACAGGTAAGGACTTTCATTTGATCTGGTAAGAATAGTTATTAAATGTGTACCTCATAGGGAGGCAGTATAATATAATGGAAAGGACATTGGACTAAGAACAAGGTACTTACGTTCTCTCCTAGTCATTGAATATGAAATGTTAATGTTGGAAAGAAAGATGGCACAATAGACAGACAGTAGGTTTGTGTCAGGAAGATATAGATGAGGGTTCTGCCTCTGACATATACTGGTTATATGTCCCTGACCAAGTCCTTTAACCCCTCAGTGCTCCAGTCTACTCTCACTACTCTAAGCAGCAGAGCAGGTGTTGACACACATTGTCAGAGGATGTCCTTCCTGAGCTGTTCCCTATGTGGATATTACTGTTTTATCCCTTTACTTTTGCTAAATGGTTAGTCCATCCATTTCAGGCTATTTACTTCTATTCTTAATGTAACTTCTATGTAATTTTTAATCGGTAATGTTACAACTTACTTATGTTTCACTGTTCTTTGAGTGACAATCAATTTTAATTATTTTATAATTGTGGTATTTGATGACTCATAACCATATGGTAACAATGAAAGAATATTGACATTAAAAAGACTGGTCTTTGTTTCAGGGAGAAGTGTGGGTTTATTAAGGTCATTATAATTTCCCAAGAGAAAATGTGGCCTAGTGGGTTGAAGTCTGGCCATAGCTGCATTTAAGTCTTGCCTCTGACCCATGCTTTAAATGTGAGTCATAGACAAGTCACTTAACATGTCATTGGTCTAGACTATAAGATATAGATCCAACCTGAATTGCTAGAGGGATTTTCCATACCAAGAGCTCACCATATTGATAAAATTATAGGTCCAGCCATGATGATGATAATGATTATGCTTTCCTAAAGACAATGCTGCCCATTCTCCTATTTAATTTTTGTTCATTCAAGTGACTATTCTAGACATGAAGAACTATGGATTAGCCATCAAATTGCACGTGGACATAGACATTCTCCCATTGATGCTATATAGTTATGAATAGAAAATGCCATGATCTCAGATGAACTGATGTTGCAGTTGATCTAGAATTCAATAGATGTGTGGTATAAACAGTCTATACCATATTGCCAAGGATAACCGTTGTTGTTTTTGCTTGTCCTTCATTCTTAAAGAGGTGTATGACATCAGGAAGGTTATGCCATGACTTAAAAGTGGATTGGATTTAAATGAGGGAGGGCTGTGCAGTCATCAGTCCTACTTTCTCCTCTGGGTCCAGTAGTAAGATATAGATCAGGACAACTGATGATGCCTCACCAAGGATAAATGAGTGAAAAGTAGGAGGACATTATTAAATTCACATATTATTGGAAAGTGATATGGATTTATTTATGTATTAATATTTGGTGATGGACTAGTGTCCCCAAAATATTTAAAGAAGTAGAGAAGGAGTTCTTACACTTTTGTGTGTGTCTTGGATCTCTTTGGTATTTTGGTGAAGCCTTTGGACCCCTTCTTAGAGCAATGTTTTTAAATGCATGCAATAAAATAAAGAGGATTACAAAGGAAATGGATCATATTAAAATAGTTATAAACATATTTTTTAAAGCAATTGGGGTTAAGTTACTTGCCCAAGGTTACACTGCCAGTTTGTGTGTGTGTTTGTGTGTGTGTGTGTGTGTGTGTGTGTGTGTTAAGTGTCTGAGACCAGAACCAATCCCTGGTTCTCCTGACTCTGGGTCCTGCACTCTTACTTACTGCACCACCTAGCTGCTTCCCCTTTTATTTTTTAATAAATATTTTTTTAAAAGTTCACAAATCCCAGTTTAAAAATTAGAGAAAGAATTCATCACATGGGGTGTGCCAAAACTTTTGAATGCCCTGCATATATTCCAACAAAACAAATTTGCCTATTGACTATGTGTGAAAAATGTATATTTCATTATACGCCTCTCATCTATTAACTCTCTGCCAAGATATCAGAATATATATGGTTCACCATGAGTTTTCTATGGTCATGATGGATAATTTTATTGAACATAGTTCTTAAGCTTTTCAAAGTTGTTTTACTTTATATTACTATATATTAATTATTGTATATTGTTTACTTGATATTACTATAGTCATTGTATATACATTATGCTTTTGCTTCTATTTACCTATCAGTTTATACAAGCCTGTTCAGATTTCTATGAAGCTATTACTTTTTATGGCATCATAATATTCTACTGTATTCATATATAATTCCCCAGTTGATCATTACCTATTTTGTTTCTAGTTCTTTTCTATAACAAAAAATGCTGCTAAAAATAAGTTTGTATATATGAGTCCTTTCTCTTTGTCTTTGATCTCTCTGGGAGTATGCTAAGTATTCCTTGATCAGAAGATATGCAGAGTTTGGTGTCTTTGAGTATATTTCCAAATTGCTGTCCAGCATGTTTGAACAGATTTTTTGCTCTATCAAAAATGTATTTAGTGTATATGTTCTCTCACAGAACCTCCACCAATTGCCAATTTTTTTGTCACCTTTGCCAATCTGATGGCCATGAAATGGAAACACAGACTTGATTTCATCTTAATTTGCTTTTCTCCTAATAGTGATTTGCTCATATTTTTAGCTTGTTGTAAAGAATATTTTGCTTTTCTTCAGGGGGTGTGCATTATGCTTAAAGGCATCATTGACAAGAATAATGAAATTATAAACACACTATATGTGTATGTATCATATATGTACAAAAATGCAGAATACTCCTTTAAAGCTATTAAAATGAATAAAACTTCTGATTAATTACAAAGTAGTAGAAACAATACTATGTATGGAAGGAAAGTGAAGATTTTGCCAAATGTTACTTATTCTTATCTCTGTGAAGTACTGTGAGATCTTACCTTAGGAAGTCACTTTCACTAACCTATTTCATGTAAAATTGAACTGCATTAACTACATGCTGATTGGAGCGTGGTGCCAAGTACTGGGTTTGAGTCCCAGTTTTGTCACTTATTAACTCATGTACAATGAGTAATTTCTCATTTTCCTTTTTGTTTAAATAAGATGAATAACAATACTTATATTCCCTAGTAAATATTACTTGAATGACACTGACAGTTATTGTGAGGAGACTATTAAAGAAACTTTATATCAAGGATTGCTGATGATGGATCAGACAGTAGATATCATTCCTATAATACCTTGATAAACTAAGAAAATTCTCAATCTATGTTCAGTGGCCCAGGAGTCAGGAGGACTTTAGTTCAAATCTGGCCTCAGACTGTTATTTGTCCCTCAATCTTCTGTGTGACCCTGGGGAAGTCACTTAACCCTGTTTTAATTCCTTATCTGTAAAATGAGCTAGAGAAGGCAATGGAAAACAACTCCAATATCTTGCCCCCAAAAAACCACAAAGGAATCATGAAGAGTTGGACATGACAGAAATGACTCAACAGTAGCAGCAGCAGCAACAACAAATGCAAGCAATAATTTTTCTGCATGTCTTGACCCCATTCCGAGGACAGTTGAAACATAGTAGGATGATTGGATCATAGACTTAGAACAGAAAAAGATCTTAGAGGTTAGTTAGTGCTAATCAATTTTATACTTGAGGAAATTGAAGCTTCAAAAGGTTATGTGTCTTATCAAAGTCATACAGGAGATAATTGGCTCCTGCTTCTCCTCCTACCTATCAGATCACTCTTCTGTCTTCTTTGCTGTTTTTTTTATCCAAGTCATGTCCACAAACCTTGGGTATCACCCAATGTGATGTCTTGTCATCTTCTCTCTTTATATTATGTCCTTTTGTGATCTCATCAGCTCACATCATTTAATTTTCCTATGCAGATCATTTCCAGTTCTCTATATATTCAGCCCTAATCTCTCTGCTAAGTCTCACAACACTAAATGCCTCTTTGACATTTCAAACTGGATGACTTGTAGGCATTATAAATCAATTATATCCCAAATATAACTCATTACCTTTTCTCCCAAACTTTCCCCTATTCAAAACTTCCCTATTATTATGAAAGAGACTGCTATCATCTAGTCACCCAGGTTTGCAATTTAGGTGTCATCCTTGACTCTTCTCATATTTGTTCCACCATCCAATCTGTTGTGGTCTCATTGTTTCTACCTTCACAACATCTTGCATATGTCTCCTTTTTACTCACACAGATACTAAATCTGATGAAGAATTTATCACCTCACTCCTGGACTATCCCAATGGTCTTCAAGTTGGCCTTCAAATCTTTCAGCTTTAGTATAATTCATTTTCCACTGAGTTGCCAAAGTGATTTTTACTAAAGCAGAGTTCTTCTGACTGTGTCACTTTCCTACTCAATAAACTCTAGGGGGCTCCTTATTCTCTCCAGAATAAAATATAAAATCATTTGTTTAGTATTTAAATTTATTCTGAACTTGTCCCCTTTCTACCATTCCAGTTTTCTTACATGTTAATCTCTTTCATGTATTCTAGGTTCAGTAGTAGTGGCTTTCTTGTTTCTCACACATAACACCCCATCTCACATTTCTGTACTTTTTTCACTCTTTCTTATCTCTACCCAATCTCTTGCTTCTTTTAAGACAGCTCAAATGCTACCTCCTGTGAGGAATCTCTCTCTCTCTCTCTCTCTCTCTCTCTCTCTCTCTCTCTCTCTCT
>NW_027186523.1:19264387-19274253 GCF_028583685.1 Petaurus breviceps papuanus
TCTCTCTCTCTCTCTCTCTCTCTCTCTCTCTCTCTCTCTCTCTCTCTCTGTCTCTGTCTCTCTCTGTCTCTCTCCCTCTCTCTGTCTCTCCCTACCTCCTTCAAATCCACTCCTTTTGCTAATGTCTTGCCTCTGGAATTAATATATAATTACTATTATATAATCATTTGCTCTTGATGGAAGGGAAAATGTTTTTACCTTATTTTTATTTTCAGCACTTAGCATAGGGCTTAGCACATAGTAATCACTTAATAGATGGTTGTTGATTAACATACTTTATCTGATGTTTACAGGGCTAAAATTGGTCTTCTGATTTAAAATGTACTCCTATAAACTTTACATAAGATATAGATCTTTGTAGCTCCTTGAGATAATAATGTGATTTTTGATATTTTTGTTTTTAAATATGATCATGTTGATTGTTTTCCTAATGTTGGACCATCCTTGCATAGTTGGTATAAATTCAGCTTGTTTGTGATGAATGATGTCCTGGATGAATCACAGTCATTTTGACAGAATTTTATTTAAAATTTTTGAATCAATATCAATACATTATATTGGTCTTCAGTTTTCCTGGCTTAGTTACTAGGATAATACTTATCACAAATAATTAATCTGATAGGGCACTTTATTTTTTTGTTTTTTAGAAATAATCTGTGTAGAATTGATACAAATTGTTCTGCCAGAATTTGACAGAATTATGTGAATCCATCAGGGATTTTTTCTTTTTATTTAATATAGCAAGTTTTATTTCTTTTTCTAAGACTGTATTATTTAAGAATTCTATTTTTTCTTCTGTTGGAGTATTTTATATTTTTGAAGTTATTCCTCTATTTTCTTTTGTGTAGTCAGTTTTGTTAACATATAACTGTAAATAGTATCATCTGATAAATTTATTTCCTCTTTTTTATACTTTACCTTCTTTATCTGCTATTTTATTGATTTTATTTTCTGTCCTCTATTATAATTAGGTTGGCAAATGATTTATCAATTTTGTTAATATTTTCAGAATACTAGCTTTTAATTTCCTCTTACTTAGGTATTTTTAGTTTCCAGTTGATTATTCTCTCAATTAATGTTATTTTATGCTTGTAAGGTTTCTAATTTATTAAAAGCATTCTCAGAACAACAATCCTCTCTATATTGTTTATGCATTTTTGTAGGGACATGATTTTTTTTTCTCCCGAGGATTGAGTTAGCTGTATTAATGAGATTTGGTATAATGTTTCATATACACATATTAATATACACATATTATGTATATGTGTATATACATATATGTGTTCACTTTTAAAAATATTTAATATTTCTATTATTTGTTCCTTAAGTCATTAATTATTTAAAATTTCTTCCTTAAATATCTTTTTGTGTCTGTTTCTATTATTTGTGCTTCTTGAATTGAATACTATTTGTATTAACTTATGTACTATAAAGTATGTATTTAATATATCTGCCTTGTCCTAGTACATGGTCAGATTTTTAAAAAGTTCCATGCAATATTGAAGGATACATATATTATATGTACAAAGATATTTGTATATATATGATACACACACACACATTCTTTTGAGGTCCCATGTGAAGATGCCACAAGTTTTTCAGTTTTAGGTTTTCCAGCAATGTATTTAATTCTATATTTTTCATTTTGTTTTGTTTTTCTGTTAATCTTGTCCAAAATTGAGAGAATAGTGATATCTTTTGCCATGATAATATTATTCTCTATGTCTTTTTTTGTAGTTCAGTTAATTTTTCCTTTTTGAATTTAGAAACTATGGTACTTAGAACATATATATTTAATATAATGCTGGTTTCTCTCTATGTTTCCTTCTAGCATCATGTCATTTCCTTGTTTCTCTCTCTTTTTTTTGTATTTTGATTATTTCTTTCAGCCTAGTCCTATAGCGTGATTTTGATGGTCACCTTTTTGGATTCATGTGATACAAAGTAAATTTTGTTTCAGTCTCTAGTTTTTATTCTGTGTACATATTTATTTTTAATTGTATTTCTAGTAAGCAACAGATCTTGGAGTTTTATATTCTTATCCTTTCTACCACTGTTTTCCCAGTTCATTGGATTGTTTAATCCATTCACATGTAAAGTTATGAGAGTTAGGTTTTTATTTTCCTCTATTTTTTAAATAGAACTTTTTTCTGTCTTTTGTCAACAAGCTCTTTGTCTCTTTAATTATTTTAGCTTATTAAAAAAAAATAACTCTATTCCCACTTAATCTCTTCCCCTCACCCTTAATTTCTCTTTCTGTTTGTGATATCTTTTCCTAGTTTTGGAGTTTTACTTAATTTCTTCCTTCCTTTTATTTAGTTATTTAATTATTCCCCTCTTTTAGTTCAGTAGTCTTGTTAAACCCATCTTTCTCTACTTGCCTTCAACTTGTTTGGCTCATTACTTATGAAAAAAATATTCATGTTTTGCTAACTTTTCTATAATTTACTTCTTTCTCTACTTCTCTTCATTGTTTATCTCCCCTTTATGTCTATTCTAGACATTAATTTTTTTGATTCATGGCCCTTATACTTATTTAGCCTATTTTTGGTTTCTACATTCCTTCTGGAATCTATTTTGTATTCCCTGTTCTAAACAGTTTCTAAATGCCCTGTAGATCTTGATCTCCCCTTTTCTTGTGATGCCTTATTGTTTAAACACCAATTTCTGTGTATGACAGAGAGTGTATTATTCGATGGGTAGGAATTTTCCTATATCCATGATAATGCAATTTTTAAAATTAACCTTTGCTCCCTACATGGTCATTCCCAGTTGCCATGAAATCTCTTATCAGTATCCATGCCCTCCTACCCTTTTGGATGTCAATTGTCCCTGGGATCTTGTATTACTCCTTTCCTGAGGCAGAATGAGCAGTTTCTCCAAGCAGCAAATCCTGGTAGATTATACTAGTAATGTCCTCATTATTTTATAGATTATCCTTCTTCCCCTATTGTATTGTTTATCAGTGGTAGCCCTCTTACCACTGAAATAAAATTCAATCCCTCCCTTTGCCTCTTTGCCCATTCTCCTGAATTCTCTCTTCTTGAGTTATTTTCCCTCATTTGACTTAAATAAGGCACATTACAAACCTCTTCACCTTCCTTACCTCTTCCCTTTTAAATTCCCTCCATTTGTATAATTTATTTTTACAAAAACATTGATTCACCTGTAGTTGGGGTATTATAAGATTTATTTCATTATGTTTCTGGCTTATTTTGTCACTCTCTCTTCTACTTAGTTTCTCCTTTTACCCTTGTTTCTCTGTGGACTTTTACTTTTAGAAAGAAATCTGTAGTTTTTTTTCCCTTGGTGACTGCATTTTAGTTACATTTCTGTTTAAAATTAAATTAATTTTTTTGGTTACATTTTAAGTTCTGAAGTGTCTCCCTCTCTCCCTCCCTTCCCACCCTATACTAGAGAAGACCACCATTTGACACAGATATAAAAAATATATGTAAAACCATGTTATGTGTACTTCTAATAATCAGTTCTCTCTCTGGAGGTGGATAGTGACTTCCTTCATATATCCTTTCTAGTTAATTTGAGTATTTGTAGTAATCAGAATAACTTGGTTGTTCACAATTATTCTTTAAACAATATTCCTGTTACTGTATACATATCTCTCTTGGTTCTGCTTACTTTGCTTTTTATTATTTCATGCAAGTCTTTCCACATTTTTCTAAAACAAATGAGCTCATCATTTCTTACAGCACAGTAGTATTCTACCACATCATATATCACAACTTATTTAGTCATTCCCCAATTAATGGGCATCCCCTCAATTTCCCATTCTTTGCAACCACAAAGAGAGTGGTTATAAATATTTTAGAACATATAGGTTCTTTACCTTTTTCACCATAACCTTGGGAAACAAACCTAATAATAGTGGTATTGCTGGGTTAAGGTATTTACACAGTATTGTAATTCTTTGGGCATAATTACATATTGCTTTCCAAATGGTTACATTGGTTCACAATTCTACCAACAGTGTATTAATCTCCTGATTTTTCCATATTCCCTCCAATATTTATCATTTTCCTTTTCTGTCCTTTTAGTCAATCTTATGGGTATGAAATAGCATCTCAAAGTTATTTCAATTTGCATTCCTCCAATGAATAATGATTAATATAATTTTTCGTATGACTATATATAATTTTTATTTCTTCATTAAAAAAACACTTGCTTGTGTCCTTTAACCATTTATCAACTAAGGAATTACTCGTTCTTATAAATTTGACAAAGTTCTCTGAGATATGAGACCTTCATCTTAGAAATTGTCTATAAATCCCCACTCCCAATTTTCTCCTTTCCATTTAATCTTGGTTACATTATTTTTAATTGTATAAAACCACTTTAATTTAATGTAATCAAAATTATCCATTTCATATTTCACAATGCTTGTTATCTATTGTTTACTCATAAATTCTTCTTCTTTCCATAAGTCTGATAGGTAATGTGTTCCATTTTCTTCAAGTTTTCTTATGCTACCTCTCTTTATATCTAGGTCTTGTCTTCATTTTGACTTTATCTTGATAAATTGAAGGTTTTGGAAAGAAAGAAAGAAAGAAAGAAAGAAAGAAAGAAAGAAAGAAAGAAAGAAAGAAAGAAAGAAAGAAAGAAAGAAAGAAAGAAAGAAAGAAAGAAAGAAAGAAAGGAAGGAAGGAAGGAAGGAAGGAAGGAAGAGAATGAGAGAAAGAAAGGAAAGAAGGAAGGAAGGAACAAAGGAAGGTAGGAAGGAAGGTAGTAAAGAAGGAAGGAAGGAAGGAAGGAAGGAAGGAAGGAAGGAAGGAAGGAAGGAAGGAAGGAAAGAAGGAAGGAAGGAATCTAGCCAGTAAACCCCTAGTAAAGTGGGTAGCTTCTGGACATCAAAATTTACTTTCCTTTGGAGAGGAGAATGAGAAGGAGAGAGAGGGAGAGGGAGAGGGAGAGGATGAGCTGAGTTACCCAACTAGCTAGATCCCCATTAAGGCAGCTAAGTTGTACAACTCACAAGTTGTACTTGTCCTTCCTTTTCAAAGAGGACCCTGTTCATTCTGAAGCCCAGAGTGAACCACGATAGGTCCCTGCCCAAGTTCCACTTAATGGTTGTATTTTGTACCCTCCTGGCTTAGAGCGAGTACATGGTAACTCTTTCTCTTTGGAACAGCAAGACTGAGGGTCTTCCCCTCACAATTTGATTCTCTTTTTCTTTTTTCTAATTAAAGGGCCATCCCTTGACTCACTTCTTATATAGGTCTATTCACTGAATGGGTGTTGCTCTAAATGAGTACCTGAAAAGGCTTTAGCTTAAAAGGACCAAGGCCTCCCATTGCATTCTGGGTCATGTCCAATCATCCTGATGAATATCAGGTCACTGGATACAGATGGCTCTGGAGGAGAAAGTGAGACTGATGACCTTGCACAACTCTCCCTCAGTCAAATCAAAGTCAACCACAAGCCATATCATCATGTCCCTGATGCCATGGTCCTCTTTGAAAATGAAGGAGAAACACAACAATAGTTTTGGTAAATGGAGTGTTATTAGTCTGTACCTAGTTTCTGACAGACTACTGTCCAGGTTCCCCAATAATTTTTTTAACCCAATAGTGTACTCTTATCAAAAAAGCTTATATCTTTACATTTGTCAAACACAGGATTACTATAATCATTTACTACAACGTATTGTATGTTTACTTTGTTCCACTGATCGACATTTATTTACATTTCTTATATATCTGTTGTCTAGAGTGTTTGAAAAACAAATAATTTGAACAGGTTGATTTCTTTCTGGCATTGCTTAAATCACCTCTTTTTCACTGTATTATTTTCCTTTTTCATTAATGGTTAGAATCAGGTTTTCAGAATATGTCACTTTGGGTTGCATCTTGAACTTCTTTGCTCTTTGAAACATATTGTTATATTCTCTCCTGTAGTTTTTGTAGTTGCAGAATAGTCTTGCATTGTTTGGTCTTCCTTTCCTTTACATCTGAACATCTTTTTTCCTGATCATTTACAGAATTTGTCATGGGCTATTGGAATTGTCAAATTTAACCATCATGTTTCTTGGAGTTTACAACATAGGTTCCTCCCCCTAGCCTCCATGAATTATTTTGACTGGCACTTTGTTTTCTGTCTTCAATAGTTCTGACCAGTTTTCTTATATTATTTCTTGCATTAATCATGTTCACTTTTTTCAATTTTCACATTCTTTGTGAACTCTATCATCCTTAAACTATTTTTGAGTTTAATATATTTCTATGGAGAGCATGATTTCTTTTAATGTTATTGTTTTTTGCATCTGTTCTTCCAACTTGTCTTTTGCTTCCATGCATTTGAATTCCAAATTAGTTATTCTCTCTTTTGTTTCTTTGGCAAGATTTGGAGATTCAAGTTTTATATTCTGTCAATTATTTATGCCTGTAGGCCATGAATTTGGCTTTCAGAAATCTAACTTCTCTTTGAAATTATTTGGGAACATCTTTGTGTGATTCCATGTTCTCTTCAAAATCTACAGGGTCCTCTTCCTCATCAAGTATTGATTCAGAATTCTTTGTTTTGTAATATTTATTCACACTTGCCCAGACTCATTCAGCTGATCCCGAGGAAGGAAAGGAGCTTTCATTGCTATGCACTTACTATATGCTATGCACTTACTATATGCTATGCACTTCCTGGTGCTAAAAGCTGGGAATATAAATACAAGCAAAAACAAAAAGAGAGAAAGACTGTTCCTTCCTCCAAGGAACATTTATTCTAATGGGGCAAGATAATACACAAAAATGAGCTATAAAAGTAGGGAAAGGGTGAAGGAATATTGGTATGAAAACCATTTATGGGGGCATAGTTTCAAGATTTGGAAAGACAGGAATAAGACCAAGAGGGAAATAGAGGCAGACTGATGCTGGCCCCTCCACAGAGTAAAGGCTCCAGAAAGAATTCATCCATGATAGAAGTGGGGGGAAGAGGGCTTTATAGAGGTATATTGAAATGTGAGAAAGTGATGGAAGAGACCATATTTACTTCTGTTATTCTTTTCTTGCCTGTTTCAGTTTATTAGCTTATGCTTAAAATGTTTAACTGAATTTTCTTTCTCCTGAGAGTTTTGGTAATATAATTTTTTTCCCCTTCTATTCTCCTATTGCTGATTTTCTGATTCCTTTCCCTTTGATTTTGGTTTTCCTGGGGCTAGAGCCCTCAAAGCCATTTCAGCCTCTTCTGCTGTTAGTTCATTGGGTTTTTACCTTGTTAAGGATCTCACTGTCCTAGACTGTGGAAATAGCACAAATTGCTCCATCTCTTCTGCATAATTCCTTATTTGGGAGGGGTTTGAGAGTTTGTGAGGATGGGAGAAAATGTTTAGTCTTCCATTTTGTGGATCACATGACCCAGAAGTGCCCATTACTTTTGTAGGCAGCCAATTCCATTTTTACATATCTCTAATTAGAAAGTTATTTTTCCTTTAATTGAACTTTACTGTCTCTGCTATTTCTATTTGTTGCTTATATGTATGTGCCCTTTGGGGACAAAGAGAATAAGTCTATCCCTCTTCCTAGGGATGGTTGTGTATGTATGTGTGAGGGGGTGTGGTGTGGTGTGGTGTGTGTGTATGTGTATGTGTGTGTGTATGTATGTATGCACATAGAGGAAAAAAATCATTGTCCCAAATTCTCTAGGGTGGAGAATTTCACCATAACTCAATCATTAGAATAGTCTTACTGATGAATGTTGTCTAGGATGCATTTGCTGTATTTGCTAGAATGAACTTTATGTTTAAATGGAATTTTCATAGAAGTTTGACCCATATCTAAATTCAGGTTATTATGTGTTATGTTAAATGGGTCATCAATTTTGTTTTCTTTGTTTGTCTGTTGATTTTTCTATATAAAACCATTCGAAATGAAAACAAGTTAATGTTTCCTAATTCCTTTTCTGTTCAAAATGACCCCCTTAAGAAGATACTTTGTTTTTTGTTTTACTATGGTACCATTTAAGCAATATTATTTTACATTTATATGTAGCTTAGAAATTTATCATCATCTCATTTTATAATCTGGAAGAAGGCACAAGGATACATTTTCCTAAACCTTTGAATGAAACATCATTTATCTTGAATAATGTTACTACAAAGAAGAAGAAACAACACTTGAAAACACCCCAGCTCCCTTCTTATTTATTTAGTGACTTTGCTCTATTCATTCATGGAGCCATAAAAAGTACCTTTTAAGATCTGCCAATGAACTTTAATTACACTTAATCTTTTTCCTTGAGTGCCTCCAAATCCTGACCCCTTCTTTTTTTCCCCTTGAGGATAGTCTTACTATCTTTGACTGTAACTTGTGTATCTCTGATATGAAATTTGCTTAAATAAAAATACATTGCATATTTCTTTTGTAATTGTGAGTTTCCTTTTGGCATTTAAAAGTATTTTATTTGGCAGATGTTTGTAATTCTTAGATCTTTCCTTGCTTTTTTTTGCTTCTCATTTATTATTTGTCCCTACTCTCTCCTTTCTTCTCCACACTTTCTTTTCCCCATCACCAGATGTCCTAACCCTGGTTTTGTCCTTTTACATGCTCCAGGTTTTTTCTTTAAACACTCTTTTTTTACATTTTGTGTATTGATAGAGAACTGACTGAAGATCTAGGAAGACATGAGTTCAAGTCTCTCTCTGATAAATAAAGACTATGTCATTTAACCTAATTGTAAATTAAGCAACTATACATTACCAATAAAGTATGCACTTGTATTGGAAGAGAGTTTCATTCTCTGGAAGCTCCCCAAACCAAAGAAATCATCAGTCCATTCCATATCTCTTATTCTCCCTATGTCTATCCTTTTATTTTCTGCTCATTTTACTTTTTTTAATTCTCCCTCTTTCAACTGTTCTCCTCTTTTCACTCTTTTATTTATTCATTTTTATTTTATTTTTTTGCTTATCAACACCTCTTTCCACTATTCTTATTGGGAAGTAAATGCTACCATTTTATGAGACAAAAAGAAGTAGACTATGAAAGTGCATAACAAAGGCTTCTGAAATATAGCTTCTGTCTTACTAATTTCTGGTCTCTAAATTTATTATTTTTCCAATGATCAAACATAATAACTTCACACACTAAATAAATACTTTTCAAATGATATACAATCTTCCAGTGATTAATTATTAGGAAATTTAATCAAGCCTACATCTGTTTGCCTTAATACACTGCAAATATTTTCCTAGAAATCAATGGAATCTATTTTGTCTATTACTCATGAGACTACTGTAGGAAAAACAAAATCTTTTACAAACATAATGAAATTCACTTTCTTCTTTAAAAATACACGCCTTGATGACTTCCTAAGATATTGAAAGAGTTTGGGTTGGTCTAAAGTACCCATAGAGATCAAATTCTGTTACAATAAGCTTCAAAAGACTATTCAAACTACTTTGGTGTCGTAGCATTTTACCATTTCAAACAATACTTGAAATAAATGGGCCATGGATTGAGGTTTGAGAATCTTTTCATTATAATGATTTTCCTCATAATGACATTTGAAAAAAGATTCATTTGAAGATAGCACAAATACTGCTGAAGTGAGCATATATCCATATAATGTTTTGCCAACAAATAGTGTATTATAATAGCATTGTTAACATGTATAGCATGAGGAACTTTCCTTTTATGAGAGGTCCCAGTAAATTGTCTCAGATTTAAGGAAATCTGTGAATTAATACCTACTCAAAACCATATGGTCCAAGCTCTCACCATTGTATTAAGTGTTACAGACCAACTAGAGGGCGCATTAGTTTAAAATGAGTGGTATTTAATAAAAAGTGTAGTAATTTAAGTTACAAGCTTCCTCTTCCCTACTCCCCAGCATACACATATCATATATACTCTCCTTTA
>NW_027186523.1:19274263-19274911 GCF_028583685.1 Petaurus breviceps papuanus
TTACTATAAACACCCATGAAGGTTTTACATACATGTAGCCAAGCAATATGCATGTGTTCTTTTATTGATGTCATTGAACTGCTCTCTGCTAGCATGGCATCTCTGTTTTTCTATTTAGTGTCATATTTCCCCCCTTTGGAGCATAATGCTTTTATTCTCTACAGTATTATTCCATTGGTCTTGTGGTCATTGAGCTGATCTCTGTAGTTTAGTAGCATAGTGGATCAAACACAGGAATTGGAGTCAGGAAGACCTGAGTTTGAATCCTGCCACAGACAGTTACTAGAGCTGTATGACACTGGACAAGTTATTTAACCTGTCAGCCTCAGTTGTCTCTTCTTTAAAATGAGATTAATCATAGCATATGATTCTTATGAAACTCAAATGAGATAAAGCATATGAAGTAATTTTGCAAACCTTAAAGTACTGTTTAAATATTAGTAATTATTATTACTTTTCAGTATCATTAGATCCTTCTGTTTCTGCTACAACCTAAAAGGTTCTAATTGGAAATAAGCCTCCCCTCAACCAAACTAAAGTCCTTGTATTGGATAATAAAGAGCTATGAGCCACCACACACCCACACTTCCCCTCCCCACCAACACACACACACACACACACACACACACACACACACACACACACACA
>NW_027186523.1:19274921-19473759 GCF_028583685.1 Petaurus breviceps papuanus
ACACACACACACACACACACACACACACACACACACACACACACACATGAAGTCCAGTGAAATGCCTTGAGCTAAGAGCAAGTCTTTTCTTTATTCCTGGTGCTTGCTAGATGTCCTTGGCTATAGTCCATCTTCTGATTTGGAGTTAGAAAATTCCTTTTAAATTCCCATGATGTCCCTCCATGAATCCTTACAATCCATTTTGAGGTCTCATTCCTTACAAAGCTCCACAGGAGCTAAATAAGGATCAAGGATTCCCTAAGCTCCCATTATGCTTTCCAACTGAAATATAAATGCATCTAGATTAAGGAGAGAAAAAGTTTTAGGTAGGTGAAGTAGAAAGGGTCATTTACCTTTGTCACTGATCCATATGTGTGCTTTTACTATTTATATCTGTCAGCAATAAAATTATCCTTTTTTGTGCTATATTATAGTCAACAAACATTTTTCTTGTTTCTCTATACACATTGTAACTAAACTCCATTTTTAATCTTTCAAGGAAGTTTTGACTTCTGTCCACTGCTTCCTATCAGAATCGTCTCTTCATCTTGCTCAAGACAGTTGGTTCCAGCTCTATTTGACTCAGCTGTGATCCCATTAATCTTTTTTTTTCATTTTATTCATATTATTTTTATTCTAAGAGGTGGCAAGAATATATAGGAGAATTATAAAGGAAAGATCTTAAAATCACTGATAATCATGATAGTGTGGCTGTGGCTACTGATCTAGAGCCAGAGATTCTGGAGAATGAAGTCAAGTGGGCCTTAGGAAACAGTAGTAGCAACAACCAAGTAGAAGTGATGGAATTTTAGTTGAACTATTTAAAATCCTAAAAGACGATATGTTAAAGTACTGCACTCAATATGCCGGAAAATTTGTAGAGCTCAACAGTTGCCGCTGGTTTGGAAAAGATCATTTTATGTTCCTATACTAAAGAAGGGTAATGCCAAAGAATGCTTAAATTACGGAACAATTGTGTTCATTTCAGAGGCCAGCAAGGTTGTGCTTAAAATTCTGCAAGCTGTGCTTTAGCAGTATGTGAACCAATAATTACCAGAAGTACAGGCTGGTTTTCAAAGAGTCAGGGGAACCTCGAGACAAAATTGCCACAATTTTCTGGATTATGGAGAAAACAAGGGAGTTTCAGAAAAAAACAAACAAACAACATTTGCTTCTGACTACATTAAAGCATTTACCTGTGTGGATCACAACAAAATGTTGCAAATCTTCAAAAAGATGGGAGTACCAGAACATCTTAGGTATCTCCTAAGGAACGTGTATGTAGGTCAAGAAGCAACCATTAGAACCAAACTAGGACTGATTGGTTCAAGATTGGGAAAGGAGTACCACAAGGCTATATATTAGCACCTTATTTATTTAATCTATATGCAAAGTACATCATGCAAAATGTCAGGTTTGACAAATCAAAAGACAAAATTAAGGTTGCTGGGAGAAATATCAACAATCTCAATATATAGATGATACCACTTTATGGCAGAAAGTAAAGAGGAATTAAGGAGTCTCTTGATGAAGGTGAAAGAGGAGAGTGAAGGCTAGCTTTGAGCCTAACATTAAAAAAACAAAAGAAAAGAAAACAAAACAAAACCAAGACCATGGCAACTGGTTCCATCATTTCCTGGCAAATAGAGGGAAAAGAAATAGAAGCAGTGTCAGATTGATATTTTTGGGCTCAAAGACAGTATTCATTGGAAAACACCTTGATATTGGGAATGATTGAAGACAAAAGGAGAAGAGGATGGCAGAGAATGAGATGGATAGTGTCATGGAAACATTGAACATGAACTTGGACAGACTGTCAGAGGTAGTGGGGGATAGAAGGCTGAGAATCTATGGTCCATGGAGTCATGAAGAGTTGGACATGGATGAATAATTGAACAACAAAACTTGGAAATAAGTTTACAACCAAGAAGGTCGTGTATGAAAATGAAATATCTATTATGTCTGGTTTTATTTTCATTTTCAGCATATAATAAATTCAGCAAGCAATTTTCAAAACTGTCCCTGATTGCTGGGAACCCCTTTTGACTTTCCTTCTGTCTCATCTAACCTAGGGGGAGGGTCATCTTTAGCCCCACTTTATATCCCATCTCCCCAACCAAAATTGAAAAACAAAGCAAAACTCTTGCAAGAGAAGTGTATAGTCTAGCAATAAAACAAATTCTCACATTGGACATATAGAGAAATGAGGGGCTCATTCTGTTTCTCCAGTCCATTGCTTCTCTTTTAGGAGGTGGATAACATGTTCAAACACTGGTATTCTCGAATTGTTTTGGGTCATTTAATTGATAAGAATTCTTAAGCCTTTTGAAGTTGTTTGTCTTAACAATGTTGTTATTTTAAACTCCTTTGTAATGCTGCTTTTTTAGAATTGTGTTTTTCTAGGACCAAAGCATAAGGTTATATAGGGTGTGCATTTACATACTGTAATTTTATGATAAAAAGTAGCAACTATCAACTTTTCATCAGTAATCCATGGCATTCACAATCAAAATTTGCTTACATAACTTTTTATGCCCAACAGAGTTAAGTATTGTGCTACTATAATCCCTACTAGTCATATAGTATAGGCCTGATAAATAATTGTTACTCAATTTTGTTATGATCACAGTTCCACTCATAGATAATAGGATTTTAAATCAAAGGATCATACATTTAGAGATAGAAGGGATGTTTGCAGCCATTTGTTCAACCTCCTCATTGTAGAGAAGAAATTAGAACCAGAAGATAACTACCTTCCATTTATTTAGTATGTATTGTTTATCTATGTTGTCTCTCCATTACAATATAAATTCTAAAAACAAGAACCATTTTTGCTTGTCTTTGTAGACCTGGAAGTTAGCACCGTGTCTGGTGCTAGGAAACACTTACTAAATACTTGTTGATTGATTGAATACATAAGGCCACAAAGTTATTTACGGGGAAAGGACATGAAACTAGGTGCCTTGGCTCCAGAACCAATGCTTTTTCAATGGTTTCAGGACTCCTTATCTTCCCTTGCCACTCCTCAAATAAATAAATGCAGAAAGTCAAAGAGATCTACTGCTTCTTTTTTGATAGGACTAAAAGGCATGGGAAGAGTATTGCCAATATAGCAGTTGAGGGAATGAGAATATGACATTACTCATGGAACTCATGGACATTACTCATGGAACTTCCCTCAGCAAAAAAGAGAAGTGATATATGATTTTTTTCCTTAGATCTAAAACTCTTCTAACTGACTCTTTGTGACAGACATGAGTCTAAAACTTGGAATTCAAATATTAAAGTTCAGAGAATGGAAAGGTATTGTGCAATAGACATAATAAAAATGGAAGGCGGCAAGCCATTTTGCAAATATTAATGCAAACAGTCAAAATTGTGACCTCTATTGCACAAATAATCTAGAGGAAGAAGGGAAGAAGAAGAAACTAAAGAAACCAATGAGAGTATATGAAGGCTTCAGTTTTTATAATACCATATGAAAAGAAGAAAGAAGAAATGGAGATGAATATAACAGTATGGAAGAAACTTATTGGAATAGACTTACTATGGGATGGCTAGGTGGTATAGTGAATAGAGCCCTGTAGTCAGGAGAAACTGAGTTCAAATTTGGCTTCAGACACTTAACATAAAAACTAGCCATGTGACCTTGGGCAAGTCACTTAAACCCAATTGCCCTCCAAAAGCAAAAAAAAAAAAAAGGAATAGGCTTAGTGTTGCATTTAAAATGGTTTAAAAGGCAAAATGTCTGGGTAATTTAATCAGAATAGGTCTTCTCTATATATACGTGGTCCAATCTGGATGCTCCTACCCTCTTTGTTCTGTTTAGTGTCATTTCTACTTCCTCTATGAGCAATTCTGGGACTGTAATGTTAGAGTACAAATGCAGTTGTTCAATAGTCCTTGATGGAGAAAGGAGCTTATTAAAATGATTTTTGCAAATCTTCATTTTCTTTTTGTTTGTAGTTCCTCCATATTTATCCTTGAATGTCCTTGGAAGGACTCTGCTTAGTTATCTTGCCAAACTTTTTAAAATTTGTTTTTTCCTTCCACTGTTTCTTATTTATGAGATAATATTTTCTCATTCTTGACCATCACAACTTCCTTGTAAGTGTTTACAAATGTGTCTATATTCAAATCTGGTATTGCCTTTGGCAGTCATCTCTTTCCATTTGACAAGTAAGGTCATAGACAGGGCAAAAGTAAAAATAAACATGGTTACAAGATAAAACAAGGAAATTATATTATTCTTAAAGTCACCATATATTTTTTGATATTTTGGGGGTGAAGGATGACTTCTTTTTTGACAAAACTGGAAAAACTAAAGAAGCAATTTGACAGAAATTAGGTTTAGTCTAATATCTTATATTATATACATACTTTCTTAAATTCTGAATAGATAGATAGCTTGCCTAACAATGATCATATAGCAAATCAGAGGAGAAAAGTGGCTACCTTTCACAAGTAGGGTCAGAGGAAGAATTCTGACATAAACAAAGGATAGAAATGATAATAAAACATTAAGTGGATCATTTCAATAGCAGAAAATTGAAAAAAAATCCTTTTTATGGGCAAAATTAGTACCTCTGGGATTAGAAAGAATGCAATTAACTGGGAAAATATCTCTAAAGCAAATTTCTCTTGTAAAATCTAATGTCATATATATATATAGGAATTGGTATGATATATACAAACAAGAGCTACTGTCACAGAAGCATGAAAAAATGCTCAGAATCACTAATTGCTAAGTGAAATGAAAAATAAAACAGCTTTGACTTTCCACCTTACACCGATAAGATTGGTTTTTAAAAAGTCATCAATAATGTTTATGTCCTGAAAAGGTAGAAGGCTGGTAATTTAGTGAGAGTGAAAGGTAATTGATGGATAGTCTACCTGTTTCCTTGTTATTCCTGAAATGTTAAGAAACCTTAGAATGTTGGGTGGACCGATTGTGGAAAATTTAATGTAGTTTCTACTCTCATTGGCTAAGAAGGCATGCACAACTTAGTATCCATAGTTCTGGCAGGAGGTCATAGTATCCAGGCTTCTGGCAGGAGTTTAATAAGATCACAGGTGCAGCAAATAAATAAAACAAAGGCAAGGAAAGTTAATAAGAGGGATAATTAAGAATCTCAAAGGGAAAATAGCTTCTTAGATAAAGTGCAATGACATTAGTAGATAGAATAGCAGACAGCCCAATAACTTTATGAAGCTTATACAAGGGCCTTTCTTCATAAACAAGAGGGTAAACAGATATAAAAAAATGACTATGATGGATGTGCAACCCTTTGACACCAAAAAATTCTATTAATCAAAAATGTGTTAAATTTATTTATTTTTGCTTTATTCAAAAGTACATGTGTTCTACTCATGCTAGTTTGGTGCACTTATAAAACACAACAAAAACTCTAGCTTCCTTTGAACTTTTCAGCATTAAAACCACCTATCTATTCTTAGACTAGCTATTCTAAGTAACTTGAACTACTCACAATCATTCTACTAAATTCCTAGAATTGTTATATGCGCTGCTTCATTTTTCAAATGACAACTAACAATGAGAATAAGGCTTGTAATCCATTATAAATCCCATAGTTATTTTAACTTAGTGTCAGGCTCTATCTCTATTTTTGAATGTCTCTACTAGACTGTAGAAAGCTCTGATATAAAGAACAAATATGAATTTTTAAAGTCCTAAAGAGAATCACAAGAAGGAAAATATATAGTAAGAAATGAAACTGAATCTAGTGCAAGACACAATAAATCGAATGATCAACATTTTAAAGGAAAGGAAAGCATTTGTAGTATCAGTTTAAAAAAATTCCTGACTCTGAAATGAAAAATGTATAATCAATAAAAATGGAAAAGGAAAAAAAACAATATGGGGTAAGCAGTGGAAAATTTGAATAAATGAAATAGAAAATAAAATTCTCAGTCTAGAAAGCAAACCATAAGACTTGGCATAAAATGTAGAAAAATGATAATGTGGGGCAACTCAAGTGGGATTAAAAATAACTTGAAAACTTTACAAGCATAGATGACAGAAAAAGAAGATAAGTGCTTGGAGAGTGAATCATTGATTTGCCCCCAAAATGCAAAGAAGAAAGACTAACCACTATTTTGCAGAATACCACTCAACATTTCCCAAAGGTACTCAGATTAAGGGACAGACTCTTTATGGGGAGAATCAGAGATAAATATCATATTTGTTTCATGATCACATATAGAGCTTCATCTATAAAGATAAATTTTATAAATATCTAAGGCAAAAAAAAATCTCTTATCAAAGTCTCTTATCCCAATTTGAATGATTTGCATTATTTGACATGAAAAAAAATTAAAAAAAAACTGGAATATGATTAAAAATTAAGGGAAACTAAACTTTACCACAGAATATGTATAAAAAATTAACACATATTTAAAAATGTTTGAGTTCCAAAATCTCTCCTTCCCCCACCCATTGGGAAGGCAAGGAATACCATACTCATATATTTCCATATAAGGCATGTTGCAAAAAAAAGGAAGAAAAATAAAGAAGGTTAAAAATATACACTTCAATATCAACTGTGTTTATCACTTTTCTCTCTAGAAGTGGATAGTATTTTTCACCATGAGTTCTTTTCAATTGTGCATCACTGTATTGATCAGAGAACCTAAGTCTTTCACAGTTGGTTATCATTACAATATTGCTGTTACTCTAGACAATGTTCAGTTGGTCCTACTCAGTTCACTTTGCATCAGTTCATATAAATCTTCCCAAGTTTTTCTGAAACCATACCCTTCATCATTTTTCATCGCACAATAGTATTCTATCACAGTCACATACCACAAAATTGTTCATCCATTCTCCAATTTCTAATTCTATCCCTTGAATATCCAATTCTTTGCTTCCCCCAAAAGAGCTGCTCTAATTTTTACATATAGGCCTTTTCCTTTTCTTTCAATCTCTTTGTACCCTAGAATTTTCTATGCAGTTCAGCTAAGAATAATACATAAAGATCAGTGTTTTAGACCAGGTGCACCAATGGTCACAAATATAAGTTTAAGATTTGGAGACTAATTCAATTAGATTAATTTTTAAAAAATGATAATGCAACCTTTATTAAATACACTCAGCAAATATATATCTAGACCTACACACACATAATATACACAAATGAACGTGTATATATAATATATGTGTGTGTCTTCAAATGCACATATATACACATTTATGTATGTATTGGCAGTTACTCAGGATACACCAAACAGTAATAGCAACAGTCCACATGGGAATAGTCTGCCATGTCTGAAGAATTATACTCCATTCTCAACAGTATTATTTACCAAAAAAAGCCTCCAAACCCCAAACAATACTTAACACATCACCAATACCCATTCAGAATATCTATGAGATCTACTAATGCCATGCAATCTATTTAATCCTTTAGTGACTAAGAACTGGGGAAAACAAGTAATGGCCAAGAGAGTGTGTGTGTGTATGTGTGTGTGTGTGTGTGTGTGTGTGTAGATATATAAACATATAACTATATGTTTTAAAAGAATAAAAAAGAGAAAATAGAAAAATATATCACATATTGAAAAAATAATCTGACATTTTATGCAAGATTCCACTGAAACTGAATGAATTTATTATTATACTCAAATACATAAAACACATTTATAAAATGACTACACTTTATTTTTTTCCTCATTTGTTTTTATTAATTTGTTTGTTTACTTTTAGTTTACAAGATTCAATTCCACAATTCCTACAGTTTCAAATTTTCTCTCCCTCCCTCCTGTCCCCCACCCCATGACAGTATACAATCAAGTACAGGATCTGCAAATGCTTTCACATTAGACATTAGTCAGGTTGTAAAGACTGACTGTATCAGATGAAATGAAAAATGGTAAAGAGAAAACAAAACCAAACAAGAAAAAGATAAGAGAGTTTGCTTCAATCTGAATTCATACTCAGTTCTTTCTAGTTGTTTCTCTGGATGTAGACATCTCTCTCCATCATGAATCTTTTGGGATTGACTTATATCACTGTATTGCTGAGAAGAGTCCAGTTGTAGCAGCAAGCACTCCAAGCGCGTCCTCAGGGTTTGCTGCCCATACAGGTTCTTGGATCTGTTTTGATAAAGGAAAGCAACTCAAAATGGGTTAACAAGCTTACTTCAATCAGTCAGACATATATTGTTTACCTTGTTCAGGAGGAAAGGTCAGCACCCCGAACTTCAGCATATACAGACAGTATTATCAAGACAGAAACAGATCAAGTACACAGCTTTCCAAACTGTCCAACCATTACATCCATACCCAGTCAACATCTGGGTTTCCACATCTGGGTTTTTCAAAGCTGGGGGACTCTCAACGGCTTCCCAGAATTCAGATCAAATCAGAGAACACTTCTCAAAGTGAGTCCCAAAACCAAGCTACACATCAGGGCTTATATAGCCTTCTCCTGGCTCAGAGAATGTAACAACCTTATTGACTCACTGGCCAATCAAGAAGTATCTACTGAAAAACAGGCCTCCCTCCCCAGGCTTCAGGTGCATTTTAGCCTAGGGGCAGTGAAGATCTTCCAAATTTGCATTCCCATTACACCAGTGTATCAAAGTTGGTCATCACACATACATTGTGTCTGTAATTGTGTACAAATTTCTCCTGGCTCTACTCTTCTCATTCAGCATCAGTTTGTATAAGCCTCTACAGGTAAATATGAAGTCCATCTGCTCCTCGTTTTTTATAGCACAATAGTATTCCATTACAAGCATACTACAACTTCTTCAGCCATTCCCCAAATGATGGGCACCCCTTAATTTCTAATTCTTGGCTACCAAAAAAGAGCTGCTATAAATATTTTTGTACATTGGGATCTTCCTCCCAATTCTATGATCTCTTTGGGATATAACCCTATGTGAGGGTTATGGTATTTAAAGATCTTCCATGCCCCATTTGACTTGCTGACATAGCAGGAAGGGATGGGGCAAGAGGAAGCAGGAGCCAAGCTAGATTTCCTGCAGTGACTGGTGGCGGTGGAGGCGGTGGCAACAGCAGCAGAGGCAGCGGCCGTGGTAGTGCTAGCGGCTGAGGTGGAGGTGGAGGTGCAAACCCCTTTTTTGAGCTAGCCAGAATTTCTGCTAAGGACTCCTGCTGAGGACTGCCAGGGGACAGAACTGCTGGGAGTGCACTTCCTGGATGTTGGGTGGTTGCTGTGAGGGGGGAGAGGAAGAACTTTGCCTGAGGTAGCCGGTTCTGTTTTAAAGGCTTGAAAATGTGGGTGCTTTCTACTTTATCTACCTGTGCCAATTTCATAACTACTCTGATGGATTTGACTTTCTGGTTTTGGGACTCAGTCTTTTGGTATTTTAATAAATGTTCCAGCTTTATCCCCCATATAGAAAGCCTGAGTTATTTTGTGATTGGTAAGTAAATCAGCATATCTGTAATTAATGTAAGCATTGTGAATATTGCATTGCTGATATACCCTAGAAGAGGTATTGCTGGGTCAAAGGGTATAAAATTATTTATAGCCCTTTGGGCATAATTCCAGATTGCTCTCCAGAAAGGCTGGATCAGTTCACAACTCCACCAGCAATGCATTAGTGTTCCAATTTGCCCACATTCTCTCCAGAATTTGTCATTTTCCTGTTTTGTTATCTTAGCCAATCTGACTTGTGAGATGTGGTACCTCAGAGTTGTTTTGATTTGCATTTCTCTAATCAATAATGATTTAGAGCATTTCTTCATATGCTTATAGATATCTTTAATTTCTTCCTCTGAAAACTGCCTGTTCACATCCCTTGCCAATTTAACAATTGGGAATGACTTGTATTCTTACAGATTTGACTCAATTCTCTGTATGTTTTAGAAATGAGTCCTTTATCAGAGACATCCATTGTAAAAATTCTTTCCCAATTTCCCACCTTCCTCTTAATCTTGGTTACATTGGCTTTGTTTGTACAGAAGCTTTACAATTTCATGTAAAGAAAATTATTCATTTTGCATTTTATAATGCTCTCTAATTCTTGTTTGGTCACAAAGTCTTCCCCTCTCCACAAATCTCATACATAAACTATTCCTTGCCTTCTGATATTGCTTACAGTATCAACCTTCATACCTAGATCATGCACCCATTTAGACTTGATTTTGGTATATGATGTTAGGTAATGGTCTATGCCCAGTTTCTGCCATACTATATTCCAGTTTTCCCAGCAGTTTTTGTCAAATAGTGAGTTCTTATCCCCAAAACTATGGTCTTTGGGTTTATCAAAAAATAGATTACTATAGTCATTGAGGGTTGAATCTCGTGTGCCCAATCTATTCCATTGATACACTACTTTGTTCCTCAGCCAGTACCAAGTAGGTTTTATGACTGCTGCTTTATAATACAGATTAAAATCTGGTATAGCAGGGTGAACAGGTAGAACAGTGAGTTGGGATGACCTGGAATCAAATCCAGGCTCAGACACTTAGCACACACCTAGAAACACCTGACCATGTAACCTTGAGCAAGTTACTTAACCCAAATTGCTTAGGGGTGGCCAGGTGGTGCAATGAGTAATAGCACTGGCCCCAGAGTCGGGATGACCTGGGATCGAATATGGGCTCTGATACTTAGCACCACACCAAGAAATAACTGGCCTGTAACCTTGAGCAAGTAACCTAGAAAGTATAGGAATGAATGGAGCCTTCCTTAAAATAATAGGTAGCATCTATTTAAAACCATCATCCAGTATTATATGTAATGGGGATAAGCTAGAAGCATTTCCCACAAGATCAGGGGTGAAACAAGAGTGTCCACTATCACCCCTCTTATTCTATCTGGTACTAGAAATGTTAGCAATAGCAATTAGAGAAGAAAAAGAAATCAAAGGGATAAAATTAGGCAAAGAAAGATCAAGCTATCACTCTTTGCAGATGATATGATGATATACTTAGATAATCCTAGAGAATGAAGTAAAAAACTATTTGAGACAATATACAAATTTGGCAAAGTTGCAGGATATAAAATAAACCCACATAAATCCTTGGCATTCCTGTATATTTATAATGAAATTCAACAGCAAGAGATAGAAAGAGAAATCCCATTTAACGTTTCTGTAGACATTATAAAATATTTGGGAATCTACCTGCCAAAACAAATCCAGGACCTATATAATCACAACTACAAAACACTTTTCACACAAATAAAGTCAGATCTAACTAATTTGAAAAATATCAATTGCTCTTGGCTGAGTGGAGATAATATAATTAAAATGATAATTTTACCAAAATTAAATTATATATTAATGCCATACCAATTAATTTACAAAAAAAAAACTATATAGCTAGAAAAAATAGTAACAAAATTCATTTGGAAGAAAAAATGGTCCAGAATATAAAGGGAATTAGTGAAAAGAAATTCTAGGGAACGTGGACTAGCTATACCAGATTTTTTTAAAGCAGTTGGGGTTAAGTAACTTGCTCAAGGTTCCTGACACTGGAACCAGTGCTCTTACTTGCTGAGCCACCTGGCCGCCCCTCTAGTGTTTTTAATAGGAATAGATGTTGTATTTTGTCAAAAGCCTTTTCTGCATCTATGGAGAAAATCATGTGGTTTCTGCTAATTTTATTGTTGATATGATCAATTATACTGGTGGTATAATTATTAATTATTATTATTAAATTAATTAAATTAAATTAATATCAAACCATCTCTGAACACCTGGAATAAAGCCTACTTGATCAAAGTGTATTATTCTTGTAATAAGTTGTTTTAGTCTTTTAGCTAATATTTTATTTAAAATTTTTACATCTATATTCCTGAAGGAAATTGTTCTATAAATTTTCTTTCTCTGTTTTATCTCTTTCTGATTTAGGTATCAGTACCGTATTTGTGTCATAAAAAGAATTTGGTAGGACTCCTTCTTCACTAATTTTCCTAAATTGCTTGTAGAGTATTAGAATCAATTTTTCTTTAAATGTTTGATAGAATTCACCAGTAAATCCATCTGCCCCTGGAGATTTTTTTCCTAGGGAGTTCACTGATGGCTTGTTTGATTTCTTTTTCCAAGATGGGGTTATTTAAGTAATTTACTTCCTCTTCAGTGAATCTGGGCAACTTGCATTTTTATAAATATTCATCCATTTCACTTATTGTCAAATTTATGTGCATACAGTGGAGAAAAATAATTCCTAATTATTGTTTTGATTTCTTCTTCATTGGAGGTAGACTCACCATTATAATTTTTGATACTCATAATTTGGTTTTCTTCTTTCCTTTTTTGTCATATTGACTAAGGGTCTATCAATTTTATTGTTTTTTCATAAAACCAGCTCTTGGTTTTATTTATTAATTCAATAGATTTATTAATTTCAATTTTATTAATTTCTCCTTTGGTTTTCAGTATTTCTAACAGTATTTAATTGGAGATTTTAAGTTTGTTCTTTTTCTAGCTTTTTCAATTGCATGCCCAATTCATTGACCTCCCTTTTCTCTAATTTATTCATGTATGCACTCAGGGATATAAAACTTCCCATAAGAACTGCCTTTGCTGCATCTCACAAATTTTGGTATGTTGTCTCATTATTTTCATTCTCTTGAATGAAATTACTGATTGTTTCTATAATTTCTTGTTTGACCCACTCATTCTTTAGGATTAAATTGTTCAATTTCCAATTAGTTTTTAGTCTATCTTTCCATGGTCCTTTATTGCATATAATTATTATTTCATCATGATTTGAGAAGGATGCATTTAATATTTCTGCCTTTTTGCACTGAATTGTGAGGTTTTTTTGCCCTAGGACATGATTGACTGTCGAGTATGTGTCATGAACTGCTGAGAAGAAAGTATATTCCTTTGCATCTCCATTCAGTTTTCTCCAGAGATCTATCATACCTAGCCCCTCTAAATTTTTATTCACCTCCTTAACTTCTTTCTTATTTATTTTGAGGTTGGATTTATCAAGTTCAGAGAGGGGAATATTAAGGTCCCTGACTAGTATAGTTTTGCTATCTATTTCTTCCTCTTATTCCCTTACCTTCTCCTCTAGGAATCTGGGTGCTGTACCACTTGGTGCATATATTTTAAGTAATGATATTGCTTCATTCTCAATGGTGCTTTTTAGCAGGATATAGTTTCATTCCTTATCTCTTTTAATTAGATCTATTTTTGCTTTTGCTTTATCTGAGATAAGGATTGCTACCCCTGCTTTTTCACTTTAGCCGGGGAATAATATATTCTACTCCAGGCTTTTACCTTTACCCTGTTGGTATCCCTTTTCTTTCAAATGTGATTCTTGTAGATAGCATATTGTAGGATTATAATTTTTTTAAGCAATTAGGGTTAAGTAACTTGCTCAAGGTTACATGGCCAGTTATTTCTGGGTGTGGTGCTGAGTATCTGAGCCTGGATTTGATGCAGGTCATCCCGACACTGGAGCCGGTGCTCTTACTCACTGAGCTACCTGGCTGCCCCTAAGCAATTGTGGTTGAGTAACTTGCTCAAGGTTACATGTCCAGGTGCTTCTGGGTGGGTGCTAAGTGTCTGAGCCCGGGATTCGATCTCCAGGTCATCCCAACACTGGAGCCGGTGCTCTTACTCTCTGTGCTACCTGGCAGCCCCAAGGATTATGATTTTTAATCCATTCATCTATCTGCCTCTGTTTTATTGGAGGGTTCATCCCATTCACTTTCCCAGTAATGATGACTATCTGCCTCTTTCCCTCCATCCTATACCCTCCCCTGTTTATATTTTTGTTTCTTCCTTCTCCCTTCCCCTCCTTAAGAGTTTTCCTTTTGACCACCACCTCCCTCAGTGTTCCCTCCCTGTGACCCCCCCTTCTTTACCTACCATCTCCCCTTACTACAATTTCCCTCCCCTCAAATACCCCTCTTTTATTCTCCCTTACCTTCCTACTGCCTATAGGACACAATAGATTTTTATACTTATCAGAGTATGTTATTCCCCCTTTGATCCCAAACCAATGAAAGTAAATTTCATACAATGCTCCTCTCCCTCCCTCCTTTCCCTCTATTTAATGAGTTTTGGTGTCTTTTCACATTGGAATCTTAAACTTAACTGATTATGTTGATCCCTCTTTGAACCAGAACCAGTGAGAATATTGTTGAAATGATGTTCCTCTCCCTCTTTCCTTCGCCTCTACTATACTGTGTTTTTATGCCTCTTCGTATGGCATAATTTACCTTTTTCCATCCTTTCCTTTTATCTCATTACAGTCCCTTTAATCCCCTTAATAAGGCTTTTCTTTTTTTTATCATCATATTAGTTCATTTATACCCACACCCTCAATCTATGTTTACCCTTTTAAAGATCATGATAATCATGTAAATTTCGATATTGACAGTTATCAGCTTCTCATATAGGGGTGTAATTTTGCTCTTATTGTATCCCAAGTTAAGTGCATGCGTGCATGAGTGTGCATGTGTGCATGTGTGTGTATGTGTGTGTATTTTTCTTGTTTACTTTTTTATGTCTTTCTTGAGTCTTGTAATTGGAGATCAAATTTTCCATTGAGCTCTGGCTTTTTTGTCAGGAAAGTCTGGAAGTCCCTTATTTCATCAAATGACCATCTCCTTGCCTGAAAGATTATGCTCAGTTTTGCCAGGGGTTTAATCCTTGGTTGCAGTCCTTGCTCTTTTGCCCTACGAAATATCAAATTCCAGTCCCTCTGATCTTTTAATGTAGCTGCTAGGTCCTGTGTGATCCTGACTGTAGTTCCACCATATTTGATTGTTTCTTTTTGGCTCCTTCCAGTATTTTCTTCTTAATCTTGTAATTCTGGAATTTGGCTACTATATGTCTTGGAGTTTTCAATTTGGGATCTCTTTCAGGAGGAGTCTGGTGAATTCTTTCAATAACTATTTTACCTTCTGACTCTAGGACTTCAGGACAGTTTTCTTTCACAATCTCTTGGAAGTTGTTGTCCAGGCTTCTTATTTCATCATGGATTTCTGGTAGACCAATAATTCTTAAGTTATCTCTCCTGAATCTGTTCACTAGGTCAGTTGTTTTTCCAGTGAGCTATTTTACACTTTCTTCCAATTTTTCATTCTTCATGTTTTATTTGATTGACTCTTGGTACATCATAGAGTCCTGAGCTTCAATTTGACTGATTTTAATTTTTAGTGAATTATTCTCTTTGAGTAGTTTTTGAAGGTCCTTTTTAGGGAGGTATTTTCTCCAGTTAGTTCACTAATTTTACTTTTTAAGGATTTTTTTTCTTCAGGGAGACTTTTTTTTTCTAATTTGGTCACTGTAGATTTAAATTTGTCTTCTACTTCCTTAATTAGGCCTTTAAATTCTTTCTTGAGCTCCTCCAAGAATGCTTTTTGGGCTTGAGACCAGTTCACATTTCCTTCTATGGTCTCAGATGTGAGTATATAGTCCATGTTGTCCTCTGTATTTGGTTGTTCTTGCTTGCTATAATAAGCTCTAATTGATTTTCTTGCCTTCCCCTTCTCTTTCTCAGCTTCCTTCCTTCCCATTTTAATTTCCTATTTCCTAATTTCTCAGGCTAGGAGCTAAAGACCTGGTTGCTGACTTTGTGTGCTGGAAAGTCAGGCAGGTGATTTCTAAACTTCCAGGCTAGGGGATGATAGCCCCAGGAGAAGCTGCTTTCTCTGCTGGGGGCCCCAAGCCCTCTCTTACCTGACTCTAATGGATCCTCCTATCCCGTGGTGAGATGCTTGTGAGACGGCTGCAAATCACCCTTGGGGTGGGTGATTCCACCGGCTGGAGCTCCTTCTCTCTGCTATAGTCTGCTCTCTAGTCCAAGCTGCTGCAGCCCCCACATGTTCTCTGCTTCCCCTGCCCGGACCCATGTGGGCACTTTCCTGGGCTGGATTCCCCAATGTTCTGTTTCCCAGTGAATTCTGACACTCCAAAATCCATTCAGATTCACTTTTTAAAGTTTAGTCATTGAGTACACTTTAGCACATATAGAGCAAATGCAGAAACAAAAATATTAAGTGCTTATTTTATAAACCATAAATCATTCAATCCATAAGTATTCATCCCATGCTTCCTATACTCTTGGCATGTGCTAAGCACTGACCATACAAAGAAAAAGCAAAAGGAGTCCTTTTCCTTAATAAGCTTATATCATAATGGAAGAGACTATAGGGAGAGACCTAGGCACAGGAGATGAGGTATTAAAGTGTTAAGAAAGTACTAACTCAAGGGATAGGGGCCAAGATACCAGAAACAAGGCAGGAACTTGCCTGAACTCTTCCCCCAAACCCTTCAAAGACATTTAAATAATTCAATAAAACAAATCCTGGAGTGTCAGAACCCACAAAAAGATGGGCTGAAACATTTTTATAGCCTTAAACAACTTAAAAGTTTGACAGGAAAGGTCTGTTGCACCAGGGTCAGAATGGAGTACAGCTCAGTACAGGCTGTGCCAGTGCATATTAGGGCCCTGGAAACCAGGTGAAGGCCTTGGGAGTGAATGAATCAGCAGCTGTTTCTGGAGCTCTCAGCCCACAGACTATAATGGGGTCACACAACCTGTCAAAAAGAGATTACAGGGGTCTCTTCGCTGGCACTGGGGGCAAGTCTCTGTTGCTTTGCCCAGACTCAGATCCAGGTTGCTGTCCTGGGTGGCAGTCCCAGGTGAAGAGGAATACTAGCACATCAGAGCTTGTGGTCACAGTGCAGCTGGTACTATCATCACAACTCCAGTGTAGAAAAGAAAGAGTGCTCATAATCCCTTACAGATCAGATCCCTTACAGATCCTGGCCTGTAAGGCCAGGAGAATGATAAGCACACCTCTCCTTAGAGCACACCACTTTGGAAAAACTGAAAACTTGCAGGCGCCTAGAAGTATCTTTGAAAGCAGCTACATAAAAAACACTTGAAGTTTGTGACAGTGTGCCCTCCACCCTAAAAGCATAAACCCACCTCAGCAAGGAGTGAAAAATCAAGAAATAGACTGGGAAAATGAACAAACAACAAAAAACAATTCTGACCACAGAAAATTACTATGGTGATAAGGAAGGTCAACACACTCAGAAGATAGTAAAGTAAAAATTCCACACACAAAGTCTCCAAGAAAAATATGAATTGGCCTCAGACCATGGAAGAGCTCAAAAAGGATTTTGAAAATCAAGTAAGAAAGGTAGAGGAAAAATTGGGAAGGAAAATAAGAGTGATGCAATAAAATCACACACACACACAAACAAATTAATAATTTGGTAAAGTAGGCACTAAAAATACTAAATAAAACAACACTTTAAAAAATAGATTAGGCCAAATGGAAAATTAGGCCCAAAAATCAACTGAAAAGAAGAACTCATTAAAAATAGAATTGACCAAATGGAAAAGGAGGTATAAAACCTCACTAAAGAAAATAATTCCTTTAAAATTTGAATTGAGCAAGTGGAAGCTAATGACTCTATGAGACATCGAGAAGTAATAAAAAAAGTAAAAGAATTAAAAAAATAGTCAAATGTGAAATATCTTATTGGAAAAGTAAATGACCTGGAAAATATATCCAGGAGAGACAATTCAAAAATTATTGGACTACCTGAAAGTCACGATAAAAACAAATGAAAAATATGCTACATATCATCATTCAGGAAATTATCACAGAAAATTGTCTTGATCTTCTAGAACTATATGGTGAAATAAAATTTCAAAGGGTCTACCAATCACTTTATGAAAGAAATCCCAAAAAAAAGAAAAGGAATATTACAGTCAAATTCCAGAACTCCCAGGTTAAGGAGAAAGTATTGCAATCAGTCAGAAAGAAACAATTCAAGTATTATGTAGCCATAGTCAGGGTAAAACAAAATTTAGCAGCTTTTACATTAAAGGATTGGAGGGATTGGAATATGATATTCCAGGAAGGCAAAGAAGCTAGGATTATAACCAAGAATCACATACCCAGCAAAACTGAATATAAGCCTCCAGGTAGAAAAATGGATATTCAATGAAACAGAGAATTAAACATTCATAATGAAAAGACCCAACCTGAACAAAAAATTTGGCTTCCAAATTCAAGACTCAAAAGAAGCATAAAAAGTAAATAGAAAATGAAATTCATAAGGGACTTAATAAGGTAAAACTATTTACCTTTCTACATGGGAAGATGATTCTTTTAATTATATTAAATTATATGATATATATATATATTATATTAAATTATATAATTATATCATATCATTAGAACTTTCTCATTATGTCAATTAGAAGGAGTATATATAGAAAGAGGGCACAGGTGTGGGTTGAATATGATGGGATGTTAGCTTTAAAATAAAATTAAGGAGTGAAAACGAGAAATGCACTGTGATAAAGTAAAAGGTATAGGTAGTATGGGTTGAATTATTACATATAAAAAAGGCAAGAAAGAGCTATTACAGTGGAGGGGAAGATGGGGGAGGTGGTGGGGAACACTTGGATCTTAATCTCATTAGAATTGTCTCAAAGAGGGAGTAATTCATATAATCAATTGGGTATAGAAATCTATCTCCCCCTATAGGAGATTAGGAAAGGAAGGGGATAAGGGTGATTGATAGAAGGAAGGGTATAGTGGGGAGGGAGTAGTCAAAAGTAAAACACTTTTGAGAAGGGACAGTGAAAGGAGAGAATAGAATAAATAGTTGGGAAATAGAATGGAGAGAAATACAGTTAGCAATCATAACTGAAAAAAAATTTTGCAGCAGGTTTCTCTGATAAAGACCTCATCTCTCAAATATATAAAGACATGAGCTAAATTTATAAAAATAAGAGTTATTCCCCAATCAAAAAATGATCAAAATATGAAGTCAGTCTTCATATTAAGTAATCACTTTAGCAAAGAACTATAGCCATGTTAAAAATGCTCTAAATCACTATCATTGGAGAAATGCAAATTAAAATAATACTGAGATATTACCTCACACTTATTAGATTGGCTAAAAAGACAGAAAAAGAGAATGTCAAATGTTGGAGGGGATGTGGGAAAATTAAGATACTAAGGCACCATTGGTGGAGTTGTGAACTGATTCAGCCATCATGTAGAACAATTTGGAACTACACCCAAATATTTACACAAGCTCTTTTCTGGTGGCAAAGAATAAGAAATTGAGGGGATGCTCATCAATTGGGGAGTGGCTGAACAATTTGTTGTATATGACTGTGATGGAATATTATTGTGATATAAGAAATGTGAAAAAGATACTCTCAGAAAAACCTGGAGAGACTCATGTGAACTGACACAAAGTAAAATGAGTAGAACTAGGATAACATTGTACACAGTAACAGTAATATTGTCAGACAATCAGTTGAAAGACTTAGTTATTCTAAGCAAAAAAAGATCCAAGATAACTCTGACAAACTTATCATGAAAAATTCTATTCATCCTGAGAGAGAGAAGTAATGGAATCTGAAAAAAGCACAGATTTTATTTTCTTTACTTTTGGGGGGTTTTTATTTTATTCTGTATTTTCTTTTCTTTTATAATGACTAATTTTGAAATATGTTATACATGATTACACACATATGTTTATATATGTCTGTATGTATATCTCTGTATAGATATGTTTATATCTGTCTATCTATCTATCTATCTATCTATCTATCTATCTATCTATCTATCTATCTATCTATCTATCTATCTATCTATTACTAACCCCCAGTGATTGCTTTAAAAAAGGTTGACAGCTTTTAGCAATAGAATTAGAGGAGCAAACTGAGATTGGCATAGATAAAAATTTGGTCACATAAAATTTTAAAGACCTTGAAAAAGTTGAGTTGCTAATTCTGTAGTAATTCAAGTAGAAATTAGTAGCAGAAGAAGAACTTTATCCCTGAGAAGAAATCATTCTTTGGCAGAGGTGGGGGGGAAGGAGGGAATTCCTCTCTTAGCCCCTCCTTACCAATCATCATACTTTGAAAGGGAAGAGGTCAAATTGTTATATGCTATAAACATGCAGAATAAAAGGAAAGTAGACTCAGAGGGGAAGAAAAAGCCCCCTGGAGAAGGAGTTATATGTCTATATATTTTATATGCATACACACATATCTCTCTCTACCTATCTATCTATCTATCTACCTACCTACCTACCTATCATCTATCTATCTATCTATCTATCTATCTATCTATCTATCTATCTATCTATCTATCTATCTATCTATCTATCTATTCATCATCTATCTATCATCTATCTATCTATCATCTATCTATCTATCTATCTATCTATCTATCTATCTATCTATCTATCTATCTATCTATCTATCTATCTATCTATCTATCTATCTATCTATCTATCATGTTAAAGAGCCAGAAATTAAAAGAGCTGGAAAATAAAAGTAATAAATAAGAGTGGAAAGTCAGGGATGACACTGAAGTTGAGAGCCTAAGTGACTAGAAGGCTTCATCTTTAATAGTAACAGGAAAGTGAGGTGGTTAGGTGGCACAGTGAATAGAGCACTGACCCTGGAGTCAGAAGTCCCTGAGTTCATATCTGGCCTCAGACACTTAACACCAAACTAGCTGTGTGACCTTGGGCGAGTCACTTAACCCCAATTGCTCTACCTTCCCCACTCCAAAAAGGAAAAAAATAGTGATAGGAAAGCTTTGAAGAGTGGAAGGTTTGCGGGGGGAGAAGAGAGTTAATTAAGTTTTGGACACATTGAGTTTGAGATGCTTACAGGGCATTGGGTGTGAAATATTTAATAGATTGTTGGTGGTGATACAGGACTGAGGTTTAGGAGTTTCCTGAGGGCTTGATATACACATCTGTTAGTCATATACAGAAAGATGATAAATGAAGCTAATTAGATCACCAAGTGAGAGAATGTATAGTGAAAAGTGAAGAGTAATCAGGACAGACCTTTCAGGTATACTCATAGGTAGTGGGTATTATATGGATGAAGATCTAAGAAGGGAGAGTGAGAAGGAGAACACTGTCATGAAAACTCAAAGAGGAGAGAGAATCCAGGAGGAGAAAATGATCAGGGCTGTCAAGTGGTACAGAGGTCAAGATGGATAAGGACTGAAAAAGGCCATTCATTTTAACAGTTAAATGATCCTTGAAGAATTCTGGATGGATAATAATTACAGCCGTCAGATAATAGAGGATTTTGAAGAGAATGAGGGGAGAGGAAGTGAAGATGATAAGTGTAGACAACTTTTTTTCAGGCAAATGAGCAGACAAAAGGAAAGAGATATAGAATGCTTACTTCTGGGGATCTAGTGGGAATTTTTTTAAAGGATAGAAATTACTTGGGTATATTTGTAAGTAGCATGGAAGAATTGAGACTATAGGAAGAGACTGAAGGTTAGAGAGGATAAAGGAACTAGAGGGAACAGTATGGTAGAGAAGACAGAAGAGATCATGATAGAAGATCAAGGATTCATGTGGAAGGATTGACCTTGACAAGGAGAAGTGTTACCTCATGATTAGAGACTGGAATGAAAGATAGGGGATTATATCAGGAAGCTTTTCAATAAGGAGAAGGGGAGAGAAACTATGTACTTTAGCAAATAGCCTCACTTTTTTTCTACAAAGTATGATATGTGGTACTTGGTTAAAATAATGGTGGTAGAGGTACAGGATGCTTTTCTAGAGAAGGTGTTGAATAATTATTATGATGAATGGGAGAGAGAATGAATAGAATGGTACAGGATTATATCATTTGAAGTAACAACCAGGTGAGAATAGATAAAATAAATGTGTAATGGATCTAATCAGCATGCATTTGTGACTTTCTTCAGGAGCAAATGAATACAAGTAAAGGAAGTGATTGGTAAGAGTAAACTAGGGTTGGATTTTGTCAACTGAGATCTATGCCAGAACAAGTAGTTATTAATCACTTATTATATGCTGGTTACTGTGTAGATACAATGAATACAAGTAGAAAAGAAAGAAATTCCTACTTGAAAGAAGCCTAGAGTCTAGTGGATAAAAAGACACAAATTTAAGAGACAACAACAGTGATTAATGCCATGAAACTTTGGGAGAAGAAAGGATACGGACAATGGAGAACATTCTGATCAATTCAATAAACATTTATTAGGTTCACACTAAGTTCAGGGCACTGTTCTAGGCACTGGGGAGATAGGTATAAAGATGAAATAGCTCATGATTTTCATCAGTTTATATTATATGTTATTATATCTTAGAAGACCTATAGCACTATAAAAGGAGAAGAACAACAGCAGAATGTTTCCCAATACCTGATGGGAAGTAGTGAAAAATGGAGGAAAATAATGCAGTACAGAGGAAGAGTCAACCCTGTTTTTGTTTTTCCTATTTAGCTAGAACCCCAACTGAGTCAGTACTGTAAACTATGGTGACTTTATTATTTGGGAAAGGAGGGTCTCCAGGAAATGGGGTATATCTTAACTCTCCATCAGCTTAGGTATTAGTCACTTTCTACATGAATCAAATTTCTATATTTTGAGATAGCTTTTAAGTGAGTCTGATAGCTACCCTTAGGAAATGCAAAATACTTCAATTACCAGGTTTCAATAGGAATGGGGGCAATGGTCCTAAAATGTAGTAAGGACCTTCATATTAGAAAAAAAAAACAACTTCAGATATGAGATGAAAAAAAGGGGAAAAATATGAGCTGCCTATCCTAACCTACCACCTAAAAAAAATAAACTTCAACACCTGCTTCCTCATTTCTATTGGAAATTTAATGTGCAAATGCCTTTTGAAAAATGCTAGTATTCTGGGAGTTTAAGTCCTATCAATTCTTTTATTTTATTACATTTTAAGCTCCATAATGTGTCATCTAACCAAGTAATCGCTGTAGCATCGCTAGTGGGAAATAACAAGTTAGAGAATTATACAGAAGCCAATGTAATAGCTCCACAGAGCATGAAGAAAACAAACAAATCAGGATAGGATAATCAATTTTGGGTACCATAAAATGCTAATATTGTCCCCGTAAATAAGAACCCCTTTCCATCCCTTTGCTTTGTGAACCCTATGACTCATTTAGTATGCTTTTGTTGTTTATTTTAAAGTAGCATTGCCATTAGAACTTTGCTAAAAAGAATAATTGTTTTTAGTTTATTTTCATAAAAGTAATTACACTTCATGGTTTCTTGTTAATGCATCACACAAAAGAAAACAATGGTGGGAGGGAAATGTTTAGCAAACATTTAATTCAAGATGTTTTAAAATTAGCATCATTTGCACCCAAGGATTACTCAGATAACATGGGGCAAATTAATCATTTTTAAAAAACAACAACACCAAAAGAAAGTGGAGGAAAATGGTGCTCTTTTTTTCCAGTTCTTGAGCTGCAGGCCATTATTTACATATGTAATAGGTGTTAATATCTTATCATTTTCTAGTTCCTTCAAAAACCTTACTGAAACATAAGAAAAACTCACACTTTAAAGCTCCAAGCCTTAAAAAATTGTCTGCTGTGATCCTGGATTTCTTGACTTGGATTGAATATATTGTATTAAATAAAGAGGAGGGTGTATTTCCTAGTGAAATGTAAATTAAGACATTCTGAAAAAGTTATCTGTAAAGAGATGTGTTACATGATTTGGAGAAAAAGGAGAGAAGCACCACTGGGGAAATGTTCCATGATAATATATATTTTGCATGGTCTAAATCAAAACCTATTTTTGAATGAAGGTTCTATCATTTATACATGTTTCCCAACTAATCTTTTTCAGCATACACTGGAAGGATAATTGTTAAGTATATCTGATTTGTAGCTAAGATGTTTTATGTATGTTTTAGATGTTTTTGATTTATGATTCTCCAGTTGGAAACTGACATATAGGGCAATAATGTAAATTTCTTCCTAATCTAGTCATCCACAGAGACACAGAATGAGGTAAGAACTCTCTTTTAATCTCAAAACATAAATATACATTTATATGTATGCACACATACATATAATTTCTCTTTGAAATAGAGCAGAGCATCAAAAATGAGGAAGTATCATGATAGAGTGGATGGGGCACTTGGAGTCTGGAAGATGTTGCTTTGAGTTTTGTCTCTAAAACTTACCATCTGTGTCACCTTGGGCAAGTTATTTAATTTCTTTTGACCTCAGTTTCCTTTTCTGTAAAATTGGGAAGTTATAATCAATGATGTCTATGTTTACTTAAGAGTGCTAAATCTATGATGTTATGATGCTACAACAGCATAGACTATGATGAAAATGTTCCATAATATGCCTGTCGGGAGGTATGGCATAGATTTTATGAGAACTATGTGATACAAGAAGATTTCAGCAAGGCAATGAAGGAGGAAGATAAGAAATTGATTCCATAGCTATGTCTAGTTCCTGCTGCTTCTATAAGGAGGTATATATTCTTATGTGTAGGAAGCAAGCTAGATACTTGGAACAAAGCACCAAAGATTATATTATGAAAAACTATTCCTTTGTATGAGAGGATCTTTAACATAGCTACTATTTCTTTGTGATATGACTGTAATGGCAAGTACCCTAGCATCCCTAGGGTGGCTTCCAACAAGGTTCTTACATCTGTTTTTCTAAAGGAAAGCAACTCAAAATGGGTTAACAATATTGCTTTAATCAATCAAGCATATCATTTACATAGTTCAGGGGAAAAAGTCAGCACTCTGAACTTCAGAGTATACAGACAGAAGTTAGAAGCAGAAGTTACAAGAAGACATAGAAACATTTCAGCAGACAGACCTCCAACTGTCTGACCATTAAATCCATACCTAGTCACAGTTACCAGAGAGGGAAACATCAACATCTGGGTTTTCAAAGCTGGGGGGCTTTCAATGGCTGCCCAGAGTCTCCTCTGGTCAAATCACACATTTCTCAAAATGAGCCCCAAAACAAAGCCTCACATCAGGTTTATATAGCCTTCCCCTTGCTCAGAGAATGTAACAACCCTAGACTCACTGCCCAATCAAAAAGCATTCACAAAAATCAAGCCTCCTGCCACAGGCTCCAGCTGTACTAAAGCCTGTCAAAGGGCCTAGGGGGAGAGAAGACCTTAAATTTCCATTCCCATAACAATGACAGGGTAACATGTCCAGGCATTTAAATCACATTTAGTTTTATTGGTTATTTCTATAATAATAATAATAATGATAATAATAATAATAATGTATATGGTACATGACATAATTTAGATGAGATATTCTTCTAGCATTATAAGTTACTTTTGTATAGCATTTTACATCATAAGGTAATGAGGGCACACATCTGTATCCCCAAAGTAGAGTTGCTTCTTCTTTCCTGACTTCACTGCTATTTCTTTTTTACAGATATTCTGAGCAGCACCCTGGGGTGATTTGCATAAACTAGCCCAGTCACTATGGAGGAAGTTTGGAAATGGGAACACAAATGTGGAGAGAGCAAGCCTCCCCTCTCTAAACTCTAAGACAGTGCTGATTTGAAGAGAAGAAACTTTGGTTGATGCAAACAAAACTAACTCAGCCTGAGCTGATCCTTCAGGGAAAATCATAGACTTATTTGAGAGGTTTGTAAAGGATAGGTCCCCACAGTCACATGATGAGATTAATGTGCAAAGGCTGGTGATGTGAGATTTAGGCATTTTAAAAGATGCATTCAAAAGTCACAAAGGCTACCATATAAGACATTTTCATATACACTGTCACATTTGGTTCTCATAACTTCATGAGGGAGGTAAGACTAACATTTCCATTATGTAGATGAATAAGCTGACACCTGAAGAGGTTGCTTAAGATTACACAGACTAGTAAGTAGCAGGATTGGAACTTGAAATCAGATTTTTTAAAATCTAAATTTAATCCAGAGTTGTGGTATAATTACTTTTGTCCATTCCGCCTCAGGTATTCTCATCTTGACAGACTCTTCTGGTGTTGAAGGTGAATAAAAGAACATTGTGGAAACATTTGTACTTCCTAAAGGATTACTCCACATAAAATAAAAGATTCTTCCAAATCAGAATTATTTTATAAAAGTGACAGCAAAGTAATCTAGAATAGAATTACCAGTATGGTTTTCTTATGGCCAAAGACAACAATCTAGTGTCACTGGTACTCAGAACTGAACTTTCTAAGAGATTTGTCTACATATAGCCTAGCTATTGTCTGAGTAGTCCCTTTGTTGTGTGCTGGGCCTAACTTAAACTGATTCCTTAGTATTTTGGTCCTGGATTTGGAATAAATGGGGCACTTGTTGGTCATTCAACAGTTACAAAGGAAGTTTACTTAGAGCACAGAAAGAACATTTAACAAGGATACATCACTTAGCCAAGGTAGATTTAGCCCTCTTACCTCTAAATGGAAACTCATTTGGTCAGGAGACAATGTCTGAAGAGCCCCATTTAATAGCCAGAACTTTATATGCCCTTAGGTAATTAGGAAGCCACAGTAGTATTTCTTGAGGTCACTAAAAAGTTGCTTTACAGCTGTTTAGCTAGAACCTTAGCCTACTGAATCAATCAAGTCTTAGTAGTAGCTTCCTAGCTTTTTCAGGAAAGAAACAGCCTACAACATGGGTTAGAGGTGAAGACTAGGGAGCCTTGGTAGATACTGAATCTCTCATACCTATCAGGGCTGAGATCCCAAAGTTAAAAAATTCTAAAGAGACTGACTTTCAAATGAGAGAATTCAGGGTTGGTACAAACCCCATTTCTACAAAAAGGCTCATCAAGATTTCAGAGAATACTTATTTATGCAAGAGGCATTCTAGGTCTGTGAGTGGGGTAAGGAGTTTCAAAGAGATTTCATGGGGAAAAAATGATATTGATGGAGTAGATGATACTCGAACTTTTTTCTCCCCTACCACCCCCAAACCAAATAAAAAGAAAGAGAGCTGAGGTTTGATAACCAATAACACAAATTTTACATCTTATTTGTTCTGTAGCTGCAACCAGGAGAGACAGACTGAGTCCTGTATCTCAGTTAACTGCATGCAGTTCTCCTCAATTTTTCTGGGTGCCAGGACAGTTATGAATAGATATCTATCCATACTATTTTTAAACCCTGGTGGCATGGGTTTTTGATGGGGGCACTTGGATTCCAGCTTAAATAAAAAGGTTTCTGTCTATGTGAGGGGATAGGACCTGGGATTGAATAGAATTTGAAGTATATACTTTTGTTATATGCAAGTAAAGCTTGAGCTTTATTAAAGACTTTTACAAATTAATAATCTTATGAAGTTGAATCAGTGAGACACTTGGGAGATACTGTATTAGGGGACAAAAGCCCAGCAACTGGATTCATGAAAACATCAATGGGTGCTCCAGATTAAGATGAAAGACTTTATCCCAGTAAGGTAGCTCAGAGGGGATTTGAAAACCAATACCTTGAGATTTTGACTGAAAGTATGCAGGTTGACCAAAACCCACAGTGATTGAAGATGGGACACACTACACATTCTTTGTGTAAAGTCTCTAAATTTACACTATTGAAATCTAAATGGTATTCATAAAATGGCACCATAGCATATTGGAAAGAGCACTGGATATAAAATAATGGAAGCACTTTGAGGGCATGACCCATTTTATTTTCCTTCAGTTTCCTGATTCTTAGCACAGTGCCTGGCATATAGCAGGTCTTCAATATATACTTTCTCAATTGAATAGAATAAGGATATCTAGGTTGAACCTTATCCCATCACCTCCTAAATGTATGGCTTTGGGAAAGTCAGTTAACCTCTTTGAATATCAGTGTTCTCATTTGTAAAATGGAAGTTATAACAATGCTTTCAGGAAGACAAATATAATATGAAAAGCTTTATAACTTTATAAAGCAAAATATGAGCTTTTTTTTACCTAGGTGATTCTGATTCACAGTGTAGAAATCAAGAGGCAATAGAGAATGAATAAATATCACTAGGAAGGAACACCTCTTACAGATGGCTGGTTTTGGTTGTTTCCATAGAAGGAAAATGCCTCTAGTTACCATTGCATTCAGATGGGTTGGTGATTTTTTTATTTTTCAGTTGATACAAAATAAAGGTGAACTGCCTCACATTTTTGTTTGACTTCAGTCTGAGCCATAATTAGCAGGAAATGAATGGGGCTTTGCCCAAAGATCTCATTGTCCCTGGTCAGGTGAATTTTCACCCCATATCAGGGACCATTATCCATTGGCTCCATAGAGTACTGCTAGGCTATGCTACTGCATGGCCTTTGAAACTTCTCCTTACAAATGAGTGAACATTACTCTCATTGTATTTGGCTTAAGGAGGGGAATAACATACACACTCAATTAGATATCTTACCCTACAGGAAAGTAGGGGGAGAAGTGGATAAGAGAGGAGATGATAGAAGGGAGGGCAGATTGGGGGAGAGGGTAGTTAGAAGCAAGCACTTCTGAAAAGGGACAGGGTCAAAAGAGAAAATAGAATAAATGGGGGGGATAGGATGGAGGGAAATATAGCTAGTCTTTCACAACATGACTGCTCTGGGAATGTTTTGCATAACTACACATGTATAACCTACACTGAACTGCTTTTTTTTTCCCGGTAGGGGTATGTGAGGAGGGAAGAAAGGGAAATAATCTGGAACTCAAAGTTTTAAAAACAAATGTAAATTGTTTTTACATACAACCAGGAAATAAGATATACAGAAATGGGATATAGAAATCCATCTTGCTCTATAAGAAAGTAATGAGGGACAATGGGGGAATAGAAGAGAGAACAGATTTGGGGAAGGGGTATTCAATATGCTTCCCATCTTGGGGTTAGGGGTAGGGGAGAGATAGAGAGAAAAATTTGTAATTCAAAGTCTTTGGGAAATGAATGTTGAAAACTAAAAAAGAAGTTAATTAATTTAAAAAAAGAAACTTTCCCTTTCAGGATCTCATAACTGTGGCCCCTCCCTTGGGGTACCTACCTTGCTTTGTGAACACTGAGGGATCGTGAAAATACCTCCTCTGCTATGGCATTTAAACACAATTAGCCTATCCTATGCATCCTACCCTCTACAATTATTTTTGCTCCCAGGCAACATATTTGTAGTAATGGCTCTCACATAACTGTACTTATGATACAACTACCACATCTTTATCTATATCACAGGGCTTTGTATAATGAAATTGGAGAATTATACATTTAGACTTAAAAAGGGCCTTAGAAATTATTTATCTCAATCTCTTCATTTTTTAGGTGAAGAAACTAAAAGTCTTGTTTTCTAAACTTGTTTTGTAGGCCATACCTGAAGTAATTAACACATTTAGCTTGTTCAAAATTAGATTTTAAGCTTCCTGGAGAGAACTCATCTACCTAAATGAACATTGTTAAGTTACTTATTAGCAAAGATGGTACCTTGTGGCCTGCCAGAGTCCAATGAGTATTTCAGAATGAAAAGAAACAATCTTTAAATAAAGGATTAAAAATATACAACCTCCCCAATTAATGAAGGATTCTAGATGAAAGCAGGTGCAGATGCTACAGGTAAGATTTGGGGGTTTTGGGTACACCCTTCTACAAAAACACAAAAAAATCTTATCTGTTCGCTAACACTTAAAATTATACCCTTAAATCTTAATTCCTTTAGTTTAAGGGTCTAATCTCTATTAAGATGTATATAACACTAAGATCTTGATAGTTTTTTTTCAAGTGAGTATAACATTTAAGCCAAGGATTCTGAGCTCAAATTGCTGTTGCTGTTTTTGATGGTGCGTGAAGGAATGAAGAGTGTGGGGCAGAGTAAGCAGGAGGGGACAAACCGCCTGAGAGAGAAAGAGCCAAGGTACCATGAAAAATGGTAGAAGAGGAGGTGTGAAGGAACTGAAGACAATTCCACCTACTTCACAGTTTGCCAAGTGCTGATACTGTTTGCTAAAGGCTGATACTGGCCTGGTTTTTCTTTCTTCGCAAAGGCCCTTACCCCATTTTGTATATTTCCACTTGTCTGGATCCAACTCAACTATCTGAGCCTGAAGCCACAAAAATCTCTCTGGAGTTTAGGGTGCTGCTCTTTCCTTCTCCCGTGTTATTTCTTTCTTTCTACTGCCTACCTTACTTATCAATCCTCAGAGTTTCAAGTTTGTGCCTCTGCCTTCATTCGGTAGCTGCAAAAAACCCAACCAAACAAACAAAAAAAAAATCCAATTGGCCAGTCAGAGAGTATTTATTGAGTACCCCCAGGGTACTGAGTGCTATTTTAGAGAAAATTGATAACATTAGCCCCTATATATCCAGTGACTGGTCTGAAATACAAAGCAGCTACATACTTTCCAAAGGAACATGTATGCCTTCTTGACATACATTAAGGGGAGAAACAAATCTGTTGGCTAAGAACTGACCTTCTCCTTCCACCCCCACATTGTAATTGGTATTTGAATAATAATCTTTGTTGCTTTACTATTTAAAAAAATAACAAATGGTTACTTTGATTGATAAGCATTGAGGTATTTAATTCCTTTAATACAGAAAAAGAGAGGCTGTTGCTATTACCTAGGGGACCATAATTAACATAACTTCTTTGATGAAATTAGTCTATGGAGCAGACAGTTCAACAAATTCTATTTGGTGATCTTATTACCTAGCTTTTAGGGGTTGCATAGTTTGCCTCACTTTAAACAAACCCAATATTTGAAAATCTAGACAGATGTAGATAGTAAAGTCAGGGCCATCTTTTAATAATGATTGCTAACACTTGAAGATTTTCAAAATGTTTTACATAGGAATATGGACTAATCTGTGATTTATTAGTGTAGAGAATTCTAGAGTGATGAAACTCCTTCTGCTAATACAGGCTAACATTTTCTCTGTAATTTATAATCTTGGGGAGTTGCCTAGAACACTGACAGATCAAGCACTTGCCCAAGGTTCTAGTAAGTATGTGCCAGAGGTTGGCTTTGATCCCAGGTTTTCCAGATTCAGAGCCTTGCCTTCTAGTCACTATAATAGATAATATTAAAGTCTGCAAAACAATTGGACATGTAGTATCTCATTCAATCCTCCCACAATCTAATATGAAAGATGCTATTTTTGTCCCCATTTTCCAGGTGTGGAAACTGAAGTTACAAGAGGTAGAGTGATTCGCTCAGGATACCATAGCTACTATGTGGCAGAGGTTGGACTCATTTATTCTCCTATTCTTAGGTCATTCACCTGGGTTTATTTTCAGTTAACCTGGTGAATGATTTAGAATCAATTAATCATAGGATGTTAAAACTGGGAGGGCTCTTGGAGATTGACTCCAATTCCCTTATTTTGGTAAATGTGAAACCTGAGGCCCAGAAGCAGTTAAGTAACCAGCTGAAGTCCATCCAGCTTAAAGTTCTGTTCTGACTATGTGGCAAATAGGATAACTGTTTGGGGTGTGCACATCTACCATGTGCCTCTCTCTCTGGCATACTTTGGGTTATTTGCAGCTTTAAAAAAAGCTGCTTTATTCCATAACTTTCAGACATCTTACATCATTGTAAGAATATCCAAATATTGGAAGTAGGTTCTCTGGAAGAATATTGATGTTATAAAAGATGGACCTTCATTTCAGGGAGAAGTTTGAGGTCATTAAAAGCACTACTTCATTGTACCAACATAGCTATGCCAGAGGCTGAATTCTTTCATTTCTTCATTCAACAAATTTTCATTAAGCCCATCAGCTATGACCTGTCCCATCAACCAAATTGTGTTGCTAGGATAGTTCTGTGCAAAGTCACAACTGCCACAAAATTTCAGAGCTGGGAGACTTAATTAGAAACTCTGTAGCCTAACAACTTCATTTTATAGCTAAGGAAATGGAAACCTAGATAAGTGAAATTCCTTGCTCAATGCTGCACAATAAGACAGTGGGAGAAAAGGGACTAGACCTCATATTTGCTCTGAGTCCTCTGGTCTCTTGCCGTTACCCTAAACTGATGGGGCAGTTAGGTGGTACAATAGAGTCCTGGGCCTGGAGGCAGGAAGACCTGAGTTCAAATCAAGCTTCAGACACTTGCTAACTGTGTGATCCTGGGTAAGTCGCTTAACCCTGCTTGCTTCAGTTTCCTCATCTGTAAAACAAGGTGGAGGAGGAAAAGCAAACCACTCCAATATATTTGCCAAGAAAACCCTAACAGGGGTCGAGAAGAATCATACATAACTGAAAACAACTAAACAAGAGATAGGACATGTTTTCTTTCCTACTGGAAGCCTCTAGTGATATACTAAGGACATCTGCTTTTCCATTGCATCTTAAGGACAGCGTTACCTTTCCACCTGATCTGTAGCCTGAAACATTTCATATAAACTGTTTCCCCCATTAGGATGTGAATTCCTTAAGAGAAGGGATTTATTTTCTTTTTCTTTATAATACTGTATTCCCAGTGATTAGCACAGTGCTTTGCACATAGCAAGTGCTTAATAAATTATGAAATTTTAGAGAAAACACAATAGTTTTTAGTAGTAATAGGTAGGAAAGAGAGGAACATGTTCATTTTTTAGTCAATCATACTTTTGTTTCCATTCATCAGGTTACCCCATGCATAGATGTCCATTGACTAGTCTTAGTTTGATGTAATACTTATGAAATGGAAACTGACCTGTGATTTCATTGCTGTAGGGAGGTTCTGATGAAGCTCCATTGTAGATAGGCATCTGCTCTGCAATATATAATCTTATAGAGTTGCTCTGGGAAATGAGTTTTGTCCTGGGTCACATAGCCATTATATATCAGAGGCAGGATTTAAACATTTATTTTCCAGATTTTAAGGCTGCTGTGCTAGCCACTTATTATTCGTGATTTGTACAGACTGGTTACATCTCACGACTGACGTCCTTCTAAATCCCCTTAAGACATATTTACTGGACTTCAAAGTCCTGATCATTCATTGTTTCCTCAATGTGGTTCGTCCTCCATTTTTGAAGAAGATCAAAGGAATCACAGGTGATGTCTTGTGCAAAGTCATCAGTCTCATCCTATTGACCATAACTAGGTGGTACAGAGGATAGAGCCCTCAGCTAAGATCAGAGGCCTGAGTTTAAATCCTATCTAATATACTTAGATTTCTTACCCTGGCTAAGTCAGTTAACCTCTGTTTGCCTCAGTTTCCTCATCTGTAAAATTAAGATAATAATAGCCCCTAACTCCCAGGGTCATTGTGAGTATCAAGTGAAATAATAATTTTAAAGGACTTTAGCTCAGTAGGTACTATATAAATGTAAGCTATTATTGTTGTTGTTGTCTATGTGAATAGTAGTTTTAAAACTTTCATGCCAAGGATACTGATCAATTTGAAAGAATTCTGGATTTGGAGGCAGTGGTGCAGGCTCAGATTCCAATTCTGTCACTTGCTACTTGTGTGAGATTAGAGAAGTCATTTAGCCTCCCTTGGCTTCAGTTAGATCATCTGGAAAATGAGGAAGTTATATTCAGAAACCTCTAAGATGCCTTGCAGCTCTAAATCCATAATCCTGTGATCTGTGCTAAAAGCTAATGATAATAATGCACATTTATTTTAAAGTTGGCAAAAGTTCTTTCTCACTATAACCTTGTGAAGCAGGAAAACTGATTTAGAGTAAATGTTATTATTTCCATTTTACAAATGAGGGGGCTGAGGTTTTAAAAGGTTAAGGAACTTTCTGGAGGTCATTCACGTGGCAGAGTGAGAAAGCAAACCCAATCTTCTAGCTTCAAATTATGTAGAGTTGCCAAATTCCCATTTGGAATACTTCCACAAAGTATCTTCCCTGAGTGGGATAGTAATAGTAGAACCAAAGAAACAGTGTTTCAGTGTCATACTGACCGAACTTGATGGTAATTTATCAATCTAAGCATAAGGGAGTAGGCATCAGGATTTTATGTGTGTAATAAGTTATCAGGTTTTTACTGACAGAACTTTGTGAGACTCTAAAATGGAAAGGTCAGTGTTGAGTTGATCCTTAAATCAAAAGTGAACAGGGTGTGACTAGATGGCCACTTATATGATATGATTTCATGGAAAAAATTAGTATAAACACAAAAATAGGAATTTTGAACATCTAAAAAGAATTGCAATTGAAACAAAAATTGATTTGAAAAAGTTTTTCAATAAAAAAAATTGAAGAGCACACATACATAAGTGTGTATATATACATACATATATATAATAGTAATGTAGAGATATTGAAAATATTTTCAAAAAGGATACATATGCAAAGAGGATTATTAACTATTGTCAAGTTGGGTTTATCCCAGTGTAGGAACATGTACATTCATATAAGATAGGTACATAGATCTTTTTTTTTTAAATAAATTTATTGCAGAACCAAGATGGCTGTGCAGAAGCAGGAAAACTCTCTGTGCTCCCCCCACAACCACCACAAATACCTATGAAAAATGATTCTAAACAAACTTTAGGGCTACAGAACCCACAAAGTTGCACACAGAAACAAATCTCTCACTGAAGACAGCCCAGCAGGTGGACAAGAAGGGTTCATAACAGCACAGTGGGATCAGAGCCCAGCCCCCACATGAGCCCAGAGTTTTAGGCTAAGGGCAGCCTGACCAGCCACAGCTAGAGGGATATCAGGAATGTAGATCACCAGCAGCTGTGGCTGTTTCCAGAATTATCAACCCATAAATGCCAAAGACAAAGTGAGAAGTCAGTGTGGAATTTGTGGGAACAGGGGGTCCAGGTGTGCAGTCTGGCCTCTACCCCCAGAGGGAGAAGTGGCTGAGGCACAGTAGTCGTAGCCACATGGCTGCTTCAGAGCTCCAGGCCTGCAGATCAAGAAACTATTCTGAGGTATAATCGCTCTTGCTTTAACCTGCTTGGATCTGTATTGCTGTCTAGGGTGGAGGCCCTAGGGTATGTGACAAAGTGAGCCAGAGCCTATGGAGGCTTCAGAGAGGGCACTGAACTAATAGCTCTGGCAGCTGCAAAACCCCCCAGAAATTTAGGACAAAGCTCTTCTCTCTGGAAGTAGAGTTCTACTGTGGAAAAAAAGCTCAAAAGTCAAGTAATTGAGTGGCAATGAGCAAGTAAAGGAAGCAAAACAAGCACAGAAATCCAACTTTGGATTCCTTTTTTGGGGACAAAAAGTATCAAAACATGGAATGGCAAGAAGACAATGAAGTCAGAAATCCTGCACCAAAAGCTGGTAAAAGGCCATAGAGGACCTTAAGAAGGATTTTGAAAATCAAATAAGAGAAGTGGAGGAAAAACTGGGAAGAGAAATTAGAATGATTCAAGAAAACTATGAAATGAGAGTCAACAACCTGACTGAAGAAAATAACACCTTAAAAATAGACTTATTCAAATCGCAAAAGAGGTTCAAAAAGGCAATGAGAAGAATGCCTTAAAAAAGCTGAATTTGCTAGATGGAAAAAGAATCTCAAAATCTCACTGAAGAGAATCATACCTTCAGAATTAGATTGGAGAAAATGGAAATAGTGACTTTATGAGAAATCAAGATACTATTAGACAGATCCAAATGAATGAAAAAAAAAATAGAAGGAAATGTGAAATACCTCATTGGAAAAACCACTGACATGGACAATAGATCCAGGAGAGATAAATTAAAAATTATTGGGCTACCTGAAAGCCATGATCAAAAAAAGAACCTAGAAATCATCCTTCAAGAAATTCTCAAGGAAAATTGCCCTAATATTTTAGAACCAGAGGGCAAAATAGAGGTTGAAAGAATACATCAATCACCTCCTGAAAAAGATCCCAAAAAGAAAACTCCTAGGAATATTATAGCCAGGTTCCAGAATCCCCAGATAAAGGAGAAAATATTACAAGCAGCCAGGAAGAAACAATTTCAATATTGGGGAAACACAATCAGGATAACACAAGATCTGTCAGCTTCTACACTAAGGGCTTGAAGGGCTTGGAATATGATATTTTGTATGTCAATGGAGCTGGGATTAAAACCAAGAATCACCTACCTAGAAAAACTGAGTATCATGTTTCAGGGGAAAATATGGTCATTCAGTGGAATAAAGGCTTTCAAACATTCTTGATGAAAAAACCAGAGTTGAATAGAAAATTTGACATTCAGATTCAAGAAGCAAGAGAAGCATGAGGAGGTAAATAGGGAAAAGAAATCATAAGGAACCTATCACAGTTGAACTATTTACATTCCTACATGGAAAAATGATGATTGTAGCTTATGGAACTTTTCTCAGTATGAGAATAATTGAAGGGAATAGAAATGTATACACACATATATGTCTATATAGGAGGGTATATGTGCATATGAATACATATGTGAATGTGTTTGTGTATATGTGTACATGTATACATAGATAGAGGACCAATTTAATGGGAAGGGATGATACGTAAAAGATGAAATTAAGAAGTGAGAGAGGAATATAATGAGAGATGATGGGGAGAGACAGAATGGGGTAAACTATCACATATAGAAGAGGTAAGGGAAAATGGCTGCAATGGAGGGGAAGAACAGGAAGGCAAAAGGGAATGGGTCAATCTTATTCTCATTGAATTTGGCTTAGTGATGGAATGACATACACACAAATAGGTTATCTCACCCCACCGGAGAGTAGGGGGGAAGGGGACGAGAGAGGGGATGATGGAAGGGGGAGAAGGCTGGGGGGGAGGGAAGCTAGAAGCACACACTTTTGAAAAGGGACAGGGTCAAAGTAGAGAATAGACCAAGTGGGAGGTGGGATAGAAGGGAGGGAAATATAGTCAGTCTTTTACAGTATGTCTACTATGGAAATGTTTTGCATAGCTACCCATGTACAACCTATATTGAATTGCTTATCTTCCCAGTAAAGGTGGGTGACAAAGGAGGAAGGGAATGAATCTGGAATTCAAAGTTTTAAAATCAAATGTTTAAATATATATACATATATATGTGTTTGTATATATATATATATATATATGCTATTATCAATATTATTTTACATGTAACTGGGAAATAAGATATGGAGGCACCAGAGGATGGAGATCTACCATGCCCTACTGGAAAGTCAGAGGGAGTGTGGGAGAAGATATGGGAGAGAGCCAATTAGAGGAGGGAATATCCATTGATATCACTATTTTGGGGTGGTGGGTAGGGGAAAAACGGGGAGAAAATTTGTAACTCAAAATCTTGTGGAAATGAATGATGCAAACTAGAAATTAAGAAAGCATTTGATTTAAAAAAAAGATCCCTAAAGGAAAACTCCTAGGAATATTATAGCCAGGTTCTGGAGTTCACAGATCAAGGAGAAAATATTGCAAGGAGCCAAGAAGAAACAATTTAAGTGTTATGGAATACAATCAGGATAACACAGGACCTGGCAGCATCTACTTTAAGGGATAGAAAGGTTTTGAATGTCATATTCCAGAGGTCATAGGATCTGGGATTAAAACCAAGAATCACCTACCCAGAAAACTGAGTATCATGTTTCAGAGGAAAATATGGTCATTCAGTGAAACAGAGGAGTTTCAAGCATTCTTGTTGAAAAAACCAGAGTTGAATAGAAAATTTGACATTAAGATATAAGAAACAAGAGAAGCATGAGAAGGTAAACAGGAAAAAGAGGTCATAAGGAACTTATAAAAGTTGAACTATTTACATTCCTACATGTAAAAAAAGATAATTGTAACTAATGAGAATTTCTCAGTATGAGGATAGTTAGAGGGAATAGAAATGTATACATATTTATGTATGATATATATATATATATATATAAACACACATATATGTCTATATAGGATGGTATAAGGGCATATGAATATATATGTGAGTGTGTATATATATATATATATGTGTGTATAGGTATACATAGAAAGAAGGCACAGGATCAATTGCATAGGAAGGGGTGATACATAAAAGGTGAGATTGAGAGGTGAGAGAGGAATATAATGAGAGGAAATAGAAAGGCAGAGAATGGGATAAATTATCTCATAAAGAAGAGGTAAGGGAAAACTTATAATGGAGGGGAAGAACAGGAAGGCAAAAGGGAATGAGTCAACCTTACTCTCATTGAATTTGGCTTAGGGAGGGAATGGCATACACACTAAATAGGATCTCCTCATACAGGAGAGTATGGGGAAGGGTATGAGAGTGGGGATGATGGAGGGGAGGGCAGGTTGGGGGGAAGGGAAGCTAGAAGCACACACTTTTGAAAAGGGACAGGGTCAAAGTAGAGAATAGACTAAGTCGGGGACAGGATAGGATGGAGTGAAATATAGTCAGCCTTTCATAATATATCCACTATGAAAATCTTTTGTGTAGCTACACATTTGCAACCTATATTGAATTGCCTATCTTCCCTTAAAGAGTGGGTGATGAGGGAGGAAGGGAAAGGTTCTGGAATTCCAAGTTTTAAAATCATGAGTTTAAAAATATATAAAAAATAAATTTATCAATTTTTTGTTTTCAACATTCATTTCCACAAGATTTTGAGTTACAATTTTTTTCTCACCATCTTTCCCCTACCCCCATCCCAAAATAGCAAGCCTATTGAATACCCCTTCTCCAATCTGTTCTTTCTTATATCCTCCCCCATCACCCCCCTAACTTTCAAGTAGGGCAAGATAGATTTCTATACTCCAGTGCTTGTATATCTTATTTCCCAGTTGCATGTAAAAAAAACAAACCAATTTTTAAAAAACTTTTCTTTTGAAAACTTTTAGTTCCAGATTTTTTCTCTTCTTTCTTCCTTACCCACCCCCACTGGGAAGATAAGCAATTCAATATAGGTTGTAAATGTGCAGGTACCCAAATCATTTCCATAGTGGCTACATTGTGAAAAACTAACTATATTTCCCTCCATCCTATCCCATCCCCCGCTTATTCTATTTTCTCCTTTCATCTTATCCCTTTTCAAAAAGGTTTGCTTCTAACTATCCTCTCCCCCAATCTGTCTTCCCTTCTATCATCCTCCCCTTATCCCCTACAACCCCCTATTTTCCTGTAGGGTAAGAAATCAAGTTGAGTGTGTATGTTATTCCCTCCTTAAGACAAATTCAGTGAGAATAAGGCTGTCCTATTTCCTTTCACCTTCCTGCTGTTTCCCTCCATTGTAACAGTTTTCTCTTGTCTCTTTTATAGGAGATAATTTACACTCATCTATCTCTCCCTTTCTCCTTCTCCCAATAAATTCCTCTCTCATCTCTTAATTTTATTTTTTAGATATCATCCTTTCATATTCAACTCAACCTGTGCCCTCTGTCTATGTATACATGAATATACATATGCCCACACACATATATATTCATATACACATATACCCTCCCATACATACATATACATGTATACACACACATACATATATATTCCCTTCAACTGTCCTCATACTGAGAAAAGTCTTATGAATTAAATTGTCATTTTTCCATGTAGGAATGTAAATAGTTCAACTTTAATAATTTCCTTATGGTTTCTTTTTCCTCTTTACCTTCTCATTCTTCTCTTGCTTCTTGTATTTGAAAGTCAAATTTTCTGTTCAGCTCTGGTTTTTTCATCAAGAATGCTTGAAAATCCTCTATTTCATTGAATGACCATATTCTCCCCTACAGCATTATACTCAGTTTTGCTGGGTAGGTGATTCTTGGTTTTAGTCCTAGCTCCTTTGAACTCTGAAATATCATATTCCAAGTCCTTTGATTCCTTAATGTAGAAACTGCTAGGTCTTGTGTTATCCTGATTGTGTTTCCACAGTACTCAAATTGTTTCTTCCTGACTGCTTTCTGTATTTTCTCCTTTACCTGGGAGCTCTGGAATTTGGCTATAATATTACTAGGAGTTGTCTTTTGGGGATCTATTTCAAGAGGCAATTGGTAAATTCTTTCAATTTCTATTTTGCCCCCTGGTTCTAGAATATCAGGGCAATTTTGCTTGATAATTTCTTGAAAGATGGTATCTAGGCTCTTTTTTTGATCATGGCTTTCAGAAAGTCCAATGATTTTTAAATTATCTCTCCTGGATCTACTTTCCAGGTCAGTGGTTTTTCCAATGAGTTATTTCACATTGCCTTCTATTTTTTTTTCATTTGTTCAGATCTGTTTTATAGTATCTTGATTTCTCACAAAGTCATTAGCTTCCAATTGCTCCAACTAATTTTGAAGGAGTTAGTCTCTTCAGTGAGATTTTGAAATTCCTTTTCCATCTGGCAAATTTGGCTTTTGAAGGAATTCTTCTCCTCACTGGCTTTTTGGGCCTCTTTTTGCCATTTGAGTTAATCTATTGTTTAAGGTGTTATTTTCTTCAGTGTATTTTTGGGTCTCCTTTAGCAGGCTGGTGACTTGCTTTTCATGATTTTCTTGCATCATTCTCATTTCTCTTCCCAATTTTTCCTCCACTTCTCTTACTTGATTTTCAAAATCCTTCTTGAGCACCTCCATGGCCTGTAAGCAGTTCATACTTTTCTTGGAGGCTTTTGATGCAGTATTTCTGACTTTGCTGTCTTCTTGCCACTCCATGCTTTGATCTTTTTTGTCCCCCAAAAAGGATACTATGGTCTTTTTGTGCTTCCTCTGCTTGCTCATATTGCCAGTCAATTACTTTACTTTTGTGCTCTTTGCTATGTTAGAACTCTGCTTCCAGAATGGAGAGAGCTTTGTACCAAATCACTGGGGTTTTCATGGCTGCCAGAGCTATTAGGAGGGCACCCTCTCTGCAGCCCCCGCAAACTCTGGTATACTGGCCATACACCCCAGGACCACCACCCAAGACTGTGATCCAGATCAAAGCAAGTTAAAGCAATAGACATTACCTTCTTAATGGTTGTTTGGTCCCCCTAAAAACTGCAGGCCAGGAGCTCCTGAGGCAGCCATGAGTCATAGTCCCAGCACCTTTGCCTCTTCTCCCCCTGGGACCAGGGGCTGGACTGCGTTCTTCTGTACTCCTCTCTTCCAAAAGAGTTCCACACTGACCTTTTACTTTTTCTTTGGTGTTTATGAGTTTAGAAGTCTGGAAACCACCACAGATGTTGGTGATTCACTCTCCTGAATTCTGCTCTGGCCACTTCTGTTTGGGGCCATCCTAGAGCCGGAACCACGTAGCTCATGTGGGACTGTGCTCTCCTCCCCTCTCAGTGTGATGAATCTTTCCTGTCAGCATGCCAGGCTGCCTTCAGTGGGAGATTTTTTTTTCTCTCTCTCTTTGTGGGTTCTATAGCTCTAAAGTTTGTTTAGAGTTGTTAGTTTACATATATTGGAAGTGATTTGAGCAGGAGCTCATGCCAAGTTTGTTCTACTCCTCCATCTTGGCTCTGTGTCCCTACATAGATTTTCAATGTTTAAATAAAATTTTCAGGTAGCATAGACAGATTTTCTCTGGAAACTGATCCCAATATTATACAGCTTCTCCAATTTCTGCTTGCTATTGTATTGTATGACCTATTTGTCCTTGTTTTGTTTTTTTTTTAAGAAAGAAGGTAAACTGTTTCATGTAAGCTAAGGGCTAGCCTCTCCCTTCAGAGTGACCAGGGATGTGGTTTTCCCTATGAATTGTACTTATACTCCTGTACTATAAATATTTGAGAGGACAGAGAGACATAATTGTAGCTCAAAATCCTTCTTATGGATAAGTGCAGAACTAAGTGATTTATTATGACTGTTCTCCTGTTTCCCTCAGTGAGGAAATTCAAGTCTCCCTTGGAGAAGTCTGTGATTTGATGATAAGTAAATTGTATTTTGTAAGTACCACAGTTCTATATCATGGATCATTCCACCTGTATACCTTCTCTCTTTTCAACATTCACTTGTTTCAAGGATATGTGATTTTGACATTAAAGTTTCATTCTTTGGGATACTATAACCTTATTTGAGAATCTTTTATTAAGATTCAGACACTCCTATATGTGTATGTTAACATTTTTCAACAATCTTTCAAAGCACAGAGCTCTGTAGGAATATGGATACAAAATCAGGAGGAAGGAAAGAGGATATTGGAGCAAAATCTTGCCTGATTGCACAGTTTTGATTGGGACTAGCAACCCTAACTGCTAAATGCATCTTTTGCCATTGTTACCAGTCCTGAAGGCAGGTAACATGTTAATTGCTTATTTTTGCAATCCCCATTGAGACCTCATGTCACCTCTTGATGGCATATAGGACATAGAATCATTGTAAAGCTCAAGCAGAGTTATTGAAGTAAGCAGGGAAGCTGTCCTAGTGGAACATTTTCCCCCTTTTTTATTTGCATGATACTTAAAAGTAATTTAGTGATCAAAGAGTAGCACTTTTAAAGTGAATGCTTGATTAAGAAAGTAAGCTAATTTTTAAAGGTAGGGGAAAGGAATGAAAAAGAAGATAAGTTTGCTAAGGTAATGCTAGGGTTCTTTTGGGTTAATACTTAAATTCCAGGGGTGGCCAGGTAGCACAGCGAGTAAGAACCGGCTCCAGTGTTGAGAAGACCTGGAGATTGAATCCCAGGCTCAGACACTTAGCATCCACCCATAAACACCTGGCCGTGTAACCCTGAGCAAGTTACTTAACCCCAATTGCTTAGGGGCGGCCAGGTGGCTCAGTGAGTAAGAGCACCAGCTCCAGTGTCGGGATGACCTGGATCAAATCTGGGCTCAGATACTCAGCACCACACCCAGAAATAATAACTGGCCGTGTAACCTTGAGCAAGTTACTTAACCCCGATTGCATTAAAAAAAAATACTTAAGTTCTTGATACAGTGTATATACCTTGGATTAATAAGTGTCAATCACTCCTTGGTTAATAATGTAGATAATTTTTTTTCTGAGGTTTTAATTGATGTTATTTCTTAGTATTATCAGGGCTAGCCTTATTCAATAAATAAATGGGTTTGGTTGGGCTGCCCACATATTGTGGTTTGAAAGTTAATTTCTGGTGCTTCTCACCCCAGAATATCTTCTTTAAAGACAGGAGAAAAAATGAATGTTTTCCTTATCAGTTCTTTAGGGCAGAGATTGCTTCTTGCAATAACTGGACTTCAAATACTTTTTAGTGTTATGGTTTATATTATTGTAGTTGTATATATTCTATTGGCCCTATATTGTTCATTTAAAAAATTACTTTATGTAAATCTTCCTACATTTCTATGAATTCCTCACATTAAGAATTTCTTATTGTAATCATAATATTCAGTTGTATTCATGTAACATTAATGTGATATAGTCTTGTATCTTGTAGGAAGAAGCTTATTTCAATTTTACAGAGACTTGGATAGCTCCCCTTCCACCTTACAAAGCCAATGCCTAAACTTGTCTGATAGAGTTTTAAAACCATAAGCACTATTTCCTTTGAAAAGTCATGAAAAACACCATCCAGAACTTCTACCTATGGAGGGATCAATTATGTTAGAACAAGATAGAGCAGTGAAGAAACAAGATTACTTATTGAGACTCTGGAGTGACAGCAGTGTACAAACCAAGGTAGGCATTATTATGAATCTTCTGTCCCGTGAGATAGCTGAGGACTAGGATTATTGCATGATTTTGAAGTGAGGTAATTGAGAAGTTAAATCCTAGGCCTCAATTCCTTTGCCTAGATTTTTAATGCTAAAACATTCTGCATTCTGCTAATATACTAAGTCAAAGCTGAGTAATCACAAAATTAAAGCTAGGTAGCCAGAAATGATATTTTTAGGTTCAAAAATAGCAAGATACAGCTTTTTTCCCCTTGGAAGATCAATACTTTTTTTGCCCTAAAGGGATTATACTGTATTTATAAATGAAACAGAATTAGAAATTAAAGCATATACTTTGAGAAAGGATCAGTACATAAAAAATAGAGAATATTTGAGAGAACAAACTTTTTAAAGAATAGCACTAATGACAACTGAATATTCTTGAACACCTATTGTAGGTTGGATTTTATTTAATCTAATAGAAAATGCAAAGGATTGGTAGAGGAACTACACAAAATAAAAAGAAAACACTCTCTTTCCCTCTCTGATGGGCCCAATCTCATTTAGGGGACTCCATGGCCCTATATAATTAAAGCAGTATCCTGGAATTGAAGTCTAGACTTAAGGGGAAAAAAATCATAGTTGCTAGAGAATTGACCTATCACCCTGCACAGTGCACATGCTTTCAGTATTAGTGAAGGACAAGTTCTGGTTTTTCTCCTCCTTGTCATTGCTCAGTCCTTCCATGCTCCCTGTTTCTGGAATTTGCTTGGTGTAGGAACTATACTACTCAGCCCTGGAGTTCTTCCAAATCACCCAAGAACTTCTCATTGGGGTTCAAGGAACCTTAGCGACAGAATTATTCTATGAGTCTGGAACTCTTCTGTCACTTTTCCTTTGTTAATCCAATGTATGTAGGTTTTGGCTTGACTCAGTACTTCTTGTCACACTGAGTAGCGCTGCATTTGCTACTATCACTGGGGTGCCATGATTCTTCCTCTCCTTAGGTGATATGATTCTCTGATGGTATGTTCAACAGGACTAACATCTCTGGTGTGAAATTTTTTGAACCCTTTTCAGGGCTGCTCATTTACCTTTGGCATCTACCTGGCTCTCAACTCTCATCTGAGGTTCCAAGAAGATATAGAATGCAAAGCAGCCACAATCCCATAAACCATCTTGGTAGATGGGCTAACCGGGTTTAGAGCAACCAAAACTGATAAGTCTCATTCCCAATGGTGAATTTAGGGGGTATCTTCCCCAAGCGTGTAAAAGCTTCTTCCAGTGGAAAGGGCAGATGAGAATAATTTGTTCCAATAGCCATGAAGCCAGTTGAAGCAGGCACTGTGGAGTCCTTAGAGCTTGGTCAGACATGGAAGATGCCAACGTTACCTACTGCATCTTGAATCAATTGCCTTGATTTTTGTCCTACCATTGGACTTTGATGACCTTGGGAAAGATAGTGAAGCTGACAACTTTGTGCAAATTTTCCTCAATTAAATCTAACTCATGCTTGAGTCAAGGCATCACCCCACGATGCATTGGTCCTCTTCTAAAAGGAAAGACAAGTAACATGATTCTACCAAGCACATGGTTTCCAGGAGAGAGTATATCAATGTGGGGCTAGGCCTCTATAGAAGCTTTCCTCCAGGATACCAGAGTCTTTATATTTTCCACTGTATTATTTCTGTTCAGATGACTTCTTCCACTTCAATTCTCTTAATTTCTGTTCTCCCATTTATTTATTTATTTTTGCTTTTTGGAGGGGGGAAGGCTTGGCAGTTGGGGTTAAATGACTTGCCCAACGTCACATGGCTAGTAAGTGTTAAGTGTCTGAGGCTGGATTTGAACTCAAACCCTCGTGACTCCAGGGCCAGTGCTCTATTTACTGTGCCACCTAGCCGCCCCCTGTTCTCCCTTTTAAAAGACCAAATCCAAGAGAATATATCACAGTTGTGATATTTTCATCAGCAAAAAAGATATTAATAGGGTGACAAGTATCATGAACTTCTTTTGCAAGGCTCCTGACAACCAGGAAGAGAGGAATTCTTACCTTATGAAAGAGATATCTCAAGGCCAGGACAAAGGAAGTATTTGTTAAACTTGCCAGCAAGGAGTTAGATGGGAACAAGGAGTTAATCTGGAGGATGGACTCTCATTTCTCCTTAATGGGATACTAGAGCCCAGTAAAAAAGGCCTCACCTTCTCATGGGCTCACCCTTCATACCTGAATTAAGTTTAAAGGGAGATATTGTGTGTATGTGTGTGTATTGTACAATCTTCTCTCTTATTCTTCCTGTCCTGAAATGCAAATTACATCCTGGGTCATCTCTAGTCATCCTGATGAATATCAGGTCATTGAATCCAGATGGCTAGATGGCTCTGGGGGGCAAAGTGAGGCTGGTGATCTTGCACAGCCATCCCTCATTCAAATTAAAGTCAACTGCAAGTCATGTCATCATTTCCCTGATGCCATGGTCCTCTTTGAAAATGAAGAACAAATACACAACAACAACCTTGAAATATTTGTGATTGGGGCAGTTATCGTGCAGCAGATACAGCACCAACCCTGGAGTCAGGAGGACCTTAGTTCAAATCTACCCTCAGACACTTACTGTGTCACCCTGGGTAAGTCACTAACCCAACTACCTAAAAAAAAAAGGAAAGAAATATTTGTGATTGTTTATTATTGAATGCATAGTAAAGAGTAACATTTATAAGGTCTATAATCTTGCCAACTCTTCAGCAAAATTGGGGTGTTGTTTTCGCTATATGTGCCCTGCTCCCCCACCTCTGCACCTTGTTCATGCCATTTCCTTACATCTGCCATTTTCTCCCCTCTGTCTGGTGACATTTTAGTCATTCTTCAAGACATGTCACAAATACGAAGTCCTACGTAAGCTTTCCCCATTCTCTCTCATTTGATGTAATTTCTCCCTTCATCTGACTTCATAACATTTTGTCTTCCAATTTTAGTATTATATTTAATTGTCAATGTCTTCTCATTCCCACTAGAATTTGAGCTCTTTAAGCGAGGAGACTGAATAAATAACTCTCTTACTACCCATACAGCTGCTGCAGCAGTTCCTGACATTTATTTATACTGAGCCTTAGGTTTGCAAAGCATTTTAAATATCTTCTCATAAATCCTTGTGAGATTGATATTATCATCCCCATTTTCCAGATGGGGAAACTGAGGCTCAGAGAAGCTAAGTGATCTGACCAGTGTCACATAGGTAGTAGGTGTCTGAGGCAATATTTAAACCTCAGTCTTCCGATTCTTAAGTGTAATTATCTTTTTACTTTGCCAAACTTATTTTCTGATCCTACTGGACAATATTTTTAAAAGACTTTAAGGTTTGAAAAACATTTTACATACACAATCTCATGCCACAGTAATCTACGTTGGGGTACTATTCCCCCTCTTTTATATATGAAAAAATAGAGGTTAAAGTCTCTAAGATGTAACCTGCTCTTAGTTTCACAGCAAGTGAATGTCTGAGGCAGGATTCAAACTCAAGTCTTCTTAACTCCATTTCCAGTACTCTAGTAACTGTGGCAGAAGTTGTATAGGACAATACATAGCCTTATAACTCAAGAAAGTGCTTTACAAGTAGTAAACACATGTTAAATGATTAGTGAAGATTTTTATATAGTCTTCCATATTCAAAGAGGACTTTAATGATGTCATTATTTAACCTTTCCCGGTCATGGCTGCTGTTTCACGGACAGCCCCTTCTGTAATAAGCATGGGGAGAATCGATGTAACTGACAAAAGAAGTAGGCCATCATGTGCTCCAAGTTTAAATAAAATAAGGATATAAAGGAAATAAGTCATCAGGCTGGGTCACATGGTTATGGGATCATAATCCTGGAATTGGAAGGGACCTCAGACAAAATCTAGTCATCTAGAGGCCGCCATGTGGTTCAGTGAATGAAGTACTGGACCTGCAATCAGGAATCCTGAGTTCAAACTTGGCCTCAGACTCTTCCTAGCTATGTAGTCCTTGGCAAGTTATTTACTCTCTCTTAGCTTTAGTTTACTCATTGGTAAAAGGGGTTGGGCCAGTGAGGTGGTGCAGTGGATAGAGTGCCCTGCCTGAAGTAGAAGAGACTCTTCCTGAGTTCAAATCTGGTCTCAGCCACTTACCAGCTGTGTGACCTTGGCAAGTCACTTAACCCCATTTGCTTTAATTCCTCATCTGTAAAATGAGCTAGAGAAGGAAACAGCAAACTATTCCAATATCTTTGCCAAGAAAACCCCAAATAGGGCCACAGAAGAGTTGGACACAACTGAAATGACTGAACAACAACAAAAATGGGGATAGTAATGGCAACCACCTCTCAGGGTTTTTCTGAGGATAAATGTGATAACTGGAAAGCACAGTGCAAACTGGGAAGTGCTAATGAAAATGCTGTCATCCTTATCAATGTCCTCATCATCAATATTATTGTTACTCCCCTCCTTTAGGTAAGAGGCTTAAAATATTTCTATGAACTGCCTCTATTTTGTATTCCTTTTTGGTCTCATTTTCATTGGAAGTTATTTTTAAAGCATAAGGTTGTAGTTTTCCAAGAAATGTTCTCCCTGTGCTGCTAAACTTCATTTAAAAAAATCGCAATATTTACACTTGTTACTTTTTGGACATTACTCACCCTAATAACCTTTTCTACCCTAACTTTTAAACTGAAGATCAGGAACTAGATGGATAAGAATTTTATTTACTTCTCTGGTTGTTGGACAAAATAGTGTTTTTAGCCTCCGTGTTATCTATAATCACTTAGTATCTGATCCCCAATAGACTACAAGTCTTTTATTCAGGGATTTAGTTGTGTACTCTGACAACAAATTGGAAAGAGTAGGATATGTTTATGTGTCCCTGTGAAGTGGAAAACACACAAACCTTTTTCATAAGTCTGATTTAAGGTATGTAGGCTACATCTTCCTGGCTTTAAGAAACAAAACAGAACAAAATAAAGAAGACAATAGATAAAAATCCCTAAATGCATTACATTGAATGGCAATACTGATTCCATTTAGATATCTATTAAAGCTCCCCTGCCCTACCATTCTTCTTTCATGATGTGGATTTGGGCTTTCCTGCCTAGGCCATATATCAGATCTGGCTTCTGCTTTAATACTGTAGTTATTTCTTGTTTTACCCAGCATAAGGGGCCCTTTGGTTTCTAGTGAAGAAATGATCATTTGTAACAAGGGCCCTGTTCTCAACAGGAACATATTGATCTGGAAATGCTTCCTATTGTATATCTGACTGTGATGCGAGAAGGAATAATCATTTTAGGGAGATGTGTTATAGCTAGATAGGTCTGCTTGTTTAGAGGAGAGTGGCAGAGTGATGAAGGTAAGCTGAAGGCAGAAGGTGGATCTATGTGACCTGCTGCTAAATTCTGGAGAAGGAATAATGATATCTGTTATTCATCTATTATAAGCAGAATGAGTAGCCCAAAGCAGTAGCCAGCACACTGAACCAGAGACCCTAGATTTACAATTTATAAGAAAAGGAAAGTGGTTTCAATGTTGATTTCAATTATTTTAGAATCATTTCAGAGTTAGAAAATTAGCTTATAGGGTTTTGAAAACTAATTTTAAATAAATGATTGATTAATTGGAAAATTCATTAATTTTATATTTCCTAGAATTCCCTAAAGAGGATTGAAAATGGCAACAATGATGTTTTCTTCTTCCTGTAGCCACCTATTTCTCCCTAGATTATGTATGGATATCCACAGGATTTCTTACCCCTTCTCCTTTTTTTTTTTTGGTACCTTTCAATTTTATTGCTGTACTTTGTTTTCACATTACATACACTTACAGATTATTCCCTCTTTCTGAGAGTCTCCTGTAGCAAGATAAAACATGTAAAACAAATGATCTCATATGAAAATGGGTATAATAGTTCCCATTCGAATCATCCCCATTTCTCTATTTAAAAAAATTGAAAAAAAATCTATCTTCTTTCCCTCCCACCCCACTGGAAAAAAAAAAGAAAACCTCTTATAAAATAAATATAATGAAGCAAAAATAATTCCCCAAAAGGATGTATACAAGCATATATACACCTCAGTCTGCAGCCTAAATCCATCACTTCTATGTAATGGTTGGAGAATTTCATCAATGTTGCTCTGCAACTGTGAAGGTCATTGTATTGATGACAGTCATTGCAATCTTCAAAGTTATTTGTTCTTACATTACTATTGTCTTTGTGTAAATTGTGTTCCTGTTTCTGTTTACTTCACTCTTCCTCAGTTCATATAAGTCTTCCCATGGCTTTTGAAATCACACATTTCCTCATTTCTCACTGCAAAATAGTACTCCATCACATTCATATATCACAATTTATTCAGCTATTCCTCCATTACTGGATGTACTCTTAACTTCCAGTTTTTTGCTACTACAAGAAAACCTGCTACAAATATTTTTGTCCATAAAGGACCTTTTCCTCTCTCTTTGTTCCTTTTTGGGGGGGAAGGGGGCATAGGCCCAGCAGTCGTATAGCTAGGTTAAAGTATATCTACTGTTTAGTAGTTTTTGTGTGCATAATTCTGAATTATTTTCCAGACAGATTGTACTCATTCCCAGGTCTACCCACAGTGCATTTATGCACCTACTTTTGACAGCCTCTCCTACAGTTGCCATTTTTCCTGTCATCTTTGCCACTTAGATGGGTGGTAATACCATTAGGATAGATTTCTGGTGGAAAATGTAATTAATGCAGCATTGGATAAGGACCTACTATGAGCTCAGCTGTGATGCTAGGCACTGGATAGAAAGATGAAAAAATGAACAATTCCAATTCTCAGGTATATTTCATTCATGGAGGGGGGTAAGGATGGTGTGTACATATGTACAGAATAAACATATATAGAAATAAAAAAATAACTATGGTAGTTAAATACAAAGCAGATAAAGACAGAGGGCATTAACAGTAGGTCATAGAAAAGACTTTAAGGAAATAAGGAATTTCATCTATCAAGCAAATTACCAATGGACAATCATTTATTAGGTGCCAACTACATATCACTAGACACTTTCTGGTACTTGAGATAAAAATATAAAAAAAAAAATTTACTCTCTGGTAGCTTATATTCTATCATTGAAGAAACCATGTACATGTCTATGTACCTCTAACTCTACCATGTTCTCTATCATTTCTGTCTCTATATCAATTTACCCCTATTACTATCTCTATTTTTATCATTACCTAAGCTATGGCTATATCTATGTGTGTGTGTGTGACATACACACACACACACACACATAAAGCATATAATACAAAGTAATTAGATATAAAATGGCTAAGGAGGGATGGTATTAGAAATTGGAGGAAGGATCAGGAAATGCTACATGTGGAAGATAGTTCTTATGCTATATCTTAAAGGAAGAGAGAAATTCTGTGAAGAGAACGTTCATCACAAGCATGAAGGACTGCCAATTCAAGGACATAAAGATAGGAGATTATATTGTTAATGTATTGTTAATGGAATGGGAAGGTCTTTCTTGTTCATTAATAGGCCTATGTGACCTATTTTGAGCCTGAGTCACATGAAGCCTGTGGTGGGAGGAGCTTGCCAAACAGGTGGAACAGGAACAGGTGGAGCAGGAAGTTGGAGAGTGATGTGGCCCTGAGAGAGAGAGGAGGCAGAGAGAGGCAGAGCAGTTAGTGTGGGTGAGAGAGGGGCATTTTGCCTAAGGGAGCTTGTTTGTGGGGTGGCCTGATAGAGAGAAGCCTTGGGGATGGTGATGATTCCTACATTAGCAATGTGTACCAACTTCTTTATTACCATGGTGGATATGGCTTTCTAATGTAAGAATAAATATCTTGGCTTTATCTTCAAAGAAGAGAGACCATTATCTTGTGATTCAAACTTGGAAATAAGCTTGCATATTCATAGCAGCCAGTGTGTGTATTGCATTAGCAGTATAGAGATGGAGTGTAGCATATAAGATAGCATCAAGGTTTTGAACTTGGAATATTGGAAGAATGGTGGTGTCCATGGCAGAAATAGGGAGGTTTGATAAAGAAGTGGATTTTTAGAAAATATAATGAATACTGTTTTGTATGTGAGGAATTGTAGAAGCAAGCACCCTAGCATACCCAGGATGACTGTTAGCACAGGTTCTTTGTTCGACTTTTCTAAAGGAAAGCAACTCAAAAGGGGTTACCAATCTTAGTTTAATCAAATATATATCATTTCCTAGTTCAGGGGAAAAATTCAGGACCCTGAACTTCAGAGAATACAAACAGAAGTTACAAGCATACAAAAAATACAGACAGAGAAAATAACACAATTCAGCAGATCAACAGACAGGGCTTCTAGCTGTCTGACCATCACATACATACAGTTACCAGAGACAGAAGCACCAACATCTGGGTTTTCAAAGCCAGAGGTCTCAACTGCTGTGCAGAGTCTAATCTGGCCAAATCACACAACTCTTCCCAAAGTGAGCCCCAAAGCAAAACTTTGTCTCAGAGGTATATATTTGGAGAGATCCTTTTCTAGGGTTAGAGAACATCACAACCCTGGTGACCCACTGCCTGATTACAAAGTAACAAGGTGTGGGCTTTCCTGATAACAAGCCTCTCCAAAGCAAGCTTCTCTTTACTGGTTTTGCTCCACGCTTCAGCAAACTCCTCCCACCACAGGCTCCATGTGACCATATTCAGCCTATTAGGGGGCAGAGAATATTTTCAAATCAGGGAAGGTTCTCAGATTCACCCAAGCCTATCAAGGGGCCAAGGGGCAGGGGAGATCTTCAAATTTTCTTACCATTACAGGAATTTGAGATATCTATGGGACATCTAGTTGGAAATGTCAAACAGGAAGGGAAGGAAGAAGAAATTGGTACAGAAACATTGATATAAAGGTGGTAGCAGAGGATACAAGGCAAAATGACCACAAAAATTATATGTCTGTGGTATCCTCATTCTCTGGAATTGTGTTTGAAAGAGTCAAAGCAAGAGCTTTCAGCCAGCCTATAGCCAGCCCTGAAAGACTCCAAGGGAAGACCACATACTATGCTTAAAGCCTCCCAATCTGGAATTATGAGTTGTAAAATGACTGTGCTTTCCAACTAAACTGGAGAGTTAGATTAATTAAATGAAAATTATATTATACTAATTTTTTTTTTGCTTTTTTGGAGTGGGTAGGGTAGGGCAATTGGGGTTAAGTGACTCGCCCAAGGTCACATGGATAGTTTGTGTGTGTGTGTGTTAAGTGTCAGAGGCTGGATTTGAACTCAGGTCTTCCTGACTACAGGGCCAGTGCTCTATTCAATGTGCCAGCTAGTAATTTCCCTGTAGATGTAAGAAAAAGAACCCTTTTTTGATTATAAGTGCAGGGCATATCTTACTAGTTGATTTTCTTACTTATTATTTATGCTGTTTCATTTCTTAATTAAATGTTTTGCTATTGTGTTTGTCTCTGATATGAATTAGCAATAAAACAATGCATTAGCTGGGAATTTGGATACTGCATTGGATAAATTATTATCTCCAAACAGCTAAAATACACCTGGGAGTAATGTGGAATGCTACACATTTCCTTTTCTGTTTTCACATAAACTTTTTGTCTATCTTGGATGTTATAGGGGAACAGAGACATCAGAAAGCAGGCTCCTTGAAAGCAGGCACTATCTTTTACTTTTCTTTGTATCTCCATTGCTTAGTATAATGCCTGGCACATACCATTACTATGATGATGATGGCGACAATGATGTTGGTGACTACTACTAACATTTGGGTATTGCTTACTATGTATCTGGCATTATGCTAAGCCCTTTTAAATTATTACCTCATTTGATAATGAGGGAATATAATTGTAAGTGCCCATATAGTAGGCCTTTAAATGCTTGTCAAATGTTGACTGACTATATTCTTTAGGCCACCAAGACAGCAAAGAGATAATTTTTCCATTTTTTTTTCCTGATCTCACCCAAATAATGTACTAAGATTTAAGTCCTATGAGATCCTACTTAATGAAAACTTGTGTATCTCTAAGTAATTTATATTTGAAAGGATGGCAGTTCTACCCTCAGGAAATCATTAGAATTGAACAGAATCAACATTAGATAATAGTAGTAATCTTAAAAGTGAGCTCCTGTTTTTAATTAATCACCTAGGGTTGAAAATGTATAACTTGCACTTGCTCTTTATCGTACCAGGTGCAGGGAGAGCAAATTCCGGAAAAAATCTCTTGACATTTAGATTTGATTATAATTGATAGCATATATTATTTATTGGAGATTATACATATGTAATATGTGTACACACTTATATATACATGCATGTACACACATACAAATATATACATATCTTCTTTATATGTTCAAAGAAGCAGAATTTTGTTTTTGGTCATTTGACCTTATTTTCTTTTTTTTTTTGGTAATTTTTAAAATTTATTTTAAACTTAAATATAAAGAAAAAAAACATTGCCATATACACAATAAATGTCCATTTCAAGAAAACCTATGAAATAAATACTACACATTATTTTCAAAACTGTCCAGCATTTCTTTGCTTCCTCGTAGGTTTTCTTTTGTTCTTTGCTATGTACTTTTTACTTTGTTTTTCCCCTGCCCCCTCCCAAAGAAGGCTATAATAAAGAACAGATTATACACACACACACACACACATACACACATACATATATATACACACAATATACATATATATATATATATACACAAACCCATAGTATTATGTATCTGTAAACTTTATATATATGTATATATATACACACTCATACACACACACACACACACACACATATATATATATGACAGTAATAAGATTTTTTTCTACTTGTCATCTGTTTCTTTGAAGGTGGATAGGATGCATCTTCTTTCATAAGTCCAAGTCTTTCCATGTTTTTCTAAATAAACCAACTCATTATTTCCTATACCAGCAATATTCCAACCCAATCACATCCTATCTGAGAAATTGTCTGTGAAAGAAGTTTCTCAATTTTCTGCATTCCTTGTGTTCTTGGCTTCAAAGTTTTTATTTAGACAAGAATATTTTAATTTAAAATAATCGAAACTGCTGTTGACTTCTGGGAGCCAAGATGGTGGCGTAAGCAGTAAAACTCTGTAGCTCCCCCATACTCACCTCCAAATAAAATAAAATTGAGACCTAGAACAAATCCTGGAACAGTAGAATCAGAAAAAAAGATGGGATGAAACAAGTTAGCCCAAGAAATTTGAAAGAGCAGCAAGAAAGGTTTGTGTCCCTCAGATAAAAGAGGAACACAGTCCAGGATGGGAAGCATCCTAGCAAGCTAATAGCAAACCCTAATTTAGCAAACTGAGCCCCAGTGTGGTAGAATAGGCAAACACCAACATCAGGAATCCCCACCTAACAATATAGCCAGGGGAACTGGCAGACTCCAACTCCAACAACCACCACATGCTTCAGCATAGCCCCAGGCAAATAGGTAGGCAACATTATGGGTGCCTAAGCAAACAGGCAGCCTCCAGCTGGTCCTGCCCACTAAGCTTCAGTGTAGCCCCAGGGCAAACAGGCAGCCTACAGAGACTTCTATTTTATGTGTTTTAGTGTAGCCTCAGGGGAACACAGAAACACCCCACCAGGCCTTACCACCAGTACAACTCTAACTCAGCACCAGGTAAGCTACCAGATCCCTACAGCCTCCAGCAATGCCAGTCAACCCCCACCACAGCCTCTCAGTGCAGGATCAGACATGAGAGTCCCCCCCATGGGCCAAGGGCACCATCAGTTTAGCACCAGGTAAATAGACAGGGCCTACCTTCAACCACTAGCACAAGAAGCCTGAGACAGTGCTCCTTCCACCCTGAGAACAGAACTCAAATTAAAAAAAAAAAAGGAAAAAGCTCCCACTCCCCACCCCCCCAAAAAAAGATAGCAAACAACAACAACAAAGAATCTCACCATAGTAAATTATTATGGTGACAGGGAAGAACAAGACAGAAACTCAGAAGAGGACAACAATGTCACAAAACCTATGGGCAAAACCCCAAAGAAAAACAAGAAGAGGTCTCAAGCCCAGGCAGAAGTCATGGAAGAGTTCAATAAGGAGCTTAAGATCATATAAGAGAGGTAGAAGATAAATTGGGGAAAGAAATGATATATGATGGTGCAAGAGAATTGTGAAAAAAGAGTCAACAGCTTGGTAAATTGCTTAAAAAGTAGCATCAGTCAGATGCACAAGGAGATACAAAAATCCACTGAGGAAAACAGCTCCTTAAAGAGCACAATTGACCAAATGGAAAAGAAAGTACAAAGGCTAATGAAGGAAAACAATACCTTAAATGTTAGAATTGAGCAAGTGGAAGATCATGACTTTATGAGATATAAATAATCAATAATGCCAATATGAAAGAATAAAAAAAATGGAAGAAAATGTAAAACACCTATAGGGAAAAACAACTGACCTGGAAAATAGATCCAGGAGATAGGGCCTACATATCATCTTTCAAGAAATTATCAAGGAAAATTACCCTGATGACCTGGAACTAGATGGCAAAATAGGCATTAAAAGAATTCACTGATCACCTCAGCAAAGAGATCCCAAAATAAAAACCCCAAGGAACATTAGATTCAAATTTTAGAACCATCAGTTCAAGTAAAAAATACAATTGGCCAGAAAGAAACAGTTCAAATATTGGGGAGACACAATCAGGATGACACCAGACTTGGTAGCTACCATCTTAAAGAATTGAGGTCATAGAACATGATATACTGAGAGGCAAAAAAGTTAGGACTACAACCAAGAATCACTTACCTGGCAAATGGTCATTCAATGAAATAAAAAAAAAAAAATTTCAAGCTTTCATAAGAAGACCAGAACTAAACCAAAAATTTGACCTCCCATATCAAGAACAAAGAGAAGCACAAACAGGTAAAAAGGGAAAGAAAAACATAAGATTCCATAGAACTAAACTATTTATAGCCCTTCCCAGGAAGATGATATTTGTAACTCTTAAAAACTGTATCACTAACAGCATAGAAAGAAGGAATATATAGAGAGAGTACAGGTATAAGGTGAATTTGAAGGAATGACATAAAAAGTTAAGGTATGAGAAAGAGGAGTACAAAGAGTGCAGAAGGAAGGGAGAGGTAGAATGGGGTAAATTATTAGTCATGAAGAAGGGAGAAAGATCTATAACAATGGAGAGGAAGAAGGGAGGTTGAGCAATAGGCATCGATTAAACCTTATTGTCATCAGTATTGGCTCAATGAGGGAACAATATACACAATCAGTTGAATCTAGAAATTTATCTTACCTGATAGGGAAGGACCAAGAGAAGGGATTAATTAAAAGGGGTGAGGACTGGCAGAAGGAAAGGCAGATTAGAGGATGGGGTAGACAGATGTAAAACACTTGTAAGGTAGGAAAGGGTGAAAGGAGAGAGCGAGGACAAAGAGGAGGAAGAATAGGGTGGTAGGAAATACACAGGTAGTAATCATAACTGTTAATGTGAATGGGATGAACCCTCCCATAAAATGGAAGTGGATAGCAGGGTGGATCAAAACCCATAGTCTTACAATAGGTTGCTTACAAGAAATACACTTGAAGCAAAGACACACACACAGAGTAAAGGTAAGGGGCTGGAGAGGGATCTATTATGGTTCAACTGAAGTTTAAAAAAAAAAGCAGGGGTAGCAATCCTGATCTTTGATAAAGTAAAAGCAAAAATAGATAATTAAAAGATAAGTAAGAAAATTACATCTTGCTAAAAGGTGACAATGAATAAATCAAATTAGGAGAGCAAGGAATAGTCTACCTGTCAGATCTGTGGGAATGGGAAGAATTCATGACCAAACAAGAGTAAGAGAGCATTATTACAAAAATGTAGAATAGATAATATTGATCATATTAAATTAAAAAGCTTTCATAGAAACAAAACCAATGCAACCAAAATTAGAAGGAAAGCAGAAATCTGGGAAACAATATTTACAGCAAGTACCTCTGATAAAAGCCTAATTTCTCAAATATATAGGAAACTGAGTCAAATTTATGAGAATATAAGTCATCTCCCAAATGACAAATGGTCAAAAGGTATGAAAAGGTAGTTTTCAGATGAAAAAATCAAATTTATCTATAGGCATATGAAAAAGTGCTCTAAACATTTTTGATTAGAGAAATGCAAATTAAAACAACTCTGAAATACTACCTCATACCAATCAGATTAACTAATATGACAAAAAAGGGAAATCATAAATGTGGCGAGGTTGTAGAAAAACTGGGACACTAATACAATATTAGTGTTGTAAACTGGTACAACCACTCTGGAGAACAATTTGGAACTATGCCCAAAGGGCCACTGAACTCTGCATACCCTTTGATCTAGCAATACAACTATCCTTTATCCAAAACAGATCATTAAAAAGTGAAAAATGATCTACATGTGCAAAAATATTTTTAGTAGCCCTCTTTGTGTTGGCATAATATTGGAAACTGAGGGGATACCCTTCAATTGGGAAAATGTCTAAACAAGCTATGGTATATAAATGAAATGGAATGCTATTTTGCAATAAGAAAGGAGAAACAGGCAGATTCAGAAAAACCTGGGAAGACTTGTATAAAGTGATGCAGATTGAATTGAACAGAACCAGGAAAACATTGTACACAGTAACATCAACATAGCAAGCTGATCAACTATGAATGACTCCCTTCTTCCCAGTTAAAAAAAAATAGCTAAGAAAAGTGCAAAGGACTCATGAAGGAAAATGCTATCCACATTCAGATAAAGAACTGAAGCATTCTAAATGCAGATTGAAGCATATTTTTTCACTTATTTTATTCTTTCTTGTATTTTTTTTCATTTTGAGAAATTTCTTCTTTCACGACAGTGACAAATATGGAAATATGTTTTATTTGATAGCAAATGTATAAACTATATCAAACTACCTACTGTTTTCAGAAGACAGGAGGGTAGAAAGGCAGAAAAATTGTTTTTTTTTGATGATATGTTTCACATTGTCTTCTATTTTTAATGCTTCTTTTTTTAAAAAAATAAAAATAAAATAAAATAAAATAATAAAAAATTCTTTTCTTTTATTTTTTCTTGGTTTCTTAGAATGTCATTAAGTTACCTTTGCTCACTTCTAGTTTTCAAGGAATTATTTTCTTCCTTAAGATTTTGATTCTCTATTTCAAGTTGGTTGATTTTCTTTTCATACTTTCTTAATTTTCTTGGGTTGCTCTTATATTTTTTTCTATTTTTTCTTTGATCCCTCTTATTTGATGTTTAAAGTCCCTTTTAAGGGACTTTAAGGCAGTGGAAATAAACAAAAGTCAGGGTAAAGCACTTGTTCTATTAAGACAACCTAAGGAAACCCCCAGGAAAGACCTGACTTCATGGGGCAGAGGTCAGGCCTGGTTGAAGTACAAACACCTCCAGGTCAACTTTGAGGGATCAACAAACAACAAACCCTGGGGACAAGTGGGGTTGAGGCAGTTTCAGCCTTAGAAACTTTCATTTCACCATCAGTGTAGGAGGTCTGAGGGTTGAGTAAGAGAAGATTGAAGGACCTTATACTGTCAAGGGACACCAAACATAGATCAGCCTGAGCTGGGCTGTTTTATTTTTATTTCCATTGCCCTATATTACCTTTGAGGCAATCTTCTTTGTTTTTCTGTAGAGTAAATTTGGAGAGTCAAAAGTTTGTTGATTGGGGGGTAGAGCCAAGATGGCAGCATAGAAGCAGGAAAACTCTGAGCTCATCTCATCACATAACTCAAATACCTATAAAATATGACTCTAAACAAACTTTAGGGCTACAAAACCCACAAAGTGACAGAGAGAAACAAATATGCTGAAGACTGCCTGGCAGGCCAGCAGGAAAGGTGCATCACATTGTGTGCTGGGAGCTGAACCCAGCCCCACATAAGCCTGTGGTTTTGGTCCCAGGGTGAGCCTGAACAGCAGTGGCTAGAGCAGACCTAGGAGAATGGATCATCAACAGCAGTGGCAGTTTCCAGAATTTTCAACCCATAAATGCCAAAGGCAAAATAAAAGGTCAGTGTAGACTTTGCGGGAATAGGGAGACTGAGAGTGTGGTCTGGCCTGTTCCCCTGGGGTGAGAAGGTGAGAAGCAGTGGAGGTGATGCAGTCATGCAGCCCCCGCCACGTGGCTGATTCAGAGTTCCTGGCCTGCAGATCATAGGGGGAAGAAGCTACCATTCTGAGGGGTAAGTGCTCTTGCTTTAACCTCCTTGGATCTGGATTGCTATCTTAGATGGAGGTCCTGGGGTGTGTGACCAGATGCCAGAGCCTGTGGAGGTTTCAGAGAAGCCACCCAACTAATAACTCTGGCAGCTGCAAAAAAAACCCCAGTGATTTGGGACAAAACTCTTCTCTCTGGAAACAGAGTTCTATTGTGGCAAAAAGCTCAAAAGTCAAGTAATTGAGTGTCATCATGAGCAAGCAAAGGAAGCAAAGAAAGCACAGTGGTCAACCTTGGATTCCTTTTTTGGGGGACAAAAATGATCAAAGCATGGAATGGGAGGAAGACAATGAAATCAAAACTCCTGCACCAAAAGCTTCCAAGAAAAATATGAATTGGTTACAGGCCATGGAGGAGCTCAAGAAGGATTTTGAAAATCAAGTAAGAAAAGTGGAAGAAAAATTGGGAAGAGAAATGATAATGATGCAAGAAAATCATGAAAAGAGAGCCAACGACCTGACTGAAGAAAATAACATCTTAAAAAAGAGATTAACTCAAATGGCAAAAGAGTCCCAATAAGCCAGTGAGGAGAAGTATGCCTTAAAAAGCTGAATTTGCCAGACAGAAAAAGAATCTGAATAGCTCACTGAAGAAAATAATTCCTTCAGAATTAGATTGGAGTAAATGGAAGCTGACAATTTTATCAGAAATCAAGATACTATTAAACAGATCCAAACAAATGAAAAAGTAGAAGGCAATGTGAAATATCTCACTGGAAAAAAACAGTGACCTGAAAAATAGATCCAGGAGAGATAATTTAAAAATTATTGGACTACCTGAAAGCCATGATCAAAAAAAGAACCTAGAAGTATTCCTTCAAGAAATTCTAAAGGAAAATTGCCCTGATATTTTAGAACCAGAGGACAAAATAGAAATTGAAATAATTCACCTATCACCTCTTGAAAAAGATCCCAAAAAGAAAACTCCTAGGAATATTACAGTCATGTTCTGGAATTCCCACATCAAGGAGAAAATATCACAAGCAGCCAAAAAGAAACAATTTGAATATTGTGGAAAAATAGTCAGGATAACACAAAACCTAGCAGTTTCTACATTAAGGGATCGAAGGGCTTAGAATATGCTATTGCAGAGGTCAAAAGAGCTAGGATTAAAACCAAGAATCACCTACCCAGAAAAACTGAGTATAAAATGTTTCAGGGGAAAATATGGTCATTCGATGAAATAGAGGACTTTCAAGCATTCTTGATGAAAAAACCAGAGTTGAATAGAAAATTTGACATTCAAATACAAGAAGCAAGAGAAGCATGAGAAGGTAAACAGGGAAAAGAAATCATGAGGAACTTATCATAGTTGAACTATTTACATTCCTGCATGGAAAAATGATAATAGTAACTTATTAAACTTTTCTCAATATGAGGATAGTTGAAGGCAATATAAATGTATATATGTATAGATACATATATATATATATATATATATGTGTCTGTATAGGAAGGTATATGTGCATATGAATGCATATGTGAGTGTGTGTATATATGTGTACAGGTATACATAGACAAAGGGCACAGGATCAATTGAATAGGAAAGGATGATACTTATAAAATAAATTAAGAGGTGAGAGAGGAATAAAATGAGAGGAGATAGGGAGAGACAGAATAGGGTAAATAATCTCATATAAAAGACAAAAGGGAAAACTGTTACAATGGAGGGGAAGAACAGGAAGGCAAAAGGGAATGGGTCAACCTCACTCTCATTGAATTTGGCTTAAGGAGAGAATAACATACACACTAAATCGGGTATCTCACCCTATAGGAAAGTAGGGGAGAAGAGGACAAGAAAGGGGATGATGGAAGAGAGAGCAGATTGAGGGGGGGAGGGTAGTTAGAAGCACCCACTTTTGGAATGGGACAGTGTCAAAGTAGAAAATAGAACAAGTGAGGGGTGGGACAGGATGGAGGGAAATAGTCTTTCACAGTATATCCAGTATGGAAATGTTTTGTGTAACTATACATGTACAATAATTGCTTATCTTCCCAGTAAAGGTGGGTGATGAGGGAAGAAGGGAAAGAATCTGAAATTCAAAGTTTTAAAATCAAATGTTTTTTTAAACAAATATTATTATTATTATTTTACATGCACTGGGAAATAATATATACAGGCAATGGGGTATGGACATCCATCTTTCCCTACTGGAAAGTTGGAGGGGGAATGGGAGGAGATATAGGAAAGAGCAGATTGGGGGAGGGGGCATACAGTGGGATCGCTATTTTGGGGTGGTGGGTAGGGGAAAGATGGGGAGAAAATTTGTAACTCAAAAACTTGTGGAAATGAATGTTGTAAACTAAAAGTAAACATAAAATTAAAAAAATTGTTGACCTACTCTGCCATCTTCTCAGAATCCTCTTGATTTTATTTTCTTGCAGGTGTTCTGCAGCACTTTTTAAACTGTTGGTCACCACCCCATATGGAATCATGTAACTGGATGTGATGGGTCTTGAGAAATTTGGCCACAGTTAAAGATTTCTGCATATGCAAAGATGAAAAATTAATTCGAAATCAAATGTGTAATTAATACATGGTGTTTCTGGCAGTACTTGCCCAAGTTCTATTGTACAACTTCACTGAATCTTTGTTTCTGAACATACAATAACCACACATTGCACTGTGTGCACCACCATTCCACGTAATGCCAACAAACACTGCCAGAAAAACCTTGGTTTATATTTGAAACTACTGTGTGTTATAAGTTGTAATGTTTTTACTATACATACAAAATTATTAAATGAATTTTGTCTAGGGATTAGGACAGAATTTCCCACAATTTCAGAAATGACCCTAAACATTCTTCTGCCATTTTGTACTACATATTTATGTGAGACAGCATTCTCAGCATTGATGATTATAAAATTAACATATTTATCAACTCTAAAAAACACTGAAGATGCTCTACATCCTGCCATATCAAATATTCCACCAAGATTTAATTCTTCATGTAAAAAAATAAACAAGCGCATCTCATTAGTATGCAAATTTGCTTTCATCTTTAATAAATGGTAAAATTATATGTATACCAAAGAATTGTTTTAAACATTTCTTTACGATTTATGAAACAGAAGAAGGAATTCTGTTTTCTTAGGATTAAAACCACTTAACAGGACTTAACTTGTAGGTAACTGGTTCTAATCAGAGCTGTGACCTAGCAGAAGCAGGCTTCTGATTAACTAAAAGGTCAGGAGCTTGTATGCATGCCTAACAAGCCATTTAATATTATCCAACACATCCCCAGGGTAGAGTAAGATAATTTGAATGCACATATGATACATGAAGAGGGAGGGAGAACATATCAAGGAGGAGAATATAAAGTGGGCAGTTCAGGAGGCTGCACCTAGCCAATGGAGAGCAAGGGAGCAATTCACATTGGGAACAGGGCATAAATAGCCTTGCATTTGTCTGAGGATGTATATTCCACTAGGGAGTTACCCCTTCAGAATGAATGTAAAATAAATGTAATGAGAACTTTCCTGGCTTCACAATGAGTATTTTCTTTCTAGATTAAGCACACCTCACAATTTATTATCAGTAAATGTTTTATTTGTATACCTATTTTGTATATCTAAATACCTGGGGTTGTGCAAAAATTTCTTGGGTGAAAAGGGATTGGTGAGTGGAAAAAAAAATTTAAGAAGCCCTAGAGGGTATGTTACTCTCTTAGTACTTGGAATAATTTTGGAAACTAAGCCAATTTCTTCCTTAACATATGTAATGGGAATGCAAATTTGGAAGATCTTCCCTGCCCCTAGGCTAAAGTGCACCTGAAGCCTGGGGTGGGAGGCTTGTTTTTCAGTAGATACTTTTTGATTGGCCAGTGGGTCAATAAGGTTGTTACATTCTCTGAGCCAGGAGAAGGCTATATAAGCCCTGATGTGAGGCTTTGTTTTGGGGGCTCACTTTGAGAAGTGTTCTGTGATTTCATCTGTATTCTGGGAAAACATTGTCCAGGGCCCCCCCGGCTTTGAAAAACCCAGATGTGGAAACCCAGATGTTGACTGGGTATGGATTTAATAGTTGGACAGTTTGGAAAGCTGTCTACTTGATCTGTTAATGTCTTGATAATTCTGCCTGTATACTTTGAAGTTCGGGGTGCTGACCTTTTTCCCCTGACCAAGGTAAATGATATATGTCTGACTGAGTAAAGTAAGCTTGTTAACCCCTTTTGAGTTGCTTTCCTTTATCAAAGCAGATCCAAGAACCTGTGTGAGCAGCCACCCTGCTGATGCTGGGGTGCTTGATGCTACAACATAAAAGAAAAAAACCTAAAGAAATCCTTGGGATCTAAGAACTTGAGAATGTGTGTATATATATGAACAAATCCCCCACTGATGCAGATTAGCAGTTTGTTGGTAATTTATAGTCTTAGGGATTTTCCTGGATGCACTGAGGCATTAAGTGAATGATGGTGTGGTATGGTCAAATAGCTAAAAAATGTAAAAATCTGGACTTGAACTTGTTTGTCCTGGCTCCCGGCTGGACCTATGTTTTAAATGCTGCTAGGGAAAAATTGGTAGAGCTTTATTTTCTTGGCAGTAAAATCAATCAGGAAAGCCAAAGAATCAAGACATAGCCATGTATTAGTTCTCTATTTCAAGACAAGATGCTATTAAAAAAAAACTTCAGTGATTTTCAATATTCGAAGTTTGATCAGGGAAGGGTTGTTTTTTATTAGAATTTAAGCTCATTGAGTGAGGGAACTATTTTGCTTTTGCCTTCTCAGTCCCTAAAAAGTTCTTGGTAAAAGGCACTTAATAAATGCTTGTTGATTAATTGCAGGAGATCTCACTGTCACTCTCAAGCACTTAAAATGTTTATTACATATCACAATGTGCAAACCTAATCAATTGAGGCATGGTAAATTCAGTATCTCCTGTGATAATTGTAGGTGACTTGGGATGTAGCTTTGGAGAAACTGATTACTGGAAAGCCACTAGGAGTATTCACTCTCTGGCTGTTTTGGTCATGTTAGACGTTGCATTGGAGTAGGGGAGTAGGAGAAACATTGAATATATATTGACACTTAAAAATTCTCCTTGGTGTTTCACACATTTCACATTCTTTAACTTTTATATGAATTTTGTATGAATAATTTATTGAAATAACTTATTTGTAGGGTTTTCTTTCAAAAAACTTATTGATATGATGTTGATATGATTGATATGATGGCTTCTAAATTCCCTTCAGATTTTTAAAAGTATCATATGTAATCCTATGATAACATTGTAAATTGCACTGATGCAAAAGTACAATCCTACAGAAATGGGACTTTTTTATACATGCATGTTTTCTTCATGTTTGAGATCTTTTGTTCACAATATGAACTTGCTAATAAAGGCATCTTTTCAATATTAGAACTAGATAAATAGAGAAGATTTTATCTGTGAAGGCAGTAAATGAGACAGGATTTCAGTGGCATTCAAATGGTCATGATGGGATGGAATTAGGGGAGAGACCTGGTGACATTTCTGTTTCTGTGTTCCCTATGTATTAGCAGAGTGGTAACTAGAATGGGTCATACAGGATGATTTAGAAAACAGATATCTTTGTATTCTCCAAAATTAATCTAAAACTGAAGGAGAAATGAGGCAGTCTTCTCTATAACCAACTAATAAGTCATGAGGAAATATAGATTTTTAAGGACTCCTTAGTAATTGAGATTGTTGTTGGGGAGTAAAGGCAATGAATGAAACAGGAAAGAAAGAGAAAAGTGATCTAAGTTTTTTCTTTGCTATTTCTAAGAACAGACTACCCTGGAACATTCCTATTTTTCATCTGACTTCTACTAGCTCCTCTTCTCTCTTGAATGAATGAAATGATTTTTTTAAAAAAGCAATTATTAAGCCCATTACTCTGCTAGGCACTATGATTAGTGTTGAAGATATGAATAGAAGAAAATAATCCAAATTGTCTTATGAGTGTTATATTCTAAGGGGGGGAAGACAACATATACACAGAGAGAGATGGCCAGAAAGGGGTCATTTGGTAAGAGAGATTGAAAATATGTTGTGTGGAGTCATAAAATTATTTATTGTTGACACATTATTTCCAGGAATGGTAATGTTGACTATTGTTTCCAGAAATAAAAGGGATAAAGACAAACAGAATAATGGACAGTATGACTTGAAGAAAATGGGGAAGAGCATTAAGGAAATCTTGGGGAGAGGCTAGAAATGAAGGAAGTTAATAATCAGAAACCGTAGGACCCAGAGTGGAGGAGGTTAAATGACCTGTTGGGCATGGAATATGGCAGCAGAATATGGAGTAAAGGTCGTCAAAGGATAGCAGCATGGGTTTTTGGCTAGGTTAGAGGTAGCAAGAACTTCAGGGATTATCTTTAAAAAAATTAACATTAGGAAAAGCAATGTAGAATACTCAGATCAATAACTAGGATGAGACTGCTACTTTTCTTAAGAATGGGAAATTTGTCGTCAAACAGGAAATTTAAAGGCTCCTGATATTGTTTAAAAGCCTTTAAGAAAAAACATATGGACAGGTATGTGTGTATGTATGTGTGTGTGTGTGTGTGTGTGTGTGTGTGAGAGAGAGAGAGAGAGAGAGAGAGAGAGAGAGATAAGGCTATTAATATTCAGGTTTAAGCCCTTTCTTGGGGTCTGGAGAGGTTGGATCTATCCATCTTTTCTTCCCTTTTCCTTAACTACTCTGGGTACCTCCAAGTTGAATCTTGGAGGGCTGAGATAGAGATAGGAATGGGAATGGAAGGGGTGTCCCTAATCTTTAAACTCTCCTTCTGAATCTGAATTATGTACCTGGGCACAGGTGTTTTTGTTGTAGTTTGTCTTTTGTTCTCAAAGAGGATTATGACATCAGGAAAGTGATGATGTCAAGGAGAGAAAGGAAATAAAATAATTATTTAATTATTGTCTCCCATCAGTGAACTTGCTTTTTCAAAGTACTCTTCCTTCAACACAGACCTCCTCCTGTGATGGAGGGGAGGCTGGGGTGGGAAGTACAGGGTTTGTAGCAGGACCAGAGGACATCTGGATCAGTAGCACTGATAGTAGCAAGAGCCTTTCCCCCTGTGGCTTCCAGGGCATGGAAGAGCATGGGGGGCTGGGTGGCAGAGGGAAGAATAAACATGTACTTGCTCTGGTATGGACATAGAGGAGATCCTAACAAGTACCTGATTAGGAATCCCCTTCTGCCTTTCCCATCCCAATACCACCTAACACATGCAACTTGTGAGCAATATCATGTTTGACCAGGGATGTTATTTGACCAGGGACAAGTTATCTCCTACCATTTTCTGCCAGGCCTCACTCACCAACATCATGAAAATGGAAATGTGAATGCTTGGTGAACTTGAATGCAGAAAGGGATGGTGTTTGTGAATTGGTGAGGCTCGTGGGTGGAACATGGTGTCAGACTTTCTCTTATCCCTGCAGTGGTTTGCCATTTCCTTCTCCATTTCATTTTACAGATGGGGAACTGAGGCAAACAGGACTAAATGACAGAACTAGCAAATATCTGAGGCTAGATTTGAACTTACAAAAATGAGTCCATCTCCCTCACTTAAATCTGGCACTTTATCCACTATACCACCTAGTGCCCCTGTAGTTTGTAGGAGCCAGTTGTTAAATTTCCAGTGTGAGAATTTACAACTGAGAAATGGTCATAGTGCAAATCAAGGTTGATTTGTTGTTTTGATTGTCTAATCTTAAATGATAGGAAAAAATGTTAATAATGCAGATTAAACTTAAAAGTACATCCTGCATTCATTCCCCCCCCACCCCAAATTACTGGTTGGTGAACATTTACTAGCATATATGCTGTTACCTGAAAATGCTGTATTAATGTGTTCAGGTTTAGATAGGCCTAGGATATAGATTTTTTAAGTAAAAATTAAATGTATATGGGATCATTTAGGTAGATGATATAATCTAGTTTCATAGGTATAGAACTAATCAAAACCTCATTTCTCTATGTTGAGTCATTTCAGCATTCATGAATCTTTCACACCCTGATTCTAATATTAAGTGTTAACAATAACTCTTTTATTAGAAGGCCTTCAATTAATAACATTTACTTGTAGTACTTCACCACTATAGAGAGGAACATCATCAGTTCATCACTTATCTTCTATTATTCCTAGCCTAAGGAGGAAAAATAATCTGCTTATTTTTCTGTGGAAAAAAATGAGACAGAAAAAGATCCTTTTCAAGTATCCTAATTTAAGCTAAGAAAAAAAGGCAGGAAATTTTGGGTTATTTTTTTAAGATTTGTGGTCTTGCTTGTTGGAACCCTTCAGTATCCTCAAGACTCAACTCAAATGTCATTTCCTACTTTCATAGTCTATCACTTGTTAGCACTCTCCCTAAAAAATACTTTGCATTTAACTTTATTTATTTGTGTGCATGGTGTCTCCTTTTATCAGAATGAATGAATTGAAACAAACAAGCAAACTTTATTAAATATTCACCAAAAGCAAAGCACTGGGCTAAGAGCTGAGCATTTGAATAGAGAATCTCTTCTTTCAAAGAGTTTACCTTCTAATAGGGAGGAAAATATTCATATAGGAAGTTTTAGCTGTAGTTGAAAAGTCTGAGAAGGAAGAGACTTTGTACACCTTTTACCTAGCATAGTACCTGGTACATTGTAGGTAGGTGCTTAATTGATACTTTTCATTGATTTATTAATTTGATTGATTTATGGTAAGGAAATATAAAATTTTAGTGAGTATGGACAGGGATTGGAACTTAGGAAGACCTGCCTCAGATACTTCCTGTACTTGTGACTCTGGGCAAGTGACTTAGCTTCTTTCAGCCTCAGTTTCTTCATCTGTAAAATGGCAATAATAATAACACCAATGTCACAAGGTTTTTGTGAGATTCAGATGAGATAACATATATAAAGCATTTTGCAATCCTTAAAAAGCTATACAAATGCTAACTATATGTACATGCATACATTTATAAATGCTAGCTATGTGTGTATGCAAAAGTGCATATTAGCAATTCTATTTTGCTGATAACATTTTAATAGAAAGGCTCATTTTACCAAATAAAAGAACCATTAAGGAATACTTGAGTGATGCTAATGAACCCTTTATATCATTTTTATTGAGCTTTTGTATATCCCTAATTCATTAGCAAAGAAAAACAATGCTAATTTTTTTACACTAAAATAGCAGCTTTTCACTTTTATAGAAGATGATTATAACTATTTAAATGTAGGTCAGTGTGGTTTAGTAGAAGCCTACTGGAGTTGGAGTGAATAAAGGAAAAATTTGGGTTCACATCTTAGTTTTGTGAAAGAAAAAACAAGATAATAGACCAGAGAATTTCCTTTGTCCCCAATACCTTTCACAGATCCTTACAAAGTGGAGCTACGCATTAAATGTAGAACAGATATAGCTGAGTTTATAGGAAAAAAAATAGGCAAAAAAACACTTTTTTTTCAAAAGAACCCCAATAAGGTAAAATTCTTATGAGTTAACACTAAAGAATACTAATCTTCAACATGATCAATTTAGTACCTCTCATCCACCAGTCTACTTGCTTTGGCAGGAATGTACAAACTAAAGAGCTCAGATTGTGTCTGGGTCCCATATTGGGACCTTCTACTACACAGACTGAAAATACCTCTTACCCTTTCCTTCAACCCTTCAGATGTTGATTTTTATCTATCCACCTGGGAAGGGATAGGGTAGAAAAAATGTTTTCTAAGTGGTTCCCTGGTTAGGGACCCACAAGGCATAAAATATTCTGTTTGAAAATCCTTCTTTGTTATCTCTCACCCATGAAAATAGTAGCAGATTTAACTTCAGCCTAGGCAGAAAGTAAGGGGGAGATTCAAGGAAAAAATGTGGCAAGGCGCCAACATTATAGCTACAATGGGACTGACATCCAGCTTGGAGCCAGTCCTGTCTCACAGATGCTACTGACAGTTAGAGACCCAGGTTGGTGAACACTAAATCTGCCAATGGAGAAAGAAGTTGAGACAGTTTTTTGGTCCAGTCCAAGGGGTGTCTTCATCAACAAAGGGGGAAGAGTAAGAAAGTGAGTGATGGAGGAATATAAGGAGAACAAAACAACTAAAACACTAAAGATTTCAAGGGGAAGATTATTTAATAAAAACCTAGAGCACAAATAAATCAACAAGTAGAAAAAAATAGGATAAATACTAAACTCTCAAAGAGATTACAAAGTTCTTTTTTAAAATGAAAATTACCAGATAAAGGAAACTACTGACTATTGAAACACAGAATGCTATGGAATTTCAAGGTTGTTGTTGATAAACAACAAGCAATAAAAAAATAAAGTCCATAATGGAAGTAATTAGGAATGAATATGCCGGCATTTAGAGTTTTCAGTGCAGTAATTAAAAAACAAAAACAAAAGCTACAATGAATCAGCAAATTGGAAAAAAGAAATAGTCCAAGTTGGAGAGCTTCTGTAGAGAAGTAAAAAAGTGATTTAGAAAACAAAAATACTGAAGTGCAAGGAAATCTTCCTTAAGGTACGTAATGTTTAAATAAAGCATGGTCTCTATAGAAGACAAGTAATTGGATCTTGAAAGCAGAATGAGAAGAGACATATTAAGGATCATAGTTTCATCAGAAGAACATGACACATCAAAAAATCCTGAATACTATAAAGCAGGAGATAATAGAATAAAACTCCTCAGAACTTCTGATACAGGTAACAAAACACCAATAGAAAGAACCCAGAGATTTCTTCTAGGTAACTCACACACACACACACACACACACACACACACACACATCCTATATTTTAAATCCCAACTTTGTCAGAAATGGGAGATGTGGTCTTTGCAAAGTCAATTAATATTTTTGGGGGGTGGTCATTTTCCTCATCTGTAAAATTTGAGGTTTGGTCTACATGAAGCCTTCCAGCTTTATAATTCTGATCTTTTCCCCGCTAAGAACACTGTTCATACCTCCAGTGACCACAGAAAGTGGCAAACAGGGAGATAAATTAAGGAACTTGGAATATTCAAAAAAAGTACATTTTATTTTTTGCAACGTATATTGACTTCTGCTTGATAGCACTGTCTTAATAGCATAGAAAGACATATTGGAGGAAGAGAATATAAAAACAATTTGGAGAAAGTATATTTGTAATTGGTAATATCTATCTCCATCTCTGTTTCACAAATTTTGACTTATGATATTCCTATACAGGTAAAGATAGAAAAGATGACACTAATTTACAATGAAATTCTAGATAATGTTACATTGATGGTTTTTCAGATTTAGAGAAGTAACAATCATAAATTAGCATGGGTTCAGTAAGAATATGAACAACAAAATAACCTTATTTTCTATGTTGCTAGGCTTTCTACCTTGCTCGATCATGGAATTGTGTGGTACAGAGGAGATAATACTAGCTTTGGAGACAGAAGACGAAGTTCAAATTCTTACCCTTCCTTTGACTGCCTTCATGACTCTGGACAATTCACTTTAACTCATACTATGTACAAGGCAGGTAACTAAGCATCTTAGTGGATAGAGTGCTGGACCTGGAATCAGGAAGACCTAAGTTTAAATCTGTCCTCAGACACTTACTGGCTGTTCAACCATGAGTAAGTCACTTATCCTCTGTTTGCCTTAATCCACAGGAGAAGGAAATGGCAAAGTTCTCCAGTATCTTTGCCAAGAAAACCCCATGGATACTAAAGGTCATAGTTCATGAAGAGTTGGACAAAACCGAACTGAAAGACAACATGTATAAGGCATTATGGATACAAGGCAAAAATGAAATCATTTCTACCTTTATAGAATGTCTCAGAAATCACAGAGAGTCAATATATATGCACACAAATATGTATATAATACATGGGAAAATGAGGAATGAGAAGAAAACATTAATAAATGAAGGGTTCAAAAAAAGTTTCAAGGAAGAGCTGGCACTTAGATGAGAATTAGAGAAAGATGGGGATGTTGAAAGGTAGATATAGAGAGGGAGTATATTTCATATATGGACAATGGCTTGTGAAAGAGTGAAGTACTGAGTCCAAGGAGCAGCAAGTATTACAGTTTAACTAAAACATAGGGTTTGTGATATTATATGGTATATGGAGCCAGATTGAAGAACATCTCAAGCACATAGCCAATGAAGTTTTATTTCCTCCTGCAGGCAATGGCAAGGCATTAAAGCATTTTGGGTGTGTCATTTCTAGGCCTTTGTCATGGGGAGATTATTGTGACAGCTTTGTGAAGAGTGGATTGTAACAGGAGAAAATGTAATAAATATATATAATATCATAGTCTAAGTAAGGGATAAGAAGTTTCTGAATTAGCATGTTTATCTGTGTGCATGTAAAGGAGTCATGCCTGAAGTGATACGGAGAATCAATAAGACTTTGTAAGTAATTGGAAATATGGAGTGATGGAGAAGCAAAAGTAATGAATAGAGATTCCAGAATTGAATGAATGTTATGGTAAGGCTGCCTTCAAAAGATACAATGAAATATAGAAGTTTAGTAGAGAGCATGATGAGGCTATTTTGCATACACTGAATTTAAGATATTTATGGGATATGTACCACACAAAAATACACAGCAGGCAGGTGACAATGTATGAAAGGAGTTCAGGAGAGATATTAGCTGTAGATTATAAATTTATGAGTTATATTCCATAATTGAGGAAAGTTAGCAACTGTTTCTTGGAGTGTGATGGGTATGGCTTGTGAATTTGATACCGGTTGATTAAACTTATGCAAGAAGTGTTGAGAAATTGATTACTGTCAGTCTGAAAGTAGCTCTCTAATGGTGCTCCAAAGAGATATTTTTAACCCTGCGTGTCTGATATTTTTATCAATGATGTGAATGAAGATAACATGCTTACCATATTTTGGGTGGCAAAAAAACTGGGAAGAATTGCTAATAAGTTGAATGACTGAATTGCAACATTAAATATCTTAATAGGATAGAACAATGGGTTTCATGGCATTAAATGAAAATAGGCATAAATGTATGGGTATTAATTACTTGAGGCAATGGAAACATGAACACTAGTTGCACAGCACATTCACAGTGGTGACACACTGAAATGTCCAGCAATAAAGTTAAATTGAAGAGAGTAAGAAAAAAAAATTAAGGACAGAGTCATGGTGAAAGTGCTAATGGCCAAGACACTGCCAGTTAAATGCTTCTGGTCTTAGCTTATAGACACCAATCATTCTCTCATTTTTTCTTTCCTACAAATGAAGAGAAAAGAGGATGAATATTTCTGAGATTGCCTGCCTGCCACTCCTTGGAAAATCATTGAGCCAGGAATTCCAGGTTCTGGGTCCCAAGTCAGGCTCCTTGCATCCCAAGAAACAGTTGCTTTCTCAGAAAGTAAAGGAAAGGTCTAAGTAATCTTTCCATTCCCACATAAATCAGACAGGAAAGTCTCACTTTCTTCTCACTCACAAACTACTCTTTTAGGAGAGTTGGAAGAGGAGTTGTCTTATTGCCACACAGGAGTTGGGAGTGCTTATTGTTGATGTAGTTTCTTTATGTTGTGATACTTACTATTCTAAATGATTTATCTTTGTTCTTTACTACTGAGATAGCCTCAGTGATTTCTTGGTAATGACTTGTCAAAAAAATGGATAAGCAGGTACTATTTTGTGGGCAAAAAACAAAGCCAAAGGATCTAGGGACCAAGCATAGCAGGGATATCTCATTGTTCATTATGTCTGTGTTGCATTCTATAACACAATAAATAAAAATACATAATAGGGAATATTCAGTCTAAGGTTAGTTTATAGTAAAATAATTGGGATGTTTAGCTGAGCAAAAGTCTAATATGAATTAATAGTGAAATATAAACTCTTCATAAAGCTAATTTAATAATGTTTTATTAATAAAAATGCAGAACAAGGCAGGCAATAGACCAATTTTATTCTAATACATTCAGATCATACCTGGAGTATGAGAGTGAGCACTAGATCCTATACTTTAGAAAAAGTATTGGTAAATTAAAGAGGGTCTGAAGAAGGGCAGTTTGGATGGTAAGGACCCATCAAACCTTATCATAAAAAGAACTGTTAGAAGAATCAGGAATGTTTAAGTTGAAGAAGTCTTATAGTGAATATTATATTTTTAAATGACTATCACATGGGAAAAAAGCTATTTTTCTTCATCATTCCTGAGATTTTAAGAGATGTAGATATGGTATTCATATAGGAGAAACAATTAGAACTCTACAAAAATGTAATTACATATATTGGTAAGTAATGAGTTTTCTGACAAAAATGTTTGTAAGGAAAATTTCTACATGGAATAGACAGGAAAGTGAAATAGATGACCTCAAGGATCTGTCTTAATCTTGGGGTTTTAATATTATATAATAGATTTGAGTTCTTGGAAACAAGTATATCCTATCAGTAGAATGTGTTCAGAAAGAAAAGATTATTAAAAAGGAGATTTCATTTTCAATAGCACTAGAGAGCTCAATCATGTTTGAAAAAAGTGGCCTTGAGTTCTTGAAAATAGGAATGAATCAATTGACATTGGACCATAAAATAATTTTCTGGGAATATATGAACAAATATGGCATGTGCACATAATTTTTGATGAGTAGTCATTTTATGAGTATACATACCAAGACAATTCTTCCTTTTCTTGTCCAATGACCATGTAGTTAAAAGATCTATTGAATGTGAGTTTTGCCCTCTCTAGGGGATTCATCTTATGCCTACCATTGAATCCCTCATACTATAGATTTGTTTGTGATGCCCACATTAACCTTTCTCTTTTATAATTTCTATGTGTGTTTGTCTTATAGAGTGCTAAATATGGAGTCAGGAAGGCTAGAGTTCAAATTTGGCTTCAAACACATTCTAGGTAAGTGACCTTGCACTTAGCCTTGGGGCTAGCACTTAGTCTGTTTCCCTCAGTTTTATCAACTGCAAAATAAAGATAGTAACAGCACCTACCTGGCATGAATGTTGTGAGAATCAAATGAAATACTATTTGTAAAGCACTTGGCAAAGTATGTGACACATGATAGGAGCTTAATAAATGCAGGTTTTCTTCCTTCCTTTCTACCTTCCTTCCTTCCTTCCTTCCTTCCTTCCTTCCTTCCTTCCTTCCTTCCTTCCTTCCTTCCTTCCTTCCTTCCTTCCCTTTGTTCAGATGACTTATATTAATATTTTTGTGCTGTCATTCTTATTTTTTCTAAAGTGAAAGAAAGATTTAGATAGATATGCAAATAGGACCAGAGATTTAGAATAGGAAGAGGCATATGAATGATAGTGTTAGAAACTTAAAACAAATGAAAAATGTGAGAGCAAACCATCTTCTGTCACATTATTAGAACATAATTGCTGTGTGTTTAATTATTTCATTGTCCATGTGCAGATAGAACCTTAACAAATGCAAGGCAAAAAAAATAAAACATAAACAAAAAAACTAACCAAACAAACAAAACATCACAAGTACAAGGCAAGGGAGATTCTTGCCTTAGGTGCAAAAAATTGAGGGACAGAGAAAAAGCATTAAAAAAGACTTTCTCTTCTGTTGTGGCAGTACATTTTGTATTTATATCTTGGGTGCAAAATTAGATAATCATGGGGCTGTTTCTATTATCCATGCCTAGACTGTATATTCCTTGTGGATAATAGTGGTTTGCTGGGCCCCTAGTTTCTACTTTTTAAATGTGGATATTCTCTAAGTTTTGCCCTTAGTTGCATTTTCTTTCTTTTTTTTTTTTTGGAAACATCATCTACTTCATTGGTTTCAATTATTCCTACCATACTGATGACTCTTCCCTAATCTAGATATCCCAAATCTAGATTTAGGAGTAAATACTCCTGTCCTCTACCCTAAAATACATTTCCTTATTTACATTTGTTTATGAGATAAGTCCATCTAGACATCCCACTAAAAAACTGCAGATACATATTATCCTCTAAATATGTTCTCCTCCTTCCCCCAACTTCTTTATTCTTGTTGATGGAGCTACTATTTTCCTAAAATTTAAAACGTCACAGTCATCTCTTATCTCCACTTCTTAAATTTCATGATAATCTCCTTTTCTTTTGTTTACCATATCTACTGCAATGGAAGAACACTATTTCTCCTGCTGAAGGATCTGTGTTCAAATGTCACTTCAACAATGACTACTTATGACCTTTGAGTAAGTCCTTCAACCTCGTTAGATCTCAGTTTCCTTGCCCATAAAATTAGAGACTTAGATTAGGCAGTCTCCAAAGTCATATCTATCTCTAGATTTGTGACATATGATCTATATAAATGAAATATGACATGTCATAACAATAACATTAGTTGAGATTTTAAAATTTTGAGTCTAAAATGAGTTTTTCTTTATATATTTAAATATTAAATTTCCTAGTGACATTTACTACTTCTGAGGCATATTATATTCACAGAAGCATATTATCATAGAAAATAGAATTATCTAACCATATCTATTCTCCCAAGGCAAATTTAAGATTTTCCCTAAAATGTATTTCTGAAGCAATATATCATTCTATCTAATCTAAATGAGTAAAGTTGATTTCACTATTTTCCCTGGATTGTATATATGGGGAGAGGGATAGACAGTGTGACCTTAGTTGTCCCTTTTCTTGTCTCTAGTTAATTTTAAGCCTATATTTTCTCTTATTCTTTATGCTATCCAATAGCTTTTAGCTATTCCCCATCAGACCACCCAAGACTGTCAGAAATCCTCTATACATGTAGCTATGTTAGTGTCTGTCAAAACCTTTACTCCAAAAATACTTTGAAAAATCATGTCCAGAAGTCATAAGTCATTTATTTTTTTTTGCTTCCAAAAGAACAAAGCAAAAATCCTCCCTAATCTCAGAAATACATGAAGGTCATGAAGACAATAAGAGCATATTTGAAATAATCAACAAGTGCTCACTGAACACTGTGAAAACTGTGTTTTTTTGCAAAATGTCTTTTGATGTAGTTATCATAGATAGGACTCCAATATGAAGTCACTTAGGCTAAGTAGTTCTAATGACCATAAACATATAATCAATGACATACAGCCTGTACTTTTCCACTGTCCTGACTCATTCTGACTCTGAGTCAAATATGCAAATAATCATGGCTTCAGACCAATTCTAGTCACCAAGTATCAACACCCATTTCTGGGGTTTCTAATTACTACTTTGATCTCTCAACTAATTTTTGATTCGTGTTAGGAAACTCCCCAACCTGAGTCTGTTATTGATAAGTAACCCAGGGAATCTCCTTACCAGATCTGGTCTGATCAGGAATGTCCCTTCCCATATTTGTGATGAATTGCTGTTTTCAAAGAAGCCCATCTTTAAGGCATCAAACTTCCTTGCACAGACCCTACTCCAAGCATGTACTCCCACCAAGACCTTTGCCAGAGGAAACGTCTTCCCACAATGAGTGACCCCTGCCTTGTGTGTGGCTCAATCTCTGTCTATGTTGTCATACAGTGTGTGTGTGTGTGTGTGTGTGTGCACTTTTATTTTTGCTTGCTTGTGCCACAAAGTAATAATTCTCAGGCTTATACTAGTTGCTAGGGTATCAATTTCTTATAAATTCTTGAACCTGAGTATTTGCTTTAGCTCTAACAGGATGAAGCTTGCAAAATGGAACAAATGCTTGATATGTGCCTATTCAAGTCAATACGATAATGTGACCCCTACTTGATATCCTCTCTGACTTTAGCATTGATAGCCTAAGAAGACTGATAGTGTGATGCAGTGAACAGTGTTGCACTAGAAGCTAAGACAACTTGGGTTTGAGTCTTGATTCAGATACTTATTTACTAAGAGACTCTGAGCAAAATCACTTAAGCTTTATTTAATTACATATCTCTATTTTTATGAATTTATGTTTCTTTTTAAATCTATGTTAGCTTAAATCCTCTGAAATATAGTTTATTCTCTTTCTGAGAGGCAACATGACATAATGGATAGAGTGTTAGCCATAAGTTTAAATACAAAGACAATAACTGTATGAGTGCAGCCAAAGTCACTTAAACTCTGAACTTCAAGCAACTTTCCAAGACTTCTCTACTAGATTGTAGACAATTATCATCTTTGTTAGTGAGAGGAGTTTCCACTTAGAAATCACAGATCATTAATATAATGACTATTTTGGAAGGTCATCTAAGAGGATATTGGGGCAAGTTATAACAAATGTATCTTGAGATATTCACTTATAAAATGAATACATAGATACTAGTAAAACTGCGATCCAAGATTTTAGAATTATAACATAAATTTCAAAATGGACATAAGACATTTATAGAACTATAAGCTCTCAGATCACTTAAAAGTTCAAAATTCTATTGAACAAACAAAAAACTTCCAGTATAGGTCTGACTTTGAGTAAGTGGCATCATCTTTATTTACAAGTCACAATGCATTATTATACTAATTACTGCTTTGCTTCAAAAAAAGAGAATGGGCTTTGTCATATCTCAAGTGCCCTCTCTGTTTTATGATTGAGCCTGGGAATAATATTTATGCAAATTTTACTGTACTATACTAAAATATTTTTGAGTATAACCTTGCATTTACTTAGCAGCAAATTATATTGCAAATCACAATGAATCAAATTAGGCATTAACTATGCATCATCAATTATCTATAATTTCCATTCATTCCAGTTTTCTACTCAAGGAAAACAAGCCATCTTTCTTTTTTTAAAACTTCATTCTGAGTTAAATTCTTTCTCAGTCAAGTTGTACACCAAAAATAGTTTGCCCAAGTCAGGGAGGAACATTGGAAGAAGGGTGACCTATAAGGAGAATATGATTGGTAGCAGAGACAGTAAGAGGAGAACACAGTGGTATGACAGATGATGGGACTCGGGAGAAGAATGACATAGTCAGACTACCTTGGAGGTAGGTGGGTCTAGGGGTTAATGCCAGGATATAATACAGTATTTTTTTTCATTTTTTAGGGGGAAGACTTGGAGGTGAGTGACTTGCCCAAGGTCACACAGCTAGTTAAGTATCAAGTTTCTGAGGCCAAATTTGAACTCAGTTCCTACTGACTTCAGGACCAGTGCTCTCTAATATAGTATTCACAGGTTATTTTTACCCCAAAATAATTTATACATTTTGTAGAAATATTTTGCAAGAATTTTTCCTTTTTATTTTTGATTCTTGGTTTTTATATTACTATACAGAAATGCTATGGATTTTTGTTGGTTTATTTTGTGGCCCGCAACTTTGCTTAAACTATTGTCTTATTTTCTTTGCTTATGCTTTAGGATTTTCTCGGTAAACCTTCATGTAATCAACCATTATGAATAGTTTTATCCCCTCTTTGCCTATCTTATATATACCTTATATATACCATCTAGATGTCAACTCTTTTGGTATTATTTGACAGAGTTCTAGAATTGTATCCTATAAGAAAAGAGAAAAATTAAAGGTATATATAAGAGAATTTTTTTAAAGCCACTAACATCAGTCTCTTACAACTTTATTAGTTGACGACCATTTATTGATACACAATGAAGTCTATGTAACTTTATAAAACTCATTATTCTTAAAAATAATTTCTTTTTAGTTTTCAACATTCACTTTCATAAGATTTTTCCTTCTAAAATGTTCCCCCTTCCTCTTCTTATCCCTCCAAAGATGGCATGCAATCTGATATATGCTGTACATATACAATCATAGTAAACATATTTCCACATAAGTTATGTTGTGAAAGAAGAATCGGAACAAAAGTGAAAAATCACAAGAAAGAAAAAAAAAACAAAAAAGAGAAAATGGTATGCTTTGATCTCCATTCATACCCCATAGTTCTTTCTCTGGATGTCAATAGCATTTTCCATCATGAGTCTTTTGGATTTGTCTTAGATCATTGCATTGCTGAGAAGAGTTAAGTTTAACAAAGTCAGCTATTACACAATTTTTCTGTTACTGTGTACAATGTTCTCCTTCTTGTCACTTTACTCAACATCAGTTCATGTAAGGTTTCCAAGTTTTTTCTGAAATCTACCTGTTCACCATTTCTTTTCTTTCTTTTTATTATTTTGCAGGTGGGAAGGCAAGGCAATTGGGGGTTAAGTGACTTGCCCAAGGTTACAAGGCTACTAAATGTTAGGTATCTGAGGCCGGATTTGGTTTTTTTTTTTGGAGAGGGGAAGGCTAGGAAATTGGGGTTAAGCGACTTGCCCAAGGTCATACAACTAGTTAGTGTTAAGTGTCTCAGTCCAGATTTGAACTCAGATCCTCCTGACTCCAGGCCTGGTGCTCTATTCACTGTGCCATCTAGCTGCCCCCTGCCCACCATTTCTTGTGGAACAATAGTATTCCATTATAGCACAACTTCTTCAGCCATTCCCTAATTGGTGGGCATTCCCTCAATTTCCAATTCTTGCCCACCACAAAAAGAGCTACTATAAATATTTTTGTACATGTGCCTAGTTTCTGCCATACTGTTTTCTAGTTTTCCCAGCAGTTTTTGTCAATAAGGGAATTTTTATCCCAGAAACTGGAGTCTTTGTGTTTATCAAACAGTAGATCACTGTAGTCATTGACTATTGTGTCTTTTATATCTAACCTGTTCCACTGATTCACCACACTATTTCTTAGCCAGTGCCGAGTAGTTTTGGTGACTGGTGTTTTATAATACAGTTTCAGGTGTGGTATAGCTAGGCCACCTTTCCTAGCATTTCTTTGTATCAATTCCCTTGATATTCTGGACCTTTTGTTCTTCCTGATAAATTCTATTAATATTTTTTCTAGTCCTATGAAACAATTTTTGGTAGTTTCATTGGTATGGCACTGAAGAACTAATTTAATTTAGGTAGAATTATCATTTTTATGATGTTAGATAAGCTTATTCATGAGCAACTGATTTTTTTTTCCAATTGTTTAGATATGACCTTTTGTGAAAAGTGTTTTGTAAGGGTGTTTATATAGTTCCTGGATTTAACTTGGCAGGTAGACTTCCAATATGTTATATTGTCTATAGTTAACTTTAAATGGATTTTGCTTTTTGTCTCTTGTTGCTGGCCTTTATTAGTAACATATAGAAATGCTGATGATTTATGTGGGTTTATTTTCTATCCTTAAATTTTGCTTAAGTAATTAATTATGTCAAGTAGTTTTTTGGCTGAATCTCTAGAATTCTTTAAGTATAGCATAGTTTCATCTGTGAAGAGTGATAGTTTTGTTTCTTCATCACATTTTCTAATTCCTTCAATTTCTTTTGCTTCTCTTATAGCTAAAGCTAACATTTCAACAATGGTGATAATAGACATCCTTGTTTCATCTTTGATTTTATTGGAAATGCTTCTAGCTTATCCCCATCACATATAATACTTGCTGATAGTTTTAGATAAGATTTTACTTATCATTGTAAGGAAAACTCCATTAATTCTTATGCTTTCTAGTGTTCTTAATAGGAATTTTGTATTTTGTCAAAAACTTTTTTCTGCATCTATTGACATAATTATATGATTTCTGTTAATTTTGTTATAGATATGTTCTATTATGCTGATAAGTTTTCCTAATATTGAACCAACCCTGCATTTCTGGTATAAATCCCACCTAGTCATAGTATATTATCCTTGTGATAAATTGCTGTAATCTATTTACTAATATTTTATTTAAAATGTTCGCATCTATATTCATTAAAGAAATTGGTCTATAATTTTCTTTCTCTGTTTTGGCTCTTCTCCATTTTAGTTATCAGCACAATATTTGTATCATAAAAAGAATTTGGTAGGATTTCTTCTTCACTTATTTTTCCAAATAGTTTATATAGTATTTAAATTAGTTGTTCTTTAAATCTTTGGTAGAACTCACTTGTAAATTCATCTGGTACTGCAGATTTTTTCTTAGGGAATTAATTAATAGCATCTTCAATTTCTTTTTCTGAACTGGGATTAAGTATTTTATTTCCTCTTCTGTTAATCTGGGCAATTTATGTTTTTATAAATGTTTATTGGGGGTGGAGCTAAGATGGTGGAGTAAAAACATGACCTCTGCCAGACTCCAACTCCTACCACCTCTAACACATGTAAAAAAAAGGACTAAACAAATTTTAGAGCTACAAAACCCACAAAGTGACAGAGAGAAACAAATCTTGCCCTGAAGGCAGCCTGGCAGGCCAACTACCAAGCTGGGAGCTGAGCACAGTCTGATGGGAGCTGCATGGTTCTGGCCCCAGGGTGGCCCTGACCATCAGTGCTTCAGGAGAGTGAATTACCAGCAGCTGTGGCCATTTCCTGACTTCTCAACCCATAAACACCAAAAAGAATGTAAAAGGTCAGTGTGGAACTCTGTTAGAACCAGGTGGAGAAGACCACAGTCCAGCCCCTGCCCCTGGAGTGATAAGTGGCAGAGGAGCTGCAGTTGCTGCCACATGGCTGCCTTTGTACTTCCTGGCCTACAGATCATAGGGGACCAAGTGAACATTCAGAGGGTAATCACTCTTGCTTTAACCTGCTTTAATCTATATCACGGTCTTAGTTGGTGGTCCTAGGGTATGTGGCAAGTGAGCCAGGGCTTGTGGGGGCTTCATGGAGGGCATCCTCCTAACAGCTCATGTAGCTTTAAAAACCTCAGCTATGTGGGACATAGCGCTCTGCAATCTATAAGCAGAGTTCTACTGTGGCAAAGAGCTCAAAAGTCAAATAATTGGCTGGCAATAGGAGCAAGCAGAGGAAGCACAAACAGACCATAGAATCCTTTTTTGGGGACAAAAAGGATCAAAGCATGGAATGGGAGAAAGACAATGAAGTCAGGACTCCTGCATCAAAAGCCTCCAAGAAAAATATTAATTGGTTACAGGCCATGGAGGAGTTCAAGAAGGATTTTGAAAATCAAGTAAGAGAAGTGGAGGAAAAATTGGGAAGAGAAATGAGAACAATGGAAGAAAATCAGGAAAAGCAAATTCAACAGCCTACCAAAGGAGACCCCCCAAAAATACTGAAGAAAATCAAACCTTAAAAAATAGACTAACCAAAATAGCAAAAGAGGCCCAAAAAGCCAGTGAGGAGGAGAATGCCTTAAAAAACCAAATGTGCCATATGGAAAAGGAATTTCAAAAACTCACTGAAGAGAATAATTCCTTCAAAGTTAGATTGGAGCAAATGGAAGCTAATGACTTTAGGTGAAATCAACATAGAATAAAACAGATCCAAACAAATGAAAACATAGAAGGCAATGTTAAATATCTCACTGGAAAAACCAACTGACCTGGAAAATAGATTCAGGAGAGATAATTTAAAATTTATTGGATTACCTGAAAACCATGATCAAAAAAAGAACCTAGATGGGGTGGCCAGATGGTGCAGTGAGTAAGAGCGCTGGCCCCACAGTCGGGAGACCTGGGTTTGGTTCTGGCCTCAGATAACTTAACACCCACACATAACTGGCTGTGTAACCTTGACCAAATTACTTATCCCCAATTGCTTAGGGGAGGCCAGGGGGAGCAGTGAGTAAGAGCGCTGGCCCCAGTGTTGGGAGACCTGGGATTGGTTCTGGATACTCAGAACCCACACAAAAATAACTGGCCATGTAACCTTGAGCAAGTTATTTAACCCCAATTGCTTTGTTAAAAAAAAAAAAAGAACCTAGAAATCATGCTTCAAGAAATTCTCCAGGAAAATTGCCCTGATATTCTAGAACCAGAGGGCAAAATAGAAATTGAAAAAATTCACTGATTACCTAAGATCCCCAAAAGAAAACTCCTAGGAATATTATAACCAAATCCCAGAGTTCCCAGGTTAAGGAGAAACTACTGCAAGCAATCAGGAATAAACAATGTGAGTAAGGGATCAGAAGGCTTGGAAAACTATTTATATTCCCACATGGAAAAATGATAATTGTAACTCATAAGGCTTTTCTCAGTATAAGGATAATTGAAGGGAATATATACATATACATATATATGTATATATAATGTATACACACATACATATGTATATATAATGTATACGTACATATATGTATGTATAGGGGGTATATGTGTGTAAAGATATATATGTGAGTGTGTGCTTATGTATGTTCATGTATACATAGACAGAGGGCACAGGATGAGTTGAATATGAAGGGATGATATCTAAACAGTAAAACTAAGAGGTGAGAGAGGAATATATTGGGAGGAGGAAGGAAGAGATTGATTAGTGTAAATTATCTCATGTAAAAGAGGCAAGAGAAAACTGTTACAATGGAGGGAAAAAGCAGGAAGGTAAAAGGGAATAGGGCAACCTTAGTCTCATTGAATTTGGCTTAAGGAGAGAATAACATACACACTAAATTGCATATCTTACCCTATAGTAAAATAGGGGGGAAGGGGAAAAGAGGTGTTATGATAGAAGGGAGGGCAGATTGGGGGATACAGTAGTTAAAAACAAATACTTTTGAAATGGGACAGGGTCAAGGGAGAAAATAGAATAAAGGGGGGTGGGATAGCATGGAAGGAATTATAGTTTGTCTTACACAATATAACTACTATGGAAATGTTTTGCGTAACTACACATGTACAACCTATATTGAATTGCTTATCTTCCCAGTGTGGATGGGTGAGGAGGGAATAAGGGAAAAAATATGGAACTCAAAGTTTTAAAAACAAATATTTAATAAAAAATATGCTTTTCACATGCAACGGGGAAATAAGATATACAGGCACTGGGGTATAGAAATCCATCTTGCTCTACTAGAAATTTGGGGCCAGGGATAAGGGAGGATATAAGATAGAACAGATTGGGGAAAGGGGTATTCAGTAGGCTTGCTCTTTTGGGGTTGGGGGTAGGGGAAGGATGGGGAGGAAAACATGTAACTCAAAATCTGGTGGAAATAAATGTTGAAAACTAAAAGTAAATAAATAAATTTAAAAAATTAAAAATATTGTTTATCAATTTTGCTTATATTATAAGATTTATTGGCATATAGTTTGGCAAAATAGCTTGTAATTATTGTTTTAATTTCCTCTTCACTGGTGATGAATTTGCCCTTTTAATTTTTGATATTGGTAATTTGGTTTTCTTCTTTCTTTTAACCCAATTAGCCAAAGGTTTTTATTGTTTTTTCCCCATAAAACTAGCTCTTAGTTTTATTTATTAGTTTAATAATTTTCTTAATTTCAATTTTAATAATCTCTTCTTTGGTTTTCAGTATTTCTAATTTGGTATTTAATTGGGAATTTTAAATTTGTTCTTTTTCTAGCTTTTTTAGTTGCATGCGCAATTTATTGATCTCCTCTTTCCCTATTTTATTCATGTAAGCATTTAGAGATATACAATTTCCCTAAGAACTTGTTTGAGTGTATCCCATAATTTTTCATATGTTGTATCATTCTTGTTATTCTCTTGGAGGAAGATATTGATTGTTTCTATGATTTGTTGTTTGACCCACTGGATTTTTAAGATTAGATTATTTAGTTCCCAATTAATTTCAGTATGTCTTTCCATGACCTTTTATTACATGTAATTTGTTTTACATCATGGTCTGAAAAGGATGCATTTAATCTTTTTGCCTTTCTACTTTGGACTGTGAGATTTTTATGCCTTAATATAAATCAGTTTTTGTGTAAGTGACATATATCACCAATTAAAAAGTATATTCCTTTCTATTCCCATTCATTTTTCAAGTCTACCGTATCTATTCTAAAATTCTATTGACCTCCTTAACTTCTTTCTTGTTTATTCTGTGGTTACATTCATCTAGTTCTGGGAGGGAAAGGTTGAGGTTCTCCAATAATACAATTTTTCTGTCTATTTCTTTCCATAGCTCACTTAACTTCTCTAAGAATTTGGATACTCTACCACTTGGTGCATATATGTTTAGTAATGATATTATTTCATTGTCTATGGTATCTTTTTGCAGAATGTAGTTTCCTTCCTTATTTCTTTTAATTAGTTCTATTTTTGCTTTTGCTTTGTCCCAGATCAATATTGCTACCTCTGCTTTTCTTTTTACTTCAGCTGAAGTATAATATATTCTGCTTCAGCCTTATACCTTTACTATGTATGTATCTCTCTGCTTCAGATGTGTTTCTTGTAAGCAGCATATTGTAGGATTGTGGTTTTTAATCCACTCTGCTATGCATTTCCATTTTATGAGAGAGTTCATCTCATTCACATTCACAGTTATGATTGCTGTCTTTCTATCTATACTATTTCCCCCCCACCAACACACACACTTCTGTTTTTCTCTGTCCTTTCTCCTGTTCCCTCCTTACTAGAGTTTTGCTTCTGATCACCACCTCCCTCAATCTGCCCTCCCTTCTATCAGTCCCCTCCCCTTTCACCTCCTACTTCCTATAAGGTAAGATAGATTTCTATACTTAATTGAGTGGGTATATTATTGCCTGTTTTAGTCAATTATGATGAGAGTCAGATTCAAACAATGCTGATCTCCCTCCATTCTTTCCTTCTATGTTAGTAGGTCTTTGTGACTCTTCCTATGATGCAGTTTAATCCTTTTCTGCCTCCTCATTTCCTCTTCTCTCAGTACAATCCCTTTTTCCACCCTTTAAATTTTATAATCATATCAAAGCCAACTTATACCACAACCTCTATGTATACCCCTTTTAAATGTATTAATAAAGATACAGTTCTCAAGAGTTATACTTATCATTTTCCCATGTAGGGACATGAATGGTGTGCCCTTATTGAATAACAGGTTTTCTTTTTCTTTACTGCTTACCTTTTCATATTTCTTTTGGGTCTATCAGAGACATTTGAAAAAATCATATGCTCTTTGACAGAGAGTCACTAAGTTTAACTTCCTTTATCTCTATCTTCAGTTAAACAATATATTAATGTAATAATTTAATATATTAAATGTAATACGTTATATTTTTCAAAAACAAGATGCACATGTCAAATATTTTGAAAATTATCATTCCAAGAGCAACAGAAATTTTCCAGCAAAAATGTCCCTTTGAGTTCTTCACTTGTACAGTAGTCCTTTTGGATTTAGAGCCACCAGAACTTTAGTCATCATATCATTTTACAAATGAGAAATATGGGATAAGATCCAAGAAAATGGATCACAGGGCCATGGTTCTAGAGTTAGATAGCTCTTCAGAGGCCATTTATTTCAACTTCCTCATGTTAAAGTTGAGGAAATAGAGTATCAGAGAGATTTACTGATTTGCTCAGTCATCTCCCCAGTAATTAGCTGAAGTAGGATTAGGACCTGGGCCTTCTGTAATGAATTGTTCTAATGACAAATCTAGTCAAATCCTCATCCTCATTTGTTCCCTGAATTAAGAAAATGACTCTTGCAAAAACATAGCAAAATATTGACCAATGGAGTTGCTGCAGTGCATCTGAGGGAGAGTAAATTAGCGTAAATAAAATTAGACTCTTACATTAATGGTTATTCAGTTTACATAATGATAAAACTAATGACATCCTTAATCAGAGGATATTTAAACCCCTAATGAATATTAACTTAGTTTCCTATCACTCCCAGAAAATAGAATTATTTATACTTTCCCTTGGGCACTTGAATATTTGAATTCTACTTTACTTACACTATAAGCAAACTCACTAAGTGAAACCATGGTTAATTAGCAAGTTCATGGCTTTATTCTTAGGACAGATCCCTTTACTTTTCCCAGAAAGATTTTGTTCTATTGAAACTTCTATTGGTCATCAGATCTCCAACTTCCAAATGACTAGAACCTTAGAAAAACCTCATTTTTCCCAATAAGTTCCTATTGTTCAGATTGCTCTTCAATGACAAAAGTATTTAGCAGTACTCATCTATCTAATTATGTACAGTGGGACTATAAATGTTTTTGAACCTATTCCCTATAATAACATTTTTAATACCTATCTAGAAGTTGGGTCCTTTACCTAACTTTAATTAATATCTTTCTATTATTAGCTCTTTGCCTTTTTGCGGCTCAAGAAAAAATCAGTTTACTGGAAATACTTGGGGAATTACACATAATGTAGTATTTAAGGACAGACAGGCATTTGGAGAAAACTGCCCTTTTTCTTGGGACTACCCTCAACCTGGCTTTTTTTCTTCAGGATGTATGTAAAGCTAATGACTCCCTCTGAGGTTTCCTGTCTTTAACAAGTCTTGATTCCTTTTTTTTTTCTTTTTGGAGGGGGAAAGGCAGGGCAATTGGGGTTAAGTGACTTGCTCAAGGCCACACATCTAGTTAAGTGTTAAGTGTCTGAGGTAGAATTTGAACTCAGGTCCTCCTGACTCCAGGGCCAGTGCTCTATTCACCTCCCCACATAGTTGCCCCTTGTACAAAGTTTTTAGGCTGTGATTCAGTCTCTGCCATAAGGGTTTTGATTGACTAAATGAGGTATACAGGTTCTGTCAATACTTAAGTTTTAATATTCTCACATAGTGAAGGCACCAGAATCCAATGGGATAGTTTTGACTTCATTCTTATATATTCTATTATCAATAAACTAACAAATTCTCAGGTAGTTAAAATTTTAAAATTTTGTGGAATTTTAAAAAATGTAACTTAAAATAAACCTTCTAACATCACAGGTTTTAAAGTTCAGTACTATATTAGAATCAATTTTAAGAAATTGCTGCACTGACCACAGAATACATGGGAAATTTTGGCAGAATGCTAACACATTTGCTATTATAAACAGTGATATCCTTAAAATAGGCAGAAAGCAAAGTAAATGTTTAATTAAATAATTGTGCTTATATATCATGTAATCCAGATGGAAATGCAGTTAGAGCAACTTTTAAATAACCATTTTACCATTTTCCTAAATTCTGAAACCTAGTTCTAATAGAACTATATATAAAAATTAAATTGCTATCATGCTATTCTTTATTATACATAGATATGATCATGTTGCTTCATTTCTTAAAACCCTTCAATTCTGTGAGTCTTATAGGGATCTCCCAGATGAGAATTGTGCAGGTCAGGATCTTCTCTGCAATTTATACTGAGACATATGTCTAGAAGTCTTGCCCAGAGTCACACAGCTAGTATGTGCCAAACTTGAGACTTGAGACAAGGTCTTCCTGACTTTAAGGTCCACTTTCTATCTACTATACCATGCTGCTTATTATGGTCAATTTCCTCGTCATGTCCCTCCGTAATCCCGTAATCTCATACTAGCCTGGCCTTTTCAGCCTTGTCACATGTTATTTCATCTTCAAATTGTTTTTCAGAAAAAAAAAATAAATGGACTCTCTTGCCTTTTTCTTTATATGTTTTCTAACCTTTTGCCTTTCCTCATATAATTCCCTCTTCCTATCATCTCCCTAATTTCACAATCCTCTTAGAGAATGAAGGACAAACACAGCCTTTCAATAGGCTGAGCTGCCTGAATGGGGACACAGCCAGTTGGGTAACTCAGCATGCCCTTTCCTTCTCCCTTCTCCTTTTCCCTTTCACTCTCCCTCTTACTCTCCTCCCTTTCCAAAGGGAGGTAAATTTTGATGGCCAGAAGCTGCCTAGTTAGCTTGGGGTTTATTGGCTAGAGTTCTTTTGCAAAGACAAAGCTTTAAATACATTTCACTCTGGAGTTCATAGATTGAACAATAATAATAGGGTCCCTGCCCAAGCACCACTTAATGGCTAAGTTTTGGGTCCTCCTGGCTCTAGATGAATGTTGATAGTAACTGTTTCTCATTTGGCCAGCAACCCTCAGGGTCTTCCTTTCCTAGTTTGATTTTTTTCTTTTACTAAAGGGGACAAAACTTGACTCACTTCTTAAAGAGTTCACTGAATGGGCAATACCACACTCAAAGTGAGTACCTGAAAAGGTCTTAGCCTAAAAGGCCAGGGTCTCCCATGGCATCCAGGGCTATCCCCAGTCATCCTGATGAATATCTGGCCACTGGACTCAGATGGTTCTAGAGGAGAAAGTGTGGCTGATGACTTTGCACAGCCCTCTTTCATGCAAATCAAATCAAAGTCAACTGCAAGTCATGTCATCATCTCTTTGAGAAGGAAGGACAAACACAAATGTTCTCTTTCATTAATTGTTACTCTATACAAAAATTCTACCTGTCATTCAAGATGAAGTTCAAGCATCACTTACTCCCTGAACCTTTGGCATATCTCTCACTGAATATATGTTTCTCCTCTGGCATTATATAATAATCTATAATTCTTTTATGCAATTATCCTGCTCCATTTTGTATTATAATTATTTCTATGACTTCTATAGCTCCTCTTACTGATCCCTCCCCACACACCATGCTAAATTGTAAGCCTCTATAAGAGCAAGGAACCTTATTTATATTTATTAACAAATATAATAGTAACATCTGATATTTATATAATCAGCATTCGGTGCATATCCAGACCACCAAAATTGAGGCGTGGGAAACATTAAGCCCTTGTTTATGGAACATAGGAGACTTGACATGTGGAGGATGTTCTGCATTGGCCTACTATGTAATTGGAAGTAGCATATTTGGCTGGATAGTTAAAACTGCCTGACTTTAAAACTAACCAAACAGACAAGTCTCCTTATCTCTCTCTCTCTCTCTCTCTCTCTCTCTCTCTCTCTCTCTCTCTCTCTCTCTCTCTCTCTCTCCCTGTCTCTCTGTCTCCCTTTGTCTCTGTCTCTCTGTCTCTCTCTCTTCCTGTTTCTGTCTGTCTGTCTGTTTTTCTTTTTGAAAGCATCTATGAGTGAAGAGCTCCTTTACTCACTGTAGCTAACACTGAACAGTAATCAGGGACAACCCTGAAAAAACTGCCTACCCCTTTCCTTCCAGGCCAGAATGGGAAATGAGCTTAAGGCTTTGGTCTTGTAATTTGCAGTTTTAGTTTCACTTAGTGGAGTCTTAGAATCAAAAAATCAAAGCCCTGGGGATCTTGAAGCCTAGGAGTCCAGGTTGAATATTGTAAGCAACCAGCAGGAAAGCCCTGAGAAGTTAGGGTCCTATGATGACATAGCAAAGGGTTGGACTTGAATGCATTGGGACTAATGTTATGGAGGAACTGAATTAAGCTTCCAAACTAATTCCTCTCCTCTTCTCAGGGACTTGAGGTAGGATAGGAGGGATTTTGCCCCCAAGATATTAGGGGAAATGTTTGCACATTTTTTCTTGCCATATCTTTGAAGAAAATATTCCTTTTTGGAACCTCATATGACTTGTAAATAGATTTGGATTTCTTGGACTTTCCTAATTAATGGAACACAATTTGTAGGACCTTTAGCCAATGGCAAAGAAGAGAAATTTCAAATTCCCTAAGTATCCTAGAGAGCTCTGGGGGGAGAGGTAAAATGTAACAGACCTGGCTTTAAGACTAGGGGGGGGGAGAGCAAATCATTGCTACATTTACATAGTGCTTTAAGGTTTACAAAGCACTTTATGTTCTCATTCTGTCTCACAGTGTTCTGTTTGTAGAATTTAATAGAGGAAATTAACCTTATACACCTTGTAGTGATTTTAGTGATGAAAATGTCCAAAGTTCTCTTTGGAGCCAGAGACAGTGGTACTTTCCAATCAGGCTCAGGGTTCACCTTCAGTCTTATAATTAGCTCATATGAGCGCAAAGCTGCTCACATCCAGAAGGGAGTGTAAAATAGAACAAAGAAAAATAATGTCTGCTCAAAGATCAGAGCTCAGATTCAATATAGTCTGATCATTAATGATTATCTGGATAATTTACTCTCCTCCCAGACTCTGGCCCTTAACAGTCTAAGTCTAATGATAACTGCCTATTCCTCCTTGCATTAGTTGACTTTCACGGGCTAAGTGCCTTGCCTGTTTAGACTTTTTGTCCCTTCTAGGTCTCACACCAAGATCCGCAGGTAGTTGACTTCTGGTTCTGATAATTACTGGGTGCAATTCTGTCCTGTTGAAACCCAAATCCCACTGTAATAGTAAAGATTTTAAAAAATTGCTGATAGAATGAGATGAACAAATTCTCAAGTTTGTGGTAAAACTGAGGAATTTATATCTTACTGTGTATTATTTGTTAACCAATATAACAGGAAAGAAAGGCAACCCTGTACTGGTCAGTAGCAGGAAAAAGTGTACTTATTTTAGTGAAACAATCCATGCCTTAAATCGCAGGTCCAGTCGCAAAAACTTTGATAGGGTATTATTTTTGTAAACAAGATCTGCCAGATGGAAAGTGGACATAAAAAATCATTACTAGATTGAAATTCTGATTATAATTCTTGGTTACTAAAGTTGAAAGAGACTAAATCAGAGAACTGAGGACCTAATGTTTAAACATGTGATGACACAAAGGTGAAGTGCACATATAAGAATTCATTTTCCATAACTGACATCAGGGAATAAATTTTAATGAGCTAATATGTTCGAACCAATTAACAAACATGCAGGTACCTATAATGCTGAAGCTATTGGACTTACAAAGAGGCAGCTAGGTGACACAATGAACAGAGCACCAGGTCTGGAGTCAGGATTAAACTTATCTTGGTGAGTTTAAATCCAACCTCAGACCTCAAACCTTGGACAAGTCACTTAAGCATTTTTGCCTCAGTTTCTTCATTTGTAAAGTGAGCTGGAGAAGGAAATGGTAAACCACTCTGGTATCTCTAATAAGAAAACCCCAAATGGGGACACAAAGAGTCAAGACACAAATGAAAAATGACCAAAACCAACAAATACAAAACTCTTCCGGTATCTGTCTTGGAAATGCTTTCACTTTACACTGGCAATACAATGAGGTGGGCAAGGGGAGGGATAGATAAAAATACATGACAATGTGAGGAGGAAGCAAGAAAGAAGAATTAAAAGAATCATGGCTTTGATTATGACATATTAGTAGTGATAAGCTGAGACTTCCTACTGGTATGGGGGACTTCATCACCAATGCCTGCCTTGTAATGAAACTGTTGACAGAAACTTATCTATAACCACGATGATGGAGTTGCTATAATTTATAAGCTGATTACCTTTGAGTCAACAAGCTCCCTTTCATATTTAATGCTTTATTCTGTTTGATACATAAGAATCTTTTTCTTTTCCTAAAATAAACTCTTCTTCTACATGCTAATGGCATCTTACTGCCCATCCTGATCATCTTTGGCTAACTCTATTAAATATTAATTTGTCTTGCATTCCACTGGGAATTATTAGTGATTGACCACAGGTATAACCCATAAAATATTCATTCTCTAACTTTAAATTATTGATTAATGTTGCAATTTCATAGATGCCATATAGGGACCAAAGTTGTTTTCACTTCCCATTTTCTTATCATCCTGGATTAAATGAATATTAACTGTTCTCCCCCACTTTTTCCTCTTTGGTATACTTATGGAGATATGGAAGAATGAATCAAAAAATGAATGATTTTTTTCTTTTATGTTTGTTCTCTCAATATCTTTGAAATCCAGAAGGCTTTTTGGAAAGTGGACAGATTGATCAAGTTCACTTCAAATACCATGACACTGTTCAGTACCTATGTTGGAAACATGATGCTAGATACAGAAAATTTGGCATAAACTTGATCTCTCTTGTCCCTCATTCAGTGGATTTTCATAAGAGAAAAGGTAATGAACATTTTCGTGAGATAGTAATCATCCAGAAGACAGTCTTACACCATAGGCCTCAAGAAAAACCTCATGGCAAGACTCCAGTATATTATCATAACTTGGAAATAAATACTATTTAAGATATTAAAGATGATAATTTATGATGCATTTGCTTCAAATCAGAATTTGAATGCCAATCTTCATTTCTACCCCCTGATTTCCAGTGTCAGAAATAAATGCACCATTTGGAAGTTACTAAAAAGAGATGTGATTTTTTTTAACACATCCCAAGAAGCTTCTAGATAATGCGTAAATTACAGAGAAGAAATTAGCTTCAGTTAATTTCCTAACTCTGCAGGTTAGCTGCCTTGTCTGTTTTCTTCCTCACCCTTCCTTCACCTCCCCCATTCCCCATACTAATAAGATGGTAGAACATGAGAGGATGCCTGTGTACTGTGCTTAGGCCTCCTTGTCATCTATTCTAGTGAAGGTCACACCCAGATAGACAGCAAAAATAAAGGTTTTCATCAAAAGTTACATTATGAGTCAATTTTGTAGACAAATGAGTCTACATTATAGATCTGAGTTAAAGGAGACTTTAGTGGCCATTTAATTCAATCTGTATCTGAATAAAAGAGAATGCTGTATAATATGCCTGATAAGTGATCATTAAGCTTTTGCTTGAAGACCTCCAAGGAAGGAGGAACCAATATCTCCTGAGGAAGGCCATTGCACATTAGGATAATTCTGATTATTGGGAAGTTTTATTCTTATTTTCCCTAATCTCACACCTAACTTTTCCTCTTTGCTACTTCTTTTTTTTAATATTATTTTAATTTTTTGGAATAAAACAATCAATTCCACAACATGGTACAATAAAAAGATGTTTGAACATGAAACTGCAAGTCTACTATGTACAACTAGCTATTGTAAATATATAACAAATACATAACATTTTCATGTACATTTCTTTTTCTTTTTTTTCTTTTCTCCCCCAACCCTTCCATCCTAGAGATGCTTCTTTGCTACTTCTATTTGCTGCTTCTATTTCTGTCTTCTCTGGTCAAACAGAACAAATTTAATCTCTCTTTAATATGACATTTCTTCATATACTTGAAAACAGATATGAGATATCTCCTCACAAAAGACATATTTTTTTAAGTGCCATAAGGTTTGTAAAGCACTTTATACTTGCTATTAATTTTCATGACAATTGTTACTAAACCCAATGACCAATCTATGAGGCAAGTATTTTTATTAGTCTCGTTTTACAGATAGGAAATGAGGCATTAGTGAATAGAACACTGGGCCTGGAGTCAGGAAGACCTGAATTAAAATCCAACTTCAGATACTTTTTGGCTGTGTTACCCTGGGTAAGTCACGTAGCTTATGATTACCTAACAAAATGAATCCACTGGAACCAATGAAAAGGAAACATCAAACCACTCCAGTATCTATGCCAAGAAAACTCCAAATGTGATCACTAAGGGTCAAAATAACTGAACAATAGCAACACAGATGAGGAAACTGAGGCATGGTGAGGGTTATTTAATTGCTCAAAGTTATATACCTATGGTGTATCTGAAGCAGTATTTGATCTCAGATCTTCCTGACTCCAATTCCCGTCATCTCCACTGTGCCACCCAGCTGCTTCTTCATACTTTTGCCAGGCTAAACAGCTCTCCCTCTACCCCATTGTGTCAACCAATCTTTATATAGCATGAACTGGAGGTCTTTCTCCAAAGCAGCTGCCCCTCTCTGGAAACTCTCAGCCTTATCAATATCTTTCTTAAACTATATTGTGCAGAACTATAAGCTAGATGTGGTCCAAAGAGGGAAAAGTATTATTCTTATTCCTGAAAGCTTTATTTCTCAATGAAGGCAAACACTAAATTACCTTTCTTAGCTATCATATCAAAATGATTTAATTCAAAAACCATTAAAGGTAGCTTCATATTCTCTAGTGAAGGCTCTTACTGTCCTTTCTTCACTTCCATCATATGAATTATCATATAGTACTAAAGTTTTCAAAGAAGAATTTACGGAGTACAATGGGAGTGAGGCCCACATGGAGGAGAACGTGAAATCTATACATGCTTTCTTTGCTCATGAGGTCCTCACACAGCATAATGTTCCACCAAAAGATAAGCTATTATTAAGGGCATGAGGAATAATAGTTCTGCTTTGTTGGACACTCAGTTGGACTCCCAGGACCTTCTTGTCTCCAGGGCTGAGCTCTTCATTGCTAGGATTAGCTCTCTTTTTAGTTCTTAGATTTTTTTTTCTTTACTGCTGCAGATTGAGGTTCCACTACATGAAACTCCTTTAATGCTATCACTCTGTCTCTGTCCCTTTCAGGAATGTGTCTCTGATACCAGTTATATTCTAATCAGTCAGTCAGTAAAGAAACATTAAATGCATGCTATGTGGAAGGTACTGTGTGGATGAATAAGTCCAGTGCATATCACCAGTGACTGATGTGGTAGTAGTGTTGGGAGAATTCTACCTTAACCTCAACAATTGCCCCCCCCCCCATTTGCTGCCCTTAGGTAAAATTTCTTTGGTATCCTCCACAAGTCTGATCCCAGTTTCAACTGACTCCAGAGTTGATCAACTTGGTTTTCAGGTATGTGATCAATTCAGTCAGAAAATAGTGTTCACACTTTTAAAAGGTTATACCAGAGTTTTAACTCTTTACCACCTTAGCATGTGTGAGTAAAGTGGTGGAAATAAAGAGGAAAGGAACCAAATAAATCCTCCTTTTAAATTTATATATAGGGGACAGAACCAAGATGGTGGTGTAGAAACAGGAGAAATCCATGTGCTCAAATACCTATAAAATATGACTAAATAAACTTTAGAGCAACAGAACCCACAAAGGGACAGAGAGAAACAAATCTGCTGAAGGCAGCCCAGAGGACTACAGGAAGGGTTTTTTACAGCAGGCTGGGAGCCAAGCCCAACCCCTTGAGAGCTACAGTTTTGGCCCCAGGGCAGTCCTAAACAGCAGTGGCTGGAGCAGAGTTCAGGAGAGTTGCTCACCAGTAGCAGTGGCGGTTTCCAGAATTATCAATCCATAAATGCCAAAGACAAAGTCAGTGTGGAACTCTGGTGGAACTGGGGTGTGAGGGATGGAGGAGTGCTGTACAGCCCCTGTCCCCTGTCCCCAAGCAGCCACCATTGCATGGGTGTTTCCAGAGCTCCTGCCCTGCAGATCACAGGGAGAACAAGCAAACATTTTGAAGGTAATTGCTCTTGCTTTAACCTGCTTTGATATGGATCACTGTCTTGGGTGGATATTCTGGGGTGTGTGGTCAGTAGGCCAGAGCTGGTGGTGGCTGCAGAGAGGGCACCCAACTAATAGCTCTGGCAGCTGTGAAAACCCCTGTAATTTGGGACAAAGCTCTTCTCTCTGGAAGCAGAGTTCTACTGTGGCAAAAAGCTCAAAAGTCTAGTAATTGAGTGGCAACATGAACAAGCAAAGGAAGCAAAGCAAGCACAGCAGTCAACCCTTAGATTCTTTTTTGGCGGACAAAAAGATAAAGCATAGAATGGGAGGATGAAAAAAAAGTCAGAACTCCTGGACCAAAAGCTTCCAAGAAAAAATATGAATTGGTTACAGGCCATGGAGGAACTCAAGAAGGATTTTGAAAATCAAGAGAAGTGGAGAAAAAATTGGGAAGAGAAATGAGAATGATGCAAGAAAATCAGGAAAAGCAGGTCAACAGCCTGACTGAAGAAAACAACACCTTAAAAATAAACTGACTCAAATGGCAAAAGTGGACAAAAAAGCCAACGAGGAGAAGAAAAAAAGCCAAATTTGCCAGATGGAAAAGAATCTCAAAAGCTCACTGAAGAGAATAATTCCTTCAGAATTATATTAGAGCAAATGAAGGCTAATGACTTTATGAAAAATGAAGATACTATTAAACAGATCCAAAGAAATGAAAAATCAGAAGTCAATGTGAAAAAATTGTCATTGGAAAAACCACTGACCTGGAAAATAGATCCAGGAGAGATAATTTAAAAATTATTAGACTACCTGAAAGACATGATCAAAAAAAGAACCTAGAAATCATCCTTCGAGAAATTCTCAAGGAAATTTGCCCTGATGTTTTATAACCAGAGGGCAAAATAGAGGTTGAGAGAATCCACCTATCACTTCCTGAAAAAGATCCCAAAAAGAAAATTCCTAGAAATAATATAGTCAGGTTCTGGAGTTCCCAGATCAAGGAGAAAATATTACAAGCAGCCAGGAAGAAATAATTTCAATATTGTGGAAATGCAATCAGGATAACTCAGGATCTGGCAGCTTCTACAATGAGGGATCGAAGGGCTTGGGATATCATATTCTGGAGGTCAAAGGAACTGGGATTGAAACTAAGAATCACCTACCCAGCAAAACTGAGTATCATGTTTCAAGGGAACATATGATTATTCAGTGGAATAAAGGACTTTCAACAATTCTTGATGAAAAAACCAGAGTTGAATAGAAAATTTGACATTGAGATATAAGAAGCAAGAGAAGCATGAGAAGGTAAACAGGGAAAAGAAATCAAAAGGAACTTAACAAATTTGAACTATTTACATTCCTATATGGAAAAACGATCATTGTAACTTATGAAACTTTTCTCAGTATGAGAATAGTTGAAGGAAATATAAATATATATATACATATACATATATATGCACACATACATATATATGTCTATATAGGAGTATATATGAGTTTATGAATACATATTTGAGTGTGTGTATATATGTGTATACATATACATAGATAGAGGGCACAGGACCAATTTAATGGGAAGGGATCTTATTTAAAAATATGAAATTAAGAGGTGAGAGAGGAATATAATAAGAGGACATGGGGAGAGACAGAATGGGGTAAATTATTTCATATAAAAGAGGCAAGGAAAAACTGCTACGTGGAGGGGAAGAACAGGAAGGCAAAATGGAATGGGTCAACCTTACTCTCATTGAATTTGGCTTAAGGAGTGAATAGCATACACACTAAATTGGGTATCTTACCATACAGGAAAGTAGGGGGGGAAGGGGTATAAAAGGGGGATGATAGAAGGGAGGGCAGGTTGGGGGGGAGGGTAATTAGATTACACACTTTTGAAAAGGGACATGGTCAAAGTAGAAAATAGTAAAAGTGAGGGGCGGGATAGGATGGAGGGAAATATAGTCAATCTTTCACGATATATCCACTATGGAAACATTTTGCATAACTATATGTGTACAACCTATATTGAATTGCTTATCTTCCCCATAAGGGTGGGTGACAAGGGAAGAAGGGAAAAAATCTGGAATTTAAAGTTTTAAAGTCAAATGTTTAAAAAATGTTATTATTATTATTGCTATTTTACATGCAACTTGGAAATAAAATATACAGGCACTGGGGTATGGAGATTCATCTTGCCCTACCAAAAGTCAGAGGGGGAATGGGGGAGGATATAGGAGAGAGCAGATTGGGGGAGGGGTTATTCAGTGAGATCAATGTTTGGGGGTGGTGGGTAAGGGAAAGATTGGGAGAAAATTTGTAACTCAAAATCTGGTGGAAATCAATGTTACAAACTAAAAATAAACATACAATATTAAAAAAAATTTTAAACTTTTCTCAAAAAAAATCATGTATACTTATTTGCATTAATGTTATCTCCCATATCTTTCCTCCCATAGAGGAAAGGGACTATCATATTTTTGTTTGTATAGCACCTAGCTTAGTGACTGACATGTAGAAGGTACTTAATAAATATTTATTGATTGAATGATGATTCACAGAAATATATATATATATATATATATATATATATATATATATATATATATTTAGGCCTAATCTCTTTCCTGATTTCCAGTCCTTCCTTGACTACTGCCTATTACACATCTCCAAATGAATCCCCTATCAGCATTTCAAATTTGTTATATCTAAAATGAAACATATCATCTGTTTTGGACCTAACCAATTCCCCCAATTCCTTATTAAGAACACTAATGTTTTCCCTTTGACTCAGATTTATAATCTGCAAATCATCCTTGCCTCTTCCTTCTACTTTATGAACTATTTCTCCATTCTCAGATGACTGTAATAGCCTATGGATCCTATTTGTACAACCTTTCTCACATTCAAATCAATCTCTCTACTTACACAGCCAACAATCCCAGTAATAACCTTTATCACTTCTCCCAAGACTATTATAGTAGCCTACTAATGAGTTTTTGTGCCTCAAGTAGATCCCTCCTCCTATCCATCATCATATAGCTTCAAACTAATTTTCCCAAGGCAGAGGTTTGATTACATCACTCCCCTAGTCAAAAGCCTTCAGCATTTCCCAGATTGCTTTTAGGACAAATGACAATCTCTTCTGTCTGGCTTTTAAGTCTCTCAACAAGCAAGCTCCATTTGATCTTACTGGCTTTTTGTCCCATTTTTCACTCTTTCTCTGTTCCAGTCCAATTGGACTACTGTGTGTTCTCTTTATTTGACATTCAATTTCTTACCTTTGTTTGTACAAGGTTCATTTACTCTATTCTCATCAAAATTTTATATTATTAAAAAGTGGAGCTTAAAAGACACTTCCTCTGGGAATATTTGTCAGATCCCTTGGGCTGCCTCCTCTTCCTCTACAAATGAACTTTAATTCATTTATGCATCTGTTTGTCTATGTATTCACTCATTTATTTACATGCTATATACCCTTTTCCCTACAGAACATAATTTTCTTTAGTCAAGTCTGTTTTATTTTTGTCTTTTTATCCTCTAGTCCATTGCTGGGACATAGTAGGTTTTTAATAAATATTCATCAAATTGAGTTGTTGAAAAGACCTGGGAACAAAGTGGATGCAACTGACTAAAGAATAGCTTAATAAAGTATGGCACATGCATATAATGTTGGGAGTATGAGAAATGGTGACTATGGAAAAAGCCAGAGAAACATAGGGGGTACATGTGTGAATTGATACAATTTGAAGTAAACATTACCAGGAAAATACACAATAACTACATGTAAATGGAAAAATTAAGAACAATTACAAAACTAAATGCTATTTAATTATAATGGGCAGGCATGGCCCTGAAAAAGAATTGAGAACAAATGAGAGCAGAAAAGTTGAGAAGTGTTTTTCCTTTCCTCACAGAAGTGTGAGACTACTGGTTGAGAACATTCCAAATACTGTTAGACTTGGTGGTAGGGTGATTATCTTTGCTGAACTACTTTTTTTTTCTTTTTATTAATTTGAACGTTTACTTTTAGTTTACCAGATTCAGTTACACAATCCTTTCAATCTCCCCCGCCCTACCTCCTCCCCTCCCCCCAATGCAGCATGCAATCAAGTATAGAATCTGCAAATACTTTCACATTAGGCTTTAGACAGGTTGTAATGAAGGATTATAACCAATTGTAAGAACAATGGGAAAGACAAAACAAAATCAAACAAGAAAAAAATAGAGCAGGTAGTTTGCTTCAATCTGCATTCAAACTCTAGTTCTTTCTCTGAATGTAGACATCTCTTTCCATCATGAGTCTTTTGGAGTTGTCTTACAACCTTGCATTGCTAAGAAGAGCCCAGCCTATGTTGTGTCTGTAATTGTGTACAAATTTCTCCTGGTTCTGTTCTTTTCATTCAACATCAGTTTGTATAAGACTCTCCATGTAAATATGAAGTTCATCTGCTCCTCATTTTTTTATAGCACAATAGTATTCTATTATATTCATATACCACAACTTGTTTAGTCATTTCCCAATTGATGGTCATCTCCTTAATTTCCAATTCTTTGCCACCACAAAAAGAGCTGCTATAAATATTTTTGTACATATGGGTCTTCCTCCCACTACTATGATCTCTTTGCGTTACAACCTTAGAAGTGGTATTGCTGGATCAAAGGGTATGCACATATCTATAATCCTTTGGGCATAGTTGCAGATTGCTCTCCAGAGTAGTTGAATCCATTCACAACTCTACCAACAATGCATTAGTGTTCTAATTTTTCCACATCCTCTCCAGCATTTGTCATTTTCCTGTTTTGTCATCTTATCCAAGCTTACCAGGGAGATGTGGTAGCTCAGAGTTGTTTTGATTTGCATTTCTCTAATCAATAGTGATTTAGAGCATTTTTTTATGTTTATAGATATCATTAATTTCTTCCTCTGAAAACTGCCTGTTCATATCCTTTGACCATTTATCAATTGGGGAATGACTTGTATTTTTATAGATTTGACTCAATTCTCTGTATATTTTAGAAATGAGGCCTTTATGAGAGACACTTCATAAAAATTCTTTCCCAATTTTCCACTTCCCTCTTAATCTTGGTTACATTGGCTTTGTTTGTACAGAAACTTTTCAATTTAATGTAATCAAAATTATTGATTTTACATTTTATAATGTTCTCTAACTCTTGTTTGGTAATAAAATTTTCCCTTCTCCATAAATCTGACAGATAATCTATTCCTTGCTTTCCCAGATTGGTTACAGTACCATCATTTATACCTAGATCATGCACCCATTTAGACTTGATTTTGTTATACAGTGTTAGATATTGGTCTATGCCCAGTTTCTGCCATGCTATATTCCAGTTTTCCAGCAGTTTTTGTCAAATAGTGAGTTCTTATTCCCAAAACTGTGTTCTTTGGGTTTATCAAACAGTAGATTAGTATAGTCATTAACTGCTGAGTCTTGCATACCCAATCTATTCAATTGATCTACTACTCTAATCCTCAGCCAGTACTAAGTAGTTTTGATGACTGCTGCTTTATAATACAGATTGAGATCTGGTATGGCTTGACCACTTTTCCTAGCATTTCTTTTCATTAATTCCCTTGATATTCTGCACCTTTTGTTCTTCCAAATGAATTTTGTTACTATTTTTCTAGCTCAATACAGTAATTTTTTTAGTAGATTGTTTGGCATGGCACTAAATATGCAATTTAACTTAAGTAAAATTGTCATTTTTATCATATTAGCTCGATCCAGCCATGAGCAACTGATGTTTTCCCAGTTAGTTAGATCTGATTTTACTTGTTGTGAAAAGTGTTTTGTAGTTGTGTTCATATAGGTGCTGGTTTTGTTTTGGCAGGTAGATTCCCAAATATTTTATAATGTCTACGGTAACTTTAAATGGGATTTCTCTTTCTATCTCTTGCTGTTGGATTTTGTTAGAAATATATAGAAATGCCGAGGATTTATGTGGGTTTATTTTATATCCTGTAACTTTGCCAAAATTATTTATTGTCTCAAGTAGTATTTTATTTGATTCTCTAGTATTATCATCATATCATCTGCAAAGAGTGATAGCTTAGTCTCTCTTTGCCTAATTTGATTCCTTCAATTTCTTTTTCTTCTCTAATTGCTACTGCTAACATTTGTAGTACAAAATTGAATAAGAGGAGGGATAGTGGACATCCTTGTTTTACCCCTGATCTTATTGGAAATGGTTCTAGCTTATCCCCTTTCCATATAGTACTCGTGGATGGCTTTATTTCTTTATTTTTTGCCTTTTGGAGGGGGGAAGGCAGGGCAGTTGGGGTTAAATGACTTGCCCAAGGTCACATGGTTAGTGTTAAGTGTCTGAGGTCAGATTTGTACTCATGTCCTCCTGACTCCAGGGCCAGTGCTCTATTCACTGTGCCACCTAGCCACCCCTATGCTGATGGCTTTAAATAGATGTTACTTATTATTTTAAGGAAGATTCCATTTATTCCTATACTTTCTAGTGTTTTTAATAGGAATGGATGTTTTATTTTTTTCAAAACCCTTTTCTGCATCTGTTGAGATAATGATATAGTTTCTGCTAGTTTTATTGTTGATATGATAAATTATACTGATGGTTTTCCTAATATTGAATCAACCTTGCATTCCTGGAATAAATCCTACCTGATCAAAGTGTATTATTCTCATGATAAATTGCTGTTGTTTTTTAACTAATATTTTATTTAAAATTTTTGCATCTATATCCATGAGGGAAATTGGTCTATAATTTTCTTTCTCCATTTTGTCTCTTACCTATTTAGGCATAAGTACCATATTTTTGTCATAAAAAGAGTTTGGTAGGACTCCTGCACCAATTTTCCCTAATAGTTTGTAGAGTATTGGAATCAATTTTTCTTTAAATGTTTGGTAGAATTCACTATTAAATCCATCTGGCCCTGGAGATTTTTTCCTAGGGAGTTCATTGATGGCTTGTTAATTTTTTTTCTGAGATGGGGTTATTTAAGTAATTTACTTCCTCTTCAGTTAATCTGGGCAAATTATATTTTTGAAAACATTCATCCATTTCACTAAGATTGTCAAATTTATGTGAATACAATTTGGCAAAATAATTACTAATTATTGTTTTAATTTCCTCTTCATTGGAGGTAGATTAACCCTTCTCATTTTAGATACTCATATTTTCATTTTCTTCTTTCTTTTTTATCATATTATCTAAAGGCCTATCAATTTTATTGTTTTTTTATGGAACCAACTCTTAGTTTTATTTATAAATTCAATAGTCTTCTTAATTTCAATTTTATTAATCTCTCTTTTGGTTTTCATTATTTTTAATTTAGTATTTAATTGGGGATTTTCAATTTGTTCTTTTTCTAGCTTTTTCAACTGCATGTCTAGTTTATTGACCTCCATTTTCTCTAATTTATTCATGTATGCATTCAGGGAAACAAAACCTCCCCTAGGAACTGCGTTTGCTGCATCCCACAAATTTTGGTATGTTGTCTCATTATCGTCATTCTCTTGAATGAATTTACTGATTGTTTCTCTAATTTTTTGTTTGACCCACTCATTCTTTAGGATTATTTAGTTTTCAATTAGTTCTTAGTATTGCTTTCCATGGCCCTTTATTGAATTTTTTTTCCTTTTCCTTTTTTTTTTTTTTTTTGCATCATGATCTGGGAAGGATGTATTTAATATTTCTGCCTTTCTGCACTGAATTGTGAAGTTTTTATGCCCTAGTACATGGTCAAATTTTGTGTATGTGCAATGTACTGCTGAGAAGGTATATTCTTTTTTATCCCCATTAAATTTCTCCAGAGATCTATCATATGTAGCCTCTCTAAAATTCTATTTGCCTCCTTAAATTCTTTCTTGTTTATTTTGAGGTTAGATTTATCAAGTTCAGAAAGGGGGAGATTGAAGTCCCCTACTTGTATAGTTTTGCTATCTATTTCTTCCTCTAATTCCCTTAACTTCTCCTTTAGGAATTTGGATGCTATACCACTTGTTGCATATATGTTAAGTAATGATATTGCTTCATTCTCGATGGTGCCTTTTAGCAGGATAAAGTTTCCTTCCTTCCCTCTTTTTTTAATTAAACATTTTTTTTTTTGCTTTTTGGAGGGGGGAGTGTAGGGTAGTTGGGGTTAAGTGACTTGCCCAAGGTTACATAGCTAGGTTTTGTGTGTGTGTGTGTGTGTGTGTGAAGTGTCTGAGGCCAGATCCAAACCCAGGTCCTCCTGACTCCAGGGCCGGTGCTCTACTCACTGTGCCACCTAGCCACCCCACTTCCTTCCCTCTTTTAATTAGATCTATTTTTGCTTTTGTTTTATCTGAGATAAGGATTAGTACCCCTGCTTTTGTTACCTTAGCTGAAGCATAATATATTCTACACCAGCTTTTTACATTTGTCCTGTGCATATCCCTTTGTTTCAATTGTATTTCTTGTAGGCAGCATATTGTAGGATTGTGGTTTTTAATCCATTCTCCTATCTGCCTCCATTTTACAGGAGAGTTCATCCCTTTCATATTCACAGTTATGATTACTATAGTTACTATAGTTAGGGTTTACTCTGCCATCTTGGCTCCCAGAGGTTTAGGTAGGTCATTTTTAAACATCCAAACTGTGGGCTGATAGCCCCAGGAGAAGCTGCTGTCACTGCTGTGGGCCCTGCACTTTTTCTTACCTAGCTCTGACACATCCTCTGTCCAGTGGTGAGATGGTGAGATGTTTGAGAATAGCCCTTGGTGTGACTGAGTCCACTGCCCAGGGCTTGATCTTACTCTGCTATAGTCTGCTCTCAGGTCCACACTGGTGCAGCCCATGCATGCTCTGCACTCCCCTGGCCCAGACCTATGTGGTCACTTTCCTGGGCTGGGAATCTGCCATGATCCATCTCCCAGTGGATTCTGTCACTCTAAAATTCATTCAGATTCACTTTTTAAAGGTTAGTGACAGAATTCATGGAGGGGCTTAGAAAAGTTCCTGCTTCTGTTCCACCATATTGGCTCTGCCCTCTGAAAGTGAACTGCTTTTAAAAAAAATATTTTAAAAATGTATTTATTATTTTATTTTTCCCCAGCTCCATGTAAAAACAATTTTTAACATTAAAAAATCTTTGAGTTCCAAATTCTCTCCTTTCCTCCCTCCCCCTCCCCCACCCCACTCCTGCCATTGAGAAGAAAAACAATTTGATATAAGTTATGCATGTGTAGTCATGAAAATATTTCCATATTAATCATGTTGTGAAAGAAAATGTAGAATAAAATAGAAAACCTCAGGAATAGTAGAGTAAAAAATGAATGCTTCCGTCTTGTATTCAGATACCGCTGGTTCTTTCTCTGGGGATGGGAAGCATTTTTCATCATAAATCCTTCAGAGTTGTCTTAAATCATTATATTGCTGAGAATTGCTAAGTCTTTCACAACTGATCATCTTACAATATTGCTATTACTTTGTACACAGTACATTTTACTTTGTATCAGCTCATGTAAGTCTTTCCAGGTTTTTCAGAGAGTATCTTGCTCCTCATTACTTAAAGCATGAGAGTATTCCATCATAATCACATACCACAATTTGTTCACCCATTTCCCAATTGACGGGCATCCTCTCAATCTCCAATTCTTTTCCACCGGAACTGCTAGAAATATTTTTGTACATACGGATATATTCCCTTTTAAAAATCTCTTTTGGCATACTGACCTAGTAATGGTATTGTTGGGTCAAAGGGTATGCATATTTTCTTTTAAGATGGCAATTGGGGTTAAGTGACTTGCCCAAGGTCACATGGCTAGTTTTTGTGTTGTGTCTAAGGCTAGATTTGAACTCAGGTTCTCCTGACTCCAGGGCTGGTGCTCTATTCACTGCACCACCTAGCCACCCCAGTATGCATAGTTTTATAGCTCTTTGGGAATACCTCCAAGTTCCTCTACAGAATGGCTGAATCAGTTCACAACTCAACAACAGTGCATTACTGTCTCATTTTTTTCCCCACATTCCCTCCACCATTTGTTATTTTCCTTTCTGTACTATTAGCCAATCTAATAGGTATAAGGTAGCACCTCAGAATTGTTTTAATTTACATTTCTCTAATCAAAAGTGAGTTAGAGGATTTTTTTATATGGCTATAGATAGCTTGGATTACTTCATCTGAAAACTGACCATATCTTTTGATCATTTGTCAACTGGGAAATGACTCTTATTGTTATAAATTCAGCTCTGTTTTCCATGTATTTGAGAAATGAGACCTTTATCTAAGAAACTTGCTTCAGGGGTGGCTAGGTGGCACAGTGAATAGAGCACCAGCCCTGGAGTCAGGAGGATGTGAGTTCCAATCCAGCCTTAGACACTTAACACAAAAAAATTATCCATGTGATGTTGGGCAAGTCACTTAACCCTAATTGCCCTACTTTCCCCTCTCCAAAAAGCAAAAAGAAACCTGCTTCAAAATGTTTTTCAATTATTATTTCTACCCTTCATCCTATTTCCTCCCTATTTCTTCTATTCTCTCTAAAGTATTTTTATTCTGACTACCCACTCCCCCACTCTGACCTCCCTTCTAATCCTTTCCATCCCTTCTACTATCCTCTTCCCCTCCTACTTTCCTCTAGGGTAAGGTAGATCTCTATAACCAAATGAGTGTTTATGCTATTCCCTCTTTGAGCCAATTCTGATGAGAGTAAAGTACACTTAGTCCCCACCACCTCTCCCTTTCTCCCCTCTGCTATAAAAGCTTTTTCTTGCCTCTTTTGTATGAGATAAGTTGCCCCATTCTACCTCTTCTTTTCTCTTTCTCCCAGTACATTCCTCTCTCACCCCTTAATTTTACTTTTCAAAGTTATTATCCCTTCATATTCAATTCACACCTATGCTTTGTGTCTATATATACTACTCTTAACTAACCTAATAATGAGAATGTTTTTATGAGTTACAAGTTTCATCTTCCCTTGTAGGAATGCAAACTGTTTAACTTTAATTCCCTTATGATTTTCCCTTCCTGTTTACCTTTTTATGCTTCCCTTGAGTCTTTTATTTGGAAGTTAAATTTTCTATTCAGCTCTGATCTTTTCATCAGGAATACTTGGATCCCTTCCATTTCATTGAATTTCCAATTTTTTCCCTGAAGGATTGTACTCAGTTTTTCTGGGTAGGTCATTTTTTGGTTGTAATCCCTGCTCTTTTGCTCTCCATAATATTGTATTCCAAGACCTCTGATTCTTTAATGTAAAAGCAGCTAAATCTTGTGCTATACTGATTGTGGCTCCATGAAAATTGAATTGCTTATTTTTGACTGCTTGCAATATTTTTTCCTTGGCTTGAGAACTCTGGGATCTGACTATAATATTCTTGGGAGTTTGTATTTTGGAATATTTTCCAGGAGGTGATTGTTTCTTTCCATTTTTATTTTACCTTCTGGTTCTAGACTATTAGGGTAATTTTTCTCGATAATTTCTTGAAAGATGACTTCTAGGCTCTTTTTTTGATCATGGCTTTCAGGTAGTCCAGTAACTTAAATTATCTCTCCTGGAAATATGTTTCTAGGTCAGTTGTTTGTCCAATGAGATATTTCACAATATCTCCTATTGTTTCATTCTTTTCTTTTTTGTTTCTTCATTTCTCCTAAAATCATTAGCTTCATTTCCGCAATTTTAATTTTTAAGGAATTATTTTCTTCAGTGAGCTTTTGTTTTTTTCTTTGCCATTTGACCATTCTACTTTTTAAGGAATTTTTTTTCTTCAGTGAATTTTTGTGTCTCTTTTTCCATTTGGGCCATTCTACTTTTTAAGGCTTTCTTCTCCTCATTGACTTTTTGCACCTTTTTTGCCATTTGGTCCAGTCTGTTTTTTTTTTTTTTTAAAGCAATCAGGGTTAGGTAACTTGCTCAAGGTTACACGGCCAGTTATTTCTGGGTGTGGTGCTAAGTGTCTGAGCCCAGATTTGATCCAGGTCATCCTGACACTGGAGCCGGTGCTCTTACTCGCTGTGCTACCTGGACGCCCCGGTCCAGTCTGTTTTTTTAAGGTATTTTCCTCAGTAATTTTTTTTTGCATCTCTTTTACCAAGCTATTGATTCATTTTTTTTGTAGTTTTCTTGCACTACTCTCATTTTTCATGATCATGTTTTGATCTTCCTTGTCACCATAGTAACTTTCTATGGTCAGAATATTTTTTCTGTTGTTTGCTCATTTTTCCCAGCCCATTTCTTGACTTTTTATTCCTTGTTAAAGTAGGGATCTGCTTCCAGGATGGAGGGCTCATGATCCCAAACTTCAGGGGTTTTGTGCAGCTGTTTTCAGAGATACTTTAGGGACCTGTAAGTTTTCAGTTCTTCCAAGGTGGTATGATCTTAGGAGATTTGTTTACTCCTCTCCTAGTCTGTGCTTTGGTCTGTGAGCAACCACAAGTACTCTTTTCTGCCTTGGAACTGTGACGAGGGTCCCTGTTCCATTGCGGCTGCAAGCTGTGGTGTTCTAGTATAACTCTTTGCGCTGGGACTGCCACCCAGGACTGCAACCTCAATCTGAGTATGGGCAAAGCAACAGAGTCCTGTTTCAGTGTTGGCAAATAGATCCATGTAATCTCCTTTTGATCAGTTGTTTGACCTCTTTACTGTCTGTGGTCTGAGAGCTCCAGAAGCATCTGCTGCTCCTGCGGATTCAGTGGCATTCAAGGACTCAGCCTGCCCTGTGCTGGACTGTGCTCCACTCTCACCCAAGTGCGACAGACTTTTCCTTTTGACTTTCTAAGTTGTTTTTGACTGAAAATTATTTAATCTCATCCTTTTCTGGATTTAGGTGTTCCAGAAATTGTTTTATGACATTATTTAAAGGTATTTGGAGGGGTTTGGGGGAGAACTCAGGCTAGTCTGTGCCTTTTCTCTGCCATCTTGGCTTGCCCCACCCCCAACTGCTTTTTTATCCTCTTTCTTTTTTATACTTTTTTTAAACAAGAGATGAATCTCTGAGTAGAAGTGGAGGATACATATATCTATTAATGAAAGGGATATGAAAATATAAGTTATCAATAAATTTAAACATATAATGTTCAACTGTCAGAAATGGATTATTTATTTAATAAAATTTTCTTTAATATTTTATTGTTTTTTCTTGCTTGTGCTACTTACTGTCTATGTGATCTTGGATAAGTTTCTCATTTTTGTTTTATCTTCGTTCCTCAACTGTATATAAAAAAGAATCCTTGTAAACTGAGGACCATGAAAAAAGGCACATAATAAGAGAGGCTGCAAAATTTTGGTTAATGAGGTACTTACTGTAAAATTCTACCAGATAATTCCCTTATGAGCTTTGTACAAGTTTCCTGAGTGAATCTGAAGAGAAAACTGTCGCTGAACAGTGATTGGTATGCCTCTGTGTGATTCTTAAAGAACAGCTGAGACAAGAGACATGAGTATCTATGAGGGGAAGAGAGGAAACTTTTCTCTCTCTAGCTTACAATTGGTCATGGTGTTTAATAGTGGAACTTCTTGCTTAGAGGAAACATCTCACCCAGTAGTTGGAGGTTAGTGCAAAAGAGCTGAAAGCTCTTTTGTCCTCTATAGATGACAAAAGCAGTTTTAAACAGTGTGACCTTTGGTAGTATAGATAAGTGATCTCTATATGCTCAAGAGAGCTAGCACTGAAAATTAAGATTTGAATTTTGTAAGGACTACTAGAAGAGAAATGATTTTGACTTCTTGAAGTACGAGAGTATGATGGATTTTAAAAGCAAAACAAAGAAGTTTGTATTTTACTGTAGCAATAAAAAAGGAAGCCTTAGAGCTACTTGAAGAAGGTAATGACATGGTCACTGAAACCATTCTTTAGGAATCACATTATGGAAGCTCTGGGGAGGATGGATTGGAGAGGTGAGTGTATAAGGAGTCCTATCAGAAAATTATTGCAATAGTTTATGTGAGAGATGATGAGGATCTGAATCAGAGTGAGTGAAGAAAAGTTGGTATATACATACATACATACACACATACATATGAAATAGAACTAATAAGACTGAAAATAATTAGAGATGAGTGGTGAGAGAGGGGAAGAGACAAGTGTAACCTTCAGTATTTAAACTAGAGTATCTGGGTAAATAATGGTATCCTCAAACTCAATAGGGAAGATAGGAAAAGGTAAGGATTTTGAAGGAAAGACAATATTAGAGTTCTATTTTGTTTTGGAGCTGATGAGTTTGAGGTTCCTAGGAGACTTCCAGTTGGAGTCAATGATGATATGGGACTAGAGATTTTTTTTCCTGTTTTTGTCTTTATTAATTTGTTCATTTACCTTTAATTTACAAGATTCAGTTTCACAATCTCTTGAGTTTCACATGTTCTCCCCTTCCATCTCCTCCCCTCCACCCCATGGCAGCATGCAATCAAGTATAGGATCTGAAAACACTTTCACATTAGACATTAGATAGGTGGTAAAGAAAGATTGTAACCTGTGGAATGAACAGTGGGAAAGAGGAAACAAAACCAAATAAGAAAAAGAAAGAGAGCAGGTAGCTTGATTCAATCTGCACTGAAACTATGTTCTTCCTAATATGGGTTTTGTTTTGGTTTTTGTTTTTTTGGAGGGGGGAAGGCAGGGCATTTGGGGTTAAGTGACTTGCCCAAGGTCACATGGCTAGTAAGTGTTAAGTGTCTGAGGCCTGGTTTGAACTCAGGTCTTCCTTGCTCCAGGGCCAGTGCTCTATTCACTGTGCCACTTAGCTGCTCTGGGACTAGAGTTTGGAAGAAAGACAGACTGAATACATAGGTCTGAGAATTGTCTACATAGATATGACAGTAGAACCCATGGAATGTGATAAGATCACTAAGAGAGAGAATATAGAAAGAGGTGAGAAAAGAGCAACTAGAATAGAACACTGGGGTTACACCCATAAATAGTCCATGGGATATAGAAGATAATACAGGAAAGAAAATTGAGGAAGAGCCAGAGAGGTAATAAGAAAAACAAATGTGAGCAGTGTCATGGATTCCTAGGGAGGAGAGAGTGTTTAGGTATAAAATGTGAGTTACAATTCCCCAATTGATAATGGTCCAATGAAGAAATCAATATAATTCACATAAAAAATGTCCTAAATCATTATAGATTAGAGAAATACAAATTAAAACAACTTTGAGATATCATTTTACACCTACAAGACTGACTAAAATGACATAAGAGGAAAGTGACAAATGTTGGAGGTGATGTGGAAAAATTGGGACATTAATTCATTGTTGATGGAACTATGAAGTGATTCAACCATTTGGGAGAGCAATCTGGAATTATGTCCAAAAAGTTATTAAACTATCTACACTTTGACCTAGTAATACTGCTACTTGTTCTATTCCCAAAGATGATTAAGGAAAAAAGGAAAATAACCTATATGAACTAAAATGTTTATAGCAGTTCTCTTTAGTGGTGGCAAGGAATTAGAAATTGAGGGGATGACAATCAGTTGGGGCATGGCTGAATAAGTTGTGGTATATGATTATGATGGAATACTACTGTGCTATAAGAAATAATGAGCTCTATGATTTTAGAAAAAAAACATGTAAAGACTTGTATGAATGGTGGTGGCTAGGTGGTGCAGTGAATAGGGCATTGGCTCTGAAGTCAGGAGGACCTGAGTTCAAATCCAGTCTCCAGCATGTAACACTTACTAGCCATGTGACCTTGGGCAAGTCACTTAACCCCAACTGCCCTTCAAAAAGCAAAAAAAAAAAAATTCATGAAATAATGAAGAGTGAAATAAGCAGAACCCAGAGAACAATGTATATAGTAATAGCAATATTGTTTTAAGAATTACTGAGAAAATTAGTTTATGTATTATAAATACCCAAATTAACTATAAAGGACATTTGAAGAAAGTTGCTATCTGCATCCAGAGAAAGAACTGATAAATAGAAGTATGCAGAGAGCAATTATATATATATATATATATATATGCATATATACATAAACTATTAGACAGAAATCAGTATATGCTGATTTCTGCCTAGTGGTAGCTAGCTCTAAGGTGGGAGGGGAAGGAAGAAAAAAATTTATATAATTTTGTTGTGTATTTGAAAGGAATAGCAACTTGTACACAGTAGATTTCTAGTTTTATGTGCAATCATCTTTTTTTTATTGTATTGTATTATGGAAATGCTTGTTTTATTCCACAAATTAAAAATAAAAAAAAATTTAAAAAGTGAATTATAGTCTAAAAAGAGGTAAAGACAACAAGAAGTGTGAGGACTAAGGAAAAAAATCATTAGATGTGGCAACTAAGAGATTACTATGAGAATCAAATGAGTTAACATAAGTAAAATGCTTTGTAAATGTTAATTCAGTATAAAATGCTAATTATTATTATTGTTATCATTATTGCTACTACTGAAAACTGCTTCTAGTTTTAAGTGGGGGACATACAACCAGCAGTTGTCACTCAGAGACTATTGCAAAACACAAGCTGAGACAAATCAGTGACTAAATAAAATAAGTCAGCATGAGTCTTTGCTTCCCTGCCTCTTTGTCCCTAAGACATGCTTTAAGAATGATTCTCTTCTCCCTGTGTTTTAAGTACTGGGGGTGTACTGGGAAATTCCCAGCACAGAAGAGTGGGTAAGGGAGGGAGATAGCTATGTCTACCTCTGAAAAGGGGCAGAGTGATATGCTTATTTACACTGTAATTACATGTATATTAAAACAGCAAGGTTTTAGACATTGCCTATCTGAATCATAGGTTTCAAAGGATAGAGAAACTAAGCTATTGAATTGATCCAAGGGATACAAGTAAAGCCAACATAATTATGACAATTATTTAATTAATTACTATTTACTATTTAAATTAGCATTACGGTGATTATCAGTCATCCTATAAGTATATTTGCAGGAGTAATACAGTAAGCAATGATGAAACCAAGAGCAGAAGGCAAAAAAAGGCTTTGCAGAGAGTAGTGGAAGCATTGAATATTTTCTAGTGTTGAGGGATTATTGGAGCCCTTTGAAACTTTGAGGGTCCCACTGAGTCCTAACAAGGAGGAAATATATACCTCCTTAAGTCTGAATTCATTATTGCTCTCTCAGTTAAGACAGCTCCCTTAATTGGATATTTACCTAAGTCACAACTCAGTTCCAACATGTTTAACAGAGGTAACAAAGGCAGAGTCAATAATAATATTCCATAAAGAATGTGCATCAAAATTGTTCTAAATGTATTTAATACATAAGTATTGTATAATATATATGATGGTATTCTCTGTGAACAATGATGGGGACACATTGAAGTACTCTTCAAATGGGATTACAATTGGTTGTTTTTTTTTTTTTTTGGATAGGGGATAGTAATATAGCAGTTTCCTAAGAACATTTCTCCTTTTCTATATCCTGAACTCTGGGCAGAGTTGGTAGACTTTGAGGATTAATTAAATAATTTTATCCAGCAGAGCCATAGTTCCTTAGGCTATTAAAGGATAATCTGGTAGCAACTTGGCTTCCTTATCAGCTCCTAAATGAGTTAGGAATAATCAGTGGGATATTCCTTCAGAGAGTCTGAGGATCAAGATACTTGCTGGTAACTACTTGATGACTGACTTTCTAAAAAAAGTATGACCCACTTTTAAATTTAAATCTCTACATTTTAAACATTTTATCCATCACTTTAAGTCTAGATAATTAATAAAACAATAAATTAGGCTCTTATTTGCTGATTTCTGAGGTTTAAATGTTCACAGCTCACAGAAACTTATCAGCTCTAGTGAGCTGGTCAGAGCTGGCTCCAGCATACCACAGAAGAAATATTCAGCCCAAACCTTGATTTTGATGACTTGGACTCTGGTATAGATACAAAATAGTGAAATTTAATAGCACCTACTCCCTGGGAAAACTTTTGGAAGGTCAGGGTCGGGAGAGATTGTAGCAAAGGGAAATATCCTGAAGGACAAGAAATACCTAGTTAGGTACTTTAGTTGCTAGAGTTGTGATACTGGGGGAAAAAAACACCTCTTGCAAGATCCAGAATTCCAATTCTATATGGTGAGAAAGGAAGACAATGTCTAATGCAGGCAAAGAATTATGGAACCACGTGCTGCCTGGTGAGAGCTATATACTATAGAACTAGAGGAAGACTCACGGAAGGGAGTAACACCAGATGCCAGCTGCTGAGAAGTGTGCAAAGCTGAATGACATGCCTGGTATAACTGAAAGTGACTGCGACTCTAGGTGGCCCTTTGGGAGAATGTTGTTCATTGGAGGGTGTTTTTATCTTCCAGGAGTTTTGTTGGGAATTTAATTGTGAGATTTGCAGTCTGGCAAGAACTGGTAGAAGCTCTCAGTGAGTTAAGTACTAGAAGGGTAATGATTTTTCTGGGAATTATGTTTTTTGTGGGACTGGTGGGTTATAAGTCAGAGAGATGAGCAATCCCCCAAAATAAACCTGGGTCCTTAGAGTTGTGAGAGGCTTTTAGAGTTAAATATTCATCCTTTAGATGATTTTTGTGAATAATGCCCCATTACACACTATTTCAAACATCTTTTAACCACTCTTCTCAGGTCTTGATGCCAGCCAGTTATTAAATACTGAAGAAGATATGTCTATGACATGGGCATCCAGAGGCTGTCTCTATTATATTTCATTTTAACAAAAATTCCTTTACATTTTGCTTGTGAATCAATCGAAAGACATTTATTAAGAGTTTATTATTTGCCAAGTGCTATGCTAATCACTGGAAACAAAAATAGATAAGCAAGAAAATCCTTTACCTCAAAGAGTTCACATTCTAATGGGGGAAACCACACATGGAAGAGATTTTAGTTGAAAATATGAAGAAAAGATCTCATGATAATTAGTGTACAATAGCAAAGCAGATGGTCATACATTTTTAATGTTATTTCACCGATAAAAGCATATGCTTCTGATGTTGAAGTATATGATAGCCATGTTGGTAGTAAGAACTTTCTTTTCTGTGTCTTCAGTAGTTACTGAGGAGGCAGGGTCTCTAGCATCTTCAGACAGTCATCAGGTCAAACCCCCCAAGGGTTAATTGGATAATCACTTCAAGACCCCAGGTGGAAGCAGGTTCAGTGATGTGCTTGGGGAGGTGCTGCTATTCTCAGGTTCTTGGGCTTACCTGCTTGTTGGTAGCAGTTTGTGTTGGGTGGTAGCAAAGATGGTAGGATCATTCTACTCAAAGTTGGCACTGGTCAGTGACAATTGACTGGACTGTGCAGAATGTAGTGACTATATTCAGGGTGTGGGGAAGAAGAATTCCCATTGCTTTGGGACTGAAGATCCTGGATTTTCTCCATCAGAGTGTGAGAGCAGGAGATAGTATCAGTGATTTGATTTACTTGGCACATATGGCTTCTAGGGACTTTCTCAGAGAGTTCTCACTTTTACTAACTTGGCTCTATCTGTGGTAGTTAGTGGGCATGACTGTAATCTTCTTCATAGCATTTATTGTATTCCAATTTTTATTGTATTGCCCTGCATACACATTTTTACATGCCTAGTGGATTATAAGTTCTTTGAAGGCAGTAACTCATACTATACCTAGGTATGATTACACAGTAGATATTTATAAATGATTTGTTATTTTAAATATATAAGTATATATATACATAATAATACTATATACATATATATGTACATGTGTGCATATATACATACATGATACACACACATATATGAGAGAGAGAGAGTGTGAGTGTGTGTCTCCCTGCCTTTTCTCTTTTAATTTTGTTCTCAATTCCAGGTAAAATTTTTTAAACTTTCTTTTTACATTTTGGGTTCCAAATTCTCTCTCTCTCTCTCCATCTTCCCTCTCCTTGAGAAGGCAAGCAATTTGAAGGTCTATGACAAGATTGTATATTGTTACCTTATTTGTTTAACTTATATGTAGAGTATGGCCAAATACTAGGCCAAATGAATCAATAGCTGGAATTAAGGTTGCTGGGAGAAATATCAACAATCTCAGATATGCAGATGATACCACTCTGATGGCAGAAAATGAAGAGGAATTAAGAAGCATCCCGATGAGGGTGAAAGAAGAGAGTCTAAAAGCTGGTTTAAAACTTAACAACACCAAGAGATTAAGGACTTGGCAACTGGTCCCATCACTTCCTGGCAAAAAGAGGGAGAAGAAATGGAAGCAGTGTCAAAGAACACTGAAGATGGTGACTGCAGCCATTAAATTAAAAGGGTTTTGCTCCTTGGAAGGAAAGCTTGGTAAATTTGAAAAGCATACTTAAAAGCAGAGACATCACTTTGCCAACAAAGGTCCACAGAGTTAAAGTTATTGTTACAATTATCATCTCCCCATACAGTAATATGAATGTTTTAGTCTTATTGAGTCGCTTATGACTTCTTTTTCACATTTTCTTTTTATGCTTCTCCTGATTCTTTTGGAAAAAAATTAGGGGGCAGAGTCAAGATGGCAGAGTAGAAACAGGACTTAGCGGGCCTCCAGCTCCCACCTCCTCCAATTACTCCACAGTAAAAGGTGACTCTGAACAAACTTTGGAGTTACAGAACCCACAAAATGACACAGAGAAGCTAACCTCCCACTGAGGACCGCCCGGCAGGAAGCAGTCAGTGCAGCACTCTGGGATCCAAGCCCAGCCCCACTAGCCCAAGGTTTTAGCCTCAGGGCAGGGCTGACAAGCCACCAGCTGGAGAGACTTCAGGTCATCAGCAGCTGTGGCGGTTTCCAGAATTATCAACCCATAGATGCCAAGGACAAAGTGAGAGGTTAGTGCAGTGTGGATTTTGGGAACTGGGAATTTGGGAGTGTGGTCAGCCTTTGCCCCCAGTGCTAGAAGCCACTGAGGTGCTGTGGCTGTGCAGCTGCCACCACGTGGCAGCTTCAGTCCTGGCCTGCACATTGTTGGGGGACCAAGTGACCAGTCTGAGGGGTAATCGCTCTTGCTTTAACCTGCTTGGATCTGGATTGCAGTCTAGGGTGGAGGTCTTGGGGTGTGTGACCAGCTTGCCAGAGTGTGTGGAGGCTTCAGAGATGGCACCCAACTAATACTTTCAGTGGCTGAGAAAACCCCAGTGTTTGGGACGAAGTTCCCCTGTCTGGTGGCAGAGTCGTACTGGGGCAAAAAGCCCAAAAGTCAAGTAATTGAGTGGCAACATGAGCAGGCAAAGAAGCAAAGCAAAGAGAGAAACCCAATTTGACAGTTCAATTTTGGGGACAAAAAAGGATCAAAGCATGGAAGAGGAGGAAGAAAACGAAGTCAGAACTCCTCCACCAAAAGCTTCTAAGAAAAATATGACATGGTTACGGGCCATAGAGAACCTTAAGGAGGATTTTGAAAGCCAAATAAGAGAAGTGGAGGAAAAATTGGGAAGAGAAAATGAGAATCATCCAAGAAAATTATGAAATGAGAGTCAACAAACAGACAAGAAAATAACACCTTAAAAACTGACTAACTCAAATGGCAAAAGAAGCTCAAAAAGGCAATGAGAAGAATACCCTAAAAAGTCAAATTTTCAAGATGGAAAAAGAATCTCAAAAGCTCACTGAAGAGAATCAATCCTTCATAATTAGATTGGAGCAAATGGAAGCTAGTGACTTTATGAGAAATCAAGATACTATAAAACAGATCCAAACTAATGAAAAAATAGAAGGCAATGTGAAATATCTCATTGGGAAAACCACTGACCTGGAAAATAGATCCAGGAGATATAATTTTAAAATAATTGGACTACCTGAAAGCCATGATCAAAGAAAGAACCTAGACATCATCCTTCAAGAAATTCTCAAGGAAATTTGCCCTGATGTTTTAGAACCAGAGGGCAAAATAGAGGTTGAAAGAAATCACCAATAATCTCCTGAAAAAGATCCCAAAAAGAAAATTCCTAGCAATATTATAGCCAGATTCCAAAATTCCCAGATCAAGGAGGAAAAATATTATAAGCAGCCAGGAAGAAGCAATTTGAATATTGTGGAAACACAATCAGGATAACACAGGATCTGGCAGCTTCTACACTGAGGGACTGAAGGGCTTGGAATTTGATACTCTGGAGGTCAAAGGAGCTGGGATTAAAACCAAGTATCACCTACCCAGCAAAACTGAGTATCATGTTTCAGGGGAAATTATGGTCATTCAGTGGAATAGAGGACTTTCACGCATTCTTGATGAAAAAACCAGAGTTGAATAGAAAATATGACATAAATTTACAAGAAGCAATAGAAGCATGAGAAGGTAAACAGGGAAAAGAAATAATAAGGAACTTATCAAAGTTGAACTATTTACATCCCTACATGAAAAAATGATAATTGTAACTTAGGAAACTTTTCTTAGTATGAGAATAGTTGAAGGGAATAGAAATGTGTACATATATATACACATACATATATGTGTCTATATAGGAGGGTATATGGGTGTATGAATACAAATGTGAGTGTGTGTACTTATGTGTACAGGTATACATAGATAAAGGGCACAGGACCAATTTAATAGGAAGGGATGATACTTAAAAGGTGAAATTAGGAGATAAGAGAGGAATAACATGAGAGGAGATGGGGAGAGACAGAATGGGGTAAACTATCTCATATAGAAGAGGCAAGGAAAAATGGTCACAATGAAGGGGAATAACCAAAGGCAAAAGTGAATGGGTCAACCTTATTCTCATTGAATTTGGCTTAGGGAGGTGTATCAACAATGCAGTATTCACAATGCCTACAATAACTATAAATATGCTGATATAGTTATTAATCATGAAATATACTAGGCCTTCTAAATGGGGGATAATGCTACAACATTTATTCAAATACCTGAAAACTGAGTCCTAAAACCAGAAAGTTAAAGCCATATCAGTAGTTATGAAATTGGCACATGCAGTTAATGTAGTAAACACCCACATTCTCAACCTTCAAAACAGAACAGTCTACCTCAAGCAAAGGTCCTTTTCTCCCTACTCAGGGCAACTGCTCAGCCTCCAGGAAGCATGCTCCCAGCAGCTCTGGTCCCCTGCAGTTTCTGTCCCTGGCTGTCTTCAGCAGCAGTCTTTAGCAGAAATTCTGGCTGGCTCAAAAAAAGAGTTCTTGCCTCCACCTCCACCTTGGCCACTACTGCTGCCGCTGCTGCCACTGCTGCTGCTACTGCCTGTCACTGCAGGAACTTTAGCTTGGCTTCTGGTCCTCTTGCTCCACCCCTTCCTGCTATGTCAGCAAGTTCAATGGGCATGGTGGATCTTTAAATCCCATAACCTTTACAGGAGGGAATGACATACACACTAAATAAGTTATCTGACCCTACAGGAGAGTGGGAGAAAGGGGATGAGAGGGGCATGATGGAAGGTAGGGCAGGTTTGGGGGGGAGGGAAGTTGGAAGCACCCACTTTTGAAAAGGGACAGGATCAATGTAGAGAATAGAACAAGTGGGAGTTGGGATGGGAAGGAGGAAAATATAGTAAGTCTTTCACAATATCCACTATGGAAATGTTTTGCATAGCTACACATGTACAACCTATATTGAATTGCTTATCTTTCCAGTAAGAGTGGGTGACAAGGGAGGAAAGGAATGAATCTGGAATTCAAAGCTTTAAAACCAAATGTTTATATATATATATATATATATACTATTATTAATATTATTTTACATTTAACTGGGAAATAAGATATACAGACACTGGGGCATAAAGATCCACCATGCCCTACTGGAAAGTCGGAGGGGGTATGGGAGAAGATATGGGAGAGAGCAGATTGGAGGAGGGGATATCCAGTGGGATCACTATTTTGGGGTGATGGGTAGGGGGAAATATGGGGAGAAAATTTGTAAATCAAAATCCTGTGGAAATGAATGATGTAAACTAGAAGTTAATAAAGCATTTCATAAAAAAATTAGAAGTATTTGAAAGTCGTATTTTCTATTCAACTCTGTTCTTTTCATCAAGAATACTTGAAAATCCTTTATTTCCTTAAATATCAATTTCCCCTCTGAAGTATTAGACTCAGTTTTGCTGTATAGGTTTTCCTTGGTTGTAATTCTGGCTCCTTTGCCTTCTGGAATATCATATTCTAGGCCCTCTGCTCCTTTAATGTGAAGGTTGCTAGTTCTTGTGTGATATTGACTGTGGCTCCACAATATTTGAATTATTTTTTCTAACTGCTTTACTTGCATCACTATATTTCTCCCCACCCCCATTTTCCTGCTGCTTCTGTTATTTGGTTTTTAAAATCCTTTTTGAGCCTCTCCAGGAGTTCTTGTTAGGCTTATATACAATTAATACTTTATTTAAAACTCTGCTTATGACTTGACATTGTGGTCTTCTGGGTTTGTGGCTTGATCTTCCCTGTCACCATAATAACTTGATATGATCAGGTTCTATTTTGTCATTTGCTCATTTTTGTCACTTGACTTTTAACCTGATATTAAATGTTGGGTTCTACACCCAAGCTGGGGGTGGGGAACACTGTTCTAAGCTTGGGGTATTTCTTGCTGCTCTTTTCAGAGCTAATTCTGGAGTGTCTATAGGTATTTTGTGCTTCTTAGGTGGTATGATTTCAGGAGAGGTGTGGTCAATGCTCTCCTGGGTTCTTTCTCTAGGAAGGGGCTTGTTCCATTGTATCCCTATGCCCTAGCATTAGTCCTGGCTCTGGGACTGGCCAGATCCCCTTCTTGCCTGCAGTCATAAGTACTAGTGTCTTCCCTCTGTCTTGGAATTTAGACCATGATCCCTAGTCTCTCACCAGCAAGTGCACCCCTGCACCTCTCTCTGTCCTGGAATTGCCACCAGGGCCCCCTTCTACTGCACACAATGTCACTCCTTTTAATCCTGACCCACAAATGCATTTGGTCAAGGCAAATGGGTTTTGAACTTAGTGCTAGCAGAGGGGCCACCTCAATCTCCTTCAGATTATTTATTCAAAGCCCTTGCCATTCTTTAGCTGCAAATTCCCCAAAATATTCTGCTTCCCAAGCAGCCACCTCCCAGGCCTCCTGCTGCCTTGCAGGGGCATGACCTGTGCTGCCTACTTGGTCCAGTGAGTGGCCTGCCTGACCCCCACACAGAGAGACAGACCTTTCCTGCTGACCGTCTTAGTTTCCTGGGCTAGAAATTTGTTTCGCTAGATGTTTTCTAGCTTCTGCTGCTACCGAACCAATTTGAAGCTTTGTTTTTGGGAGAGCTTGGCCGGTTGTTTCCCTCCTCAGATGTCTTAGCTTCAGGCTTTTCCCTATCTTTTCCTAATCACGGCTGATGGGCCTGCTTCATAAGCATGGAAGCTTTGACTTACTCTATTTCCAACCTAGATAGGCTGAACCCCAGTTAGGGAGCCTGGCGGCCTCCTATTCCTGGAGGCTCACCATATTAACTCCAGACAGTGCGAATCTAATCAGCTTAGTCCTACTGAATCTCCAAACTCCTGAACTCAAAAGATCCTCCAGTCTTAACCTTCCCAGAAGTAAGAATTAAAGACATGCACAAACATCTTTAATGTATCCTTAATATAAACTCCAACATATATAGAGCTGAGTGGTATTGTCTATTTTAGTTATAAAAAATTAAAGAAAGTGGAAAATCATAGTCTTCTTTCCTTAAAATAACTGCATGTGCTATTTTGTTTCTTGTTATACATGTTAGGATCATAGTTTTAGAATTTCAAGAGAACTCAACTGCCATCCGCTCTAACCTCTTCATTTTACATGTGAGGAGCCTGAGATACTGAGAGATTAAGTAATTGTCCCATGGTCATAGAGGTAGGAAGTGTTTGAGGCAGAATTTTAACCCCTTTTTTGTGCAGCATTTAGGTTCATTGCTTTAGTAAGTAAAGCATTGCACTTGACCCCTGCCTTTGGTGATGTTTATTGTTTCTCTAATATACTGTATTATTCATATTATCTCTATTACATTATATTATCCACATTCACCATATTATTAGGTTGTTAGATTGCAGATTGTTCATTTCTCTATGCTTCGTTATCTAAAATCTATGCTGTAGTAAGCCTTGGTAAAAATACAATCACATCCTCATTTAAAAAAAATGTAGCTACAGAATTACTCCTGAAGAAAAATATGGGTCTAATATGCATAATTTGTACATCTTATTTAATCGAGGTTCCCATCTACCTCAGAGTTGCATATAATGACCTAAGTATGATCAAACTACAAAAATATACTTTTTGTTAACACAATTTGAATTGAGCCTTCTTAGCTAGTTATTTAAATTGAGTTGATTTAAATCAACTCTTTCTCTAATTCAGAATAATAAAAATGTTCCAAGCTGATTTTAAATCCATTCTGAGAAACACTGGTAAATCCCTTTATAATTAACTCTATCTAGAGAAAGTTAAAATGATAATTTTCTTTCTGGCTGCCTTGTGACTGTCAGGGGGATAGGGAGGACTCAAGCCCCTGAAGTAAAAGGAAAAAATAGCCCTGTTTTATCTGTGAATTTCAAGCCTTCACTCTTGCCAAATCCTATTGTATATTAGCTATTTTCTTAAATAAGGAGAAGGGGTTGAGGAATGTCTCTTATTTGTTTTGGCAGTAGAGAGGCAGGTTTGTTGTAAGAGAAAGAGTAATGGATTTGAAATCAGAGCATCCTGGTTTGCAGTCTAGCTCCTTTGTAATTGTGGGCAAGTCTCCGAGAGAAGACTGTCTTAGCCTTTCTTTTCTCAGCTGAAAAATGGGGATATATTTGTATTGAAGAATTTTTAGCAAAAGAGTGTTACACACTTTAGAGTTATTAATCTGATATTTTTATTTTGTTCCATCTGAAGTCTTAGGGGAAGTAGATAGCAGGAGAACTGGGAAGATACTATTGTCTGCCAGTTGCTTCTATATTTTACTGATAATCAAAATTCCCTTAGAAGAGGAAGTTTTGTTGCAATTCAATATGGTATGGTGGAAAGAGTCTTTGACTAAGAGTCAAAAATGCATTGAATGGTATATTTGGCTTTTGCTAGCTTTGTGACTTTGGGCAGACCATGTATTCTCTCTGAAACTGTTTATTGATGTCTTCAATGAAAGCATGACCTTTCCTTCTAACCTTGTAGGTTTGCAGTGAGGATCAAATGAGAATGTCATTTTTGTAACAGCAAAATACTTCATAAACGAATGCAAACACTATGTTTTTTTTTTTATTTTTCACAATTGCAGAGTGTCTCATAATGCAAATAAGCTCTGAGAGAATGTTGGCTTACCGTCACACTGACACAGTGAGCAAGGATAGGGGCACAATCAGCACTGAGAAGTCAAGAAAAAGTACTGTCATGTGCAGAGAAATTGAATGAGACAAATGTCATCTCACCAAACCATAATGTCATGTTTTTGGTGCATACTCTCTGACTCTGGGCCAAAGCCCCTCGCCTGCTTAGGGCTGCTCTTACATACTCCCCTTTCTGTTCCCTCTTGAACTCCTTGGAATTGATTATGCTCTGAACTTTAACTTGTCTTAACATAGAGTCTTATTTTCTCTCACATCACAGTGAATCAAGCCATGAGGGAAATACAGGCAGATAGCAGGAGACCAGCAGCAAGTGGGTAAAAGGTAAGTAAATATATTTATAAAATTAGAGTTCTATCTTTGCATTAGTTACTCTTCTGTCTTATAAAATGGCAGGAAAATTCTAAATAATAATTAACTAACAGTAGTGTACATCATCCAATTTGAGAAAAGACAGGGTAGGCCACTACTAAATAAAGTAGGCTGACAGAATGGGAGTTTCTGAAAGAACCTAGTTCCTCAATTACCCCCTCTCAAATACTGAAACAAAATCATCAAAGACACAAAAATGAAAAGTAAAAGAAAGTAATCCTAAAACTGAAAGGGAAATCACATCACTGAAAGGGAAATTGAAGTATCATAGAAGTGAACCCATAAAAACAAAACACTCCAAAAAGAAACTAAAGAAAAGACTGAGGGAAAAAGTCAATTAACATTGACAATGATCACTGAAACTGTTTGTATGTATATGAGTGTGTACACACACACATATTAGAATACAAAATAGGGAAGTAGCAATAGAAGTATCAAAACAAACTCAAATTATACACAATGGAAAAAATAGTTGATAACTTATAAGCAAAGGTTATAAAGCTAGAGGACAGAATATAAAGAATCATTTGATTTCCCAGGAAATATAAAACTTGAAAGAGTTCAACCAGTGAATTTCAAGAAATCACACAAGAAAATTTCTTTAAGTCATTGAAATCAAGGGATGATCAAAATTCACAGGTACATCAACAATGATGAATCCCACAAATGACTAAAACCAAACCAAACCAAATCAAAACAAAACACATTGCCATCAATCTCTAAGAGTAGGATGCTGAAGAGATGGTTTTAGAAGTGGGAAAGAGAAAATTCAACTAATTTAAAAGCCTTTATTTAGGATCTATCTCTATCATGTGTCAGGAAATGTGCTAATTCCTAAGGACACACATACAAAAAATGAAATAATCCTTGCCCTTAAGAAGCTAATATTGAGTCAGCAGTGAAGGTGACACAAACACAAATAACTATATGTAAAACAAGTAGAACTTTTGTGTTTTGTGTTTGTTTTTTAGAAGGAACTTGAGCTAAGTGTATCAAGATGACATCCCATGGAAGATGTGGTTGAGCAGAATTTTGAAGGCAAGACAGGATAAGAAGAGTGAGAGATGCAGTGGATATGCATTGCAGGCATGGCAGAGAACCAGTGTAAAGGTATAGAGGGGAGTCATGTGAGAAATAGACCACTTTAATTAGATCATAAAGGGCAGGAATTGGAAAAATATATAATGGGGTTGGAAAAGTAGGTTAGAGCCAGCTTATGAATGGCTTTAAAAGTTAAATAGAAAATCTTATATTTTATCCTGAAGGCAATAGGGAGGTACAAGAAAGAGGTGAGTAAGATCATGGACTAGGGTGCTGTAGGGAGTAAATATGAGAGATGCAAAAGTAAGAAAAAATAAATTTGATAACTCACTGGATATATGGGTGAACGAGGAGTCAAGGAAAATGTCCAAGTTGCAAAACCAGGTGACTTGAAGAATGGTAATGAGGTAATAGACATAATTGAGGTTTGGTAGGTTTGGGAGTCCGGGTAATGAAAACATTTTTGGATGTATTGAGTTTAAGATGCCTGCAGGATATTCAGGCACAGGAATACAGTTTAAAATACTCAGCAAGGAACTGGAGATACGTGACTGGAGTTCAAGAGAGAGACTGGAACTGAATGTATGGATTTGGGTGTCATCATCTTAGTGATTAAATCATGGAAATTGGTGCAGCAACTAATGGAGAGAGTGCATAGTGAAAGAATAGAAGAGGGCTAAGCAGAGAACCTCAGCATATACTCACAGTTAAGAGTGTGTTACTAAAGAACATCAATTTGAATTACATAGGATTTTTCACCCAAGACTAAGAATGACAGAGCTAGGACCCAATACACTGAGAATCAAGAGACATTGAGTTTCTTCCCCACATCTGATACCCAGAGACAATTTCAATTGAATACAAAAACTGTATACTTAGGACAACACAAGAATAATAATTTTAGAGCCATGACCAAGCCTTAGGATCTTCTTTTCTATAAATGTGAATCAACCAGAACACAGAATTTAAATTAGAAACAATAATTACCACTATGATTCACAATGCTAAGTTCTATAGAGGACTAGCTAAATAACAGAAGTGTTGCTTTAGTTGCCAATTATCTCAATGTAATTTCCTTGAGCAGCAATGAAGGGAAGCATGTGTGTATACATGAAGAACAAGGAAATAATGAAAGTCTTGGTTACATTGAAAGCACATCATATAATCATCATAGCATCAAAAAAAGTGACTTTGACCTTAATAACAACTCCTTTACTGTAAGCTTCATAGAAGAAAAACAAATTTTCAGTAGTATTATTAACATTAAGAACTAAAGAGACAATGGGGGCAAGAGGGATAATAAATACATAAGATTATTATTATTATCAAATAATACTAACAAAAATTAAGTTAGAAATGAATCAGGAAAGAAAAACATTAAGTATCAGTTTAAGCATGAAACAGAGTATAGAATCATAGCACAAAATTAATATCTGGAACATAAACAAAGGTAAAAAATTAGACTCTGAAAAACTTTAAAAGTTATAGGAGAAATTCTTAAAACTCTTTTTAGTATTTTATATGTAGAAGCACATTGCACGTTTGTGAAATGGTCAGGATATCATTAGCTGTAATGAAATAAGGTAGAGGTTGGTCTATGCTGTGACTAAATCAAATAATAGGATATAAAGAGGAAAAACATATATAATAGTCATAACCTTGTATGCCAATGAATGTATCATAAATGGATTGAATTTATGTATAAAAAGAAAAGAAAATTCTTAAGAGTAAGCTCATAAGACATAAGCATATAAATAGATTTAAATGAGAGTTTAGAGAATAGACTAAATTTTGCTATCTTTATATTGTCTCAAAATATCAGGATCTTGGTCATGATATAAAATAAAATATGGGCAAATAGAATTTTGTATGTATAATTATACTGTATATGATATAATACAACATAATACAGAATGACATTGTAATATAACATGAGATAATACATGTGATGAGAAATGATATAATGTATTATTGTAATCAAGTAGGAGTTTTAAGAGGAATGAAAATATTAATATGGTGAAATAATTAGTATAATAAATCCTATCAGTAATAAAAACACATGCTTATCTCAATAGCTGTAAGAGTTTTTGATAAACTACAATGCTAATTTATTTTAAAATACCTTTTTTTAAAAGCTTAATAAGAAAAGTATTATCCCTTGATTTTATAAAAAGAATTTATTTGAAATGAAAAACCGGCATCATAAGTAGTTGAAAAATTTTCCTATTAAGGATACAAGTAAAGCATCTCTCTCTATTCTTATCATTATTACTTGGCATGTTTTTTCTTCTTTCATCCTTTCCTTTCCTTAACTTCCTTAAACTTTTCTTAACCTATCTTCCTTCCTTCTGTTGTTCCTTTGTTCCTTCTTTCCTCCCTCCCTTCCTTCTTTTCTTCCTTCCTCTTTCTTTCTTTCTGTCTCTCTCTCTCTGTCTCTCTCTCTGTCTCTCTGTCTCTGTCTCTCTCTGTCTCTGTCTCTCTGTCTCTGTCTCTCTGTCTCTCTCTGTCTCTCTCTGTCTCTCTGTCTCTCTCTGTCCCTCTCTCTGTCTCTCTCTCTGTCTCTCTCTCTGTCTCTCTCTCTCTCTCTCTTTCTCTCTCTCTCTGTCTCTCTGTCTCTCTCTCTTTCTCTCCTGCTCTCTTTTTCTTTTCTTATTAAACATTTACTATACACCCAGAAATGAGGTGCCAGGGCTACAATGAAAAAAACTAAATTTTCCTTAAGAATCTTACATAGTTTTAGAAATTCTACTTATAACAATAAGGCAAGAATGACAAAAATAAAGGAATACCATTGTCAAACTGATGGTTTAAATATCTCTATTTCCAGATGGTGTTGTTTTATTTAAGAAACATAAGCAACTAAACAAGAAATAAATTAATATAACAACTTCAGCAAATTAGCCAGATATCAGAATTGCTCAAAAATACCAACAATTCTACATATTACTATCAAAATAAAATAAAAAATAAAGGGAGAAGTTCCATTTAAACAATTATAGAATTTATTAAATATTTATAAATTATTTATTAATTTTTATGAATATAATATTTATAAAATTTAATATATATATTATTATAGAAAAATATTGTAAAAAATTTTAAAAAATGAGTTGACTATGAAGTGATGGAGAATGAGAAAAAAGAAAACATGAGTACACTATATGGAGAGATTACAATTTTGTAAATAAAGGCAACAAAGAATATTAACAAAGCCCTGAGTAATATGTAAAAAAGGAAGTTCAGAAGGTATAACAAAACACACTGATTTAATTGCAACTTGGTAACACTTTTATTTAATAGCAATTAAGTAACAATCCACAGGTACATGTGCTATCATTTATGATTATTTTTTCTTTTATTTTTATAATTTTCTTTTACTCTTATAAGTATGTTGAATATTTGTGAGTAACAATAGATGAAAAAGTAAAATTCTTTGAAATGAAAAAAAGTAAAATGAATTAACCCACTCTTAGGGCCTCTTTGTGACTCGGCCTTCAGTATCTCAAATGGAAGTGGGAAACAGTTTGCCACAATCACAAGAGTTGATGAAAAGAGCTACCAAAAAGTAAATAAAGGCCTGAGGCAGTGTTTTCTAGTAAGTTTGGAAACTGAAGACATTTTTGCAGTGACTTACAGAGAGCATGCTGTGTTTGTGCTTCTGGTAGTAGTGGAAAATGTGAAAAGGTTTTTTTTTTCTTTTGTTTTTTTTTTTTTGTTGTTTTATTTTTTGTTTGTTTTTGCTTTTTAGAGGGGAGAAGGCAGGGCAATTGGGGCTAAGTGACTTGGCTAGTTGTAATGTCAAGTGTCTGAGGCCAAATTTGAACTCAGATCCTTCTGATTCCAGGGGTGGTGCTCTATTCATTGTGCCACCTAGCTGTTCCAAACACATTTCTAACTGTGAGACAGTCAGGGAGAATGCTATAGGAAATAAAAAGAAAAATAAAATCGAAGATACAAAGGTGAAGTCTTTTTTCATGTCTATTGACTTCTTTGTTTTTAAAGAATTATCACATCCCAATATATAGAACATCCTCTTGTAACACAGAAAATCAGGTAAAATAGTACCATGGCCAGTGTTTGACAGCATGTGACAAACTTAAGCCTGTATTACACAACCTTTTTGTCAAGAGGAGGAAAGCATTTATCATCAGTTTTTTTTGAATTGATAAGATACTGTATATTTAAAGTCTGATGTCTTGTGTATTGCTTTCATTCACATCATTGTAGTCATCAAACATATTTTTCTCCTGCCTTTTTATCATTGCCAATTTATAAAAGCTTCCCCATATCTCTTAAAATTCCTCATATTTGTTGTTTCTTATAGTATAATTATATTTTAATCTATCAATATACTACAAGTTTTTCAACCATTTCCTGTTTGGTGGGCACCCACTTTGATGCTAGTGGTGTTATTTCGTGCCATAGAATGCTGCTCTGCATATTTTTTGATAGATGAGCCTTTTCTTTGTGACCTTCATTCATCTCTGAGGGTGAGGGGGGATTTCAATGCATCGTTTTGGGCTGAGGGAAATTTTCACTTGGCCTAGAGGTAGAATAATACTTCTCAATAATGATAAAGGAAGTGGATAATGAATATGAAGCTCTTCCTATGGGGGGGGGGAGGTAATCATCTCATGAAGAAGCAGTTTCTTATGCTTCAGGGAATTTTGATTTGAATCTATGGGTGCCATTGTGAAGGAAATGATAATGATATGAAGAAAACAAGATGAATAGTGCTTGTACCGAAGGGCATGAAAATTGTAGGTATTGCTCAACAAAAAGGGTTTTTTTTTGTTGAACTGATGTAAAGGGTTGAGAGATCTGTTGTTCTTCCAGATCATGGATTCAGAATGAGAACTTCCTGAGACTACTCCATCTAATGACCTCTCTCCCCCGCCACACACACACACACACCTAGTGTTTTCTGTTTTGTTTTCATGTATGGACAAATCACCCCACTTTAAAGAACCAAGAAAACATTGCCAAGGATTGTAATCCAGGTTAGAATCTTCACTCTCCTACTTATTACCTGTGTCATTTTAAGCAAGCCATTTAATTTCTTCAAGACTCAGTTTTCTCATATGTAAAATGAGGGAGTTTGTGCTATATGACTAAAAGTGTGCTTCTAGTTCTAAGTCTATGATCCTGTAGTCCTCTGAATAATACCTAATGGTATGAATTCTGAGGCAAGAAGCAATTTGCATAATTTTAGTTTGAAAATGAATTTTTGCCTAAATTAGAACTCTTTTATTCCTCTCTTTGCTCCATTTCTGATTTATCAGACTTCTTTTCCCACCATGACCCATCAATCTTCTCACTGTAGAAAATCACTTTAGTCCTGTATCCCCTTCCTCTGATTGGTCAATTCCTCTTAGAACCTTTATTTTAAGGAAAAAGTCCAGATCAGCCTTGCTACTCTTTCATTCTTCTTTGGGTTCCACTCGACTCTCTAGGCTCCTTTCTCTAACATGCCTCCTAGGCAGGCACCCTCCTCCCCATTCTACCTGTCAGGTTCCTTTTATGTTTTCTCTTCATCCACTAGAATATAAGCTCCTTGCTAGCAAGGCTATCTTTCTTTTTGCTTGCATTTGTTATTGCAGCACCTAGCAAGTTGCCTGGAACATAGTAATCACTTAATAAATTCTTTTTGACATGATAAAGGAAACGGATGTCTGGATCAGCAACTATCTTTGGGTAAATGACTCAATTTTTTTCCCTCTGATCAGTCAGGCAAGAGCTGCTTTTCAATTTGCATTTTCAGGTTGAATACCTGTAGCCAAACTTATCTCTTGTTGGCTTCTCAGCCTTTATAGTTGGAGTACCTGCTGTGTACCCCATGTGGTGTCAACTCTTGGGGAGAGCAACATAAGTGTATTCTGTATTTGAGTACTAGTGAGTTATTGTTTGGAGGGCACTGTGGGAAGAAGAGGGAAATAATTCTCCAGCAGAACAAGTTGCTATTCTGCGTCCTCAACCCTTGGAATTTGATCTTCTCTGAGAATTCTCTAGCTCATTGTTGATCTATACTATTGCAAATCCTCCCATCCCCCTGCTCCCTTTTCTTTTCTTTTCTTTTTCACTTGAAGCACTGAAAGCAGCCTGGACAAAAACAAGAGGCTGTTTATATGCTTTGCGCATAGCACTATTTTTCTCCTTCAGCACTTGGTTGGGACATATCCTTTTAATGAAACTTCTAAGTTACTAAGACGACATCATTTGTCCTGCTGATTGTTCAGTGAGGCACTGACCTTCACTTTATAGCAATATGGATTTCTAATGTTTAGAGAGTGAGTGTTCAGCATTAGAGAGAACTTAACTTGATAAGACTGGTATTCAGGTGTGTTGTAAAGCATTTATTTAATTTACTGGCTGAATATGATTGACCTAAAAGTTGCTTGGAACTTAGTGGAATTTTGAATCCTTTAGAACAAGTCCTAGAAGATTGGTAAAAGGGAACTAGGAACAGGATAAGCTACCTCATCATCATGGAGAATGCTTCCTCTGTGGTATTCACACCTCATCACACCTTCTGATTGAAGAGCTGGAAGGTAGAGGAAAAAAATCCTCTCAAAGTTTCCCTTTTTTTAAAATATGTTTTCATTTATTTCATTAAAAATTTTCCAATTACATAAAAATTTCTTGACATTTAAAAAAAATTTGAGTAACATATTCTTGCCCTTATTCTTCCTCTCCCCCAATCCATTCAGAAAACAAGCAATATGATAATGATTGTACATATGAAATCATGCAAAACATATTTCTGTATTATCCATGTTGCAAAAGAAAGCAGAAAAAAGTAGGAGAAAAGAAAGTAAAGAAAGAAAGTTTTAATCTGCACTCAGAGTTCACCAGTTCCTCTCTGGAGGTAGATATCATTTTCCATTATGGGTCCTCTGAAATTGTCTTGATCATTTTCTTAATCAAGAGTACCTAAGACTTTCACATTTGATCATTTTTGCAATATTGCTTTTACTTTGGACAATACTCTCCCCATTCTACTCACTTCACTTTGCGTCAGTTCATGTAATACTTTCCAGATTTTTCTTAAGCCACCCTCCTTGTCACTTTTTACAGCACAATAATATGCCATCACAATCATATACCACAATTTTTTCAGTTATTCCCCAATTGACGGATATCCCCTCAATTCCTATTTCTTTCCACCACAAAAAGAACTGCTATAAATATCTTTTTCTATAAATAGATTCTTTTCTCTTTTCTCATTGGGATCCAGATCTAGTAGTAGTGTTGCTCAGTGAAAGGGTATGCACAGTTTTATAGTCCTTTGGACATAGTTCCAAGTTAACATTGTTAAAAAAATTATTCAATTAGTTAATATCGTTAATTCAAAAAAAATTCAGTGGTACATTGCCACAGTGGGGCTACCACACAGATATCTCTGATTTGTAACTTAGATAATTCATAGCAGAAACAATAAATAGTGGCTGGATCATGGGTCAGGGCATCAGTGAAGAGAGTATATTAGTATTCCATTTTTTCCCAGTAATTTTTTAGTTGATTCTTTAGAATGCTCTAAGTATAACATAATTTTACCTTCAAAGAGTGATAATTTACTTTCTTATTGCCTATTTTTATTCCTTCAATCTTTTTCTTGTCTTATTGCTGTAGCTAGCAGATGTAATGCAATATTGAATAATAGTGGTGATAATGGATATCTTTGTTTCACCCCTTATTTTATTGAGAAGGTTTTAAGTCTCTATCCCCATTACAGATAAAGCTTACTCTTGGTTTTAGATAGGTATTTATCATTTTAAGAACGGTTCCATTGATTCTTATGCTTTCCAGTGTTTTTAATAGGAATGGTTATTATATTTTGTCAAAAGCTTTTTTGCATCTATTGATAGAATCATGTGATTTTTCTTGTCTTTGTTATCAATATGGTCAATTATGCATACAGTTTCCCTAATATTGAACCAGCCCTGAATCCCTGGTATAAATCTCATCTTGTCATAATGCATGATCTTTGTGATCTATTTCTTTAATCTTCAAGCCTCCCTTGAAAGAGGACTCAGAAACCCCATTAACATTAATTCAGTTTATCATTTCTCACCAGCTACTCTGCTTGGTTTTGACTCCATAACCATCATGACCTTACACTGAGTACTCTTTCGTTCCTCCCCCTTGCTTTTCAATTCCCTTTTGCATGTTGTCTTTCTGTATTCTCCCATTAAATCGCAACCTCCTTGAAGGCAGTGATTATCTATCTTATTTGTATCACATAGATCAGATGCTTAATAAATGTTTGTTGTGTTGTATTATTGTATAGGGCTTCCCTGGCACTACCTATCCTATTATAGTAGGTTTTATTTGTTAAACTTTCTGATATTTGTAACTCGTACGGATCACAAACAACTTAGGAAATATAGAATGGATCCATCAGAGGAAGAATGTAGGCAAAGGCTGGGGTTAGGATACTAAAGGATTAAGAGGAAGTTAAATGTGGTGGTGGGAGGGACAAGGAGTTGAAAGAAGGAGCCTGAGTGGTAGTTCACCTTTTGTTGAAAATGCAGATACAGATCTGGTACAGATTAAATCATTACCTTTAGCTTGGGGAGATTTCATTATCAGGGGTTTCATAGATGTTGGTTCAATTTGCATTAAGGATGTTTCTGCAGTCATTTCACATCCCCAGGATTCTATGATATGAAGGCTGAAGGTTGAGGGAGTTAGTGTACTCTAAATCTAACTTAATTAATTTTAAAATCACAGTATCTGAACAAAATGCAATCTAGTTCTCTCTGTGGTATCATTTTCAGTATTGTCACAATGAAACAATGCAAGCATTTCTCAGGAACCTCGAGACTAAAAATAGGATAAGATTACAAATACCTAGTTGTACTTTTCTGTGAGACTGAATGACTTTAAAAATAAGAATCTGTCAGTCTGTTTCCTCTTACAAAGGGACATTTTGTGCTAATTTTGCTAATCATTGCCCCAGAATCATGGCTAGGAAATTTTGCCTGGAACAAAATCAATTGAGTTTAGTGGTAGGAGTGGCCCCTCACACAAACAGTTCACCTTGTGCCTCTGAAGGGGTTAAGGGAAGGGGAAGGTAGATGCAAGGGCAAAAAGACCTTCAAAGGACCTGAATTCCTATCCCACTTCTAATCATTTATTAACTGTATATCTTTGAAATATCACATAACCTTCTCACTTTAAATCTCTGTTTGGATGCTCCTGGGATAGTTTCCCTGTACAGTGAAGTGGGAAAGTGGAAGAGCGTGAGGCAAGTTAAAGGGAAGAATATCTTTCCCTCTTCCCTGTCCAAGTGAATACTCTGTAAAGTGATACACACCTCATGTCAGTAATTACTCTCAATTTATATTTGGTAATACATATATAAGCTCCTAGAAGCCAGCCGTCTTTTCTAATTTATCTTTGCAGGTCTAATTGTATAGAGTAAGTGCTTATTAAATGTCTAATGAATGAAGGAATGTTGATAATTGAGAGCTTAGAACAAAAAGCTCATATGTGGAAGCCTTCAATCCCAGTATTGTGCTTCTCAATTGTCACATTATTAGGTGATTTTAATTGTAGATTTTTTCCTATATGTTATTGATATGATTTGAGTTATGCTAGAAAGACATCATTCTAAAGTATATTTATTAGCTTGCACAATGATCAAAATTCTACCATTTGGGATTCGTTCCTTTGGGTTAAGGCAAGGGTCTTTTTTTTATCCTATATTTAGGATTTTCCTAACTTCTCTGTTTCCTTCCCTAACTTCCCTAACCTTGAAGATCTATAAGAAATTTTCAAGGGGGTAAAGAGAATGTCTAAAGTTAGTGGTTAAAAAGCAATCTAATTTTCTTATTTTATCTCATATGTGTGTGTATATATATATATATATATATATATATATATATATATATATATATACATATATTTCCCCCTTCTGTTAATATAGAATAACAGTATCGTTTAGTTTATTGAGAGCCAAAAGACATAGGGGTCAAAATGGAGGGAGTTCTCTTTCATCATGGGGAACTAAGTAGGTTGAGAACCCCTCAGTTACAAAATGGAAATGAAATGTTCCTGGAATAGTAACGAAAGGGAATAAACACTCACTGAGCACTATGCTAAACTTTTTACAAGTATTACCTCATTCAATTCTCACAACAGCTCTGGGAGGTAGGTGTTGTTAAACTCTTCATTTTATAGCTGAAGAAGCTAAAACAGAGGTTAAGTGACTTCCCCAGGGTCACAGAGATAGTAAGTGTCAGATTTCAAACTCAGGTCTTCCTGACCCCAGGTTCAGTTCTCTATCTACTATGTCATCTAGCTGCCATTATCATACACTAATATCTTACTGAAAATTGATTAAGCAGATTGCTTTCTAGAATGACAGCCAATGCAAATGGGGCATGTTAATTTCTTAAAAGGGTAAAGGGTAGGATTTTATAGAACAATGGCATAGGCAATTTTTCTACTTAACTTTCCCCAGTCTGGATTAAATAATGATTTTATGATATGATCATCAGTATCACTAACTTGAAGTACAAATTTTAATATAACATCCCTGTAACTTTTCCAGAAAATAATTATGCCTGGGCATTTCTCTGGAAATGTGCTTCACTGTCCTAAAGTAAAATGTATCCCATTTTTTGTTATCTGGACCCCAGAATTGAGGTTTCAAACCATGACAATTTCTGGAAACATCTCCAATATCTCTAATAGGGTGGATAGTAAAAGGGAAGTGGCAAAGATGTCACTGTCATTCGAGTTATGTGCTACCTAGATTCCCATCTGCCATCAACTCAACCCAGCAGTTTTCATACAGAAAACTTTCTCATCCTTCAGCATTGTAGAGAAACGGCTCTATTATTTTTCATAAAATTTCAATACCAATAAATATTTTATTTCCTTTCTCCTTTCCCCTCACTTCTCTGGGTAATTTAAAGGAAATAGAAGTAAATTAAATAACACAGGGGTGCTGCTGGATGACAATGGTTGGATAACATGCTAATTCAGACTTCAGTTCTCTTATCAGTTGAACAGGACCATTCAGATTTAAGACACCTGAGAGACAGTCTTTTGTTGTCATGAAATGGGAGTTTTCCCTTCTATAGAAAAAATAAGATTTTGCATGAAGGCTTAACCAGAAGCAATACCAGATATTGTCCACAAAATACAAGCAATCTATCTTTGAGGCATATGGATAATATTAGTATCTTGGTTTAGAACAGGAGGGGAAAAATCTATAAAAAATAAGAATGAATTTTTAAAAGGGAATTTTCACATGCCACAGGATTTCTTTCAGCTCAGTGATAAAGAACTCTGAAAATAGGGACCTCTGAAGATGGAGAAATTGCAAATGCAGAAAGCATTTCTCCATATCTTCAGTTTGTGTCATTATATACTCCTGATATATTTGACTGATCAAAGGAGTTACTGAAATCTGCAACCAAGCATCAAAAGCCGTCTGCTGAATTTTTAAATGAACAATTTCTCTTTGTGTCATTCAAGCTAGAAATATGCTTTCTTAATTCCTCCCTCAACCCCCTCCCCCCCACCTCTTGTTACCCTTTCAAGATAAATCCACAAACTCGTGGCGGAGGTGAGTGTAACCTTTGTGATGTTATATCACCCCTGTGGGGAATCTCATTCCTGGCAGAACAAGACTCCCTTAAATGTCAAATGTCTCTCATCACCTATTTTTGCATCTGAAACTAACTTTTATGAGAAAGATATTTTCTTTTTCCCTATTTCTTCTTTAAACTCATGCAAAGCAGTAGATCCTAATGGATTTTAAATGCTAGGCTTTTCAGAAGAAAATGTCTTCTAGCTTCCTCACTTATATGCACCTGTCATTTGATTGCTATGGTTATTGTAATTATTCCTTATTATACATATTCATTATGTTAGGTGCTGGTTTTTTTTTATTAGATTGTGAGTTTCAAGGGATATATGTCTTCTAGGTAATGAGTCCATGAGGCTGCTAAGTGATGGCAGTTGTATTAAATAATTGAATGAAATGAGGTTATAGCTCAATAGGAAGGGATTTAAATAGCACATAGAAAAAATATCAAAACTTAATCCAGAGAAATTCATAATCATAAAGTTATATCCTGTACCTCATATGGCAGAATGTATTACTACCTAACTTTAGAGTCTGGGAGACCTAGGTTCAAGATAATAAAGACAATACAAGCCACTTTACCTCTGTCTCTCAATAGCCACCCTGCTGCTTCCCTTCCACACCCAGCAACTTTTTAAGACTATAGGGTCTATTTTACTTTGGTAGAAGAATGTCACTATACTATGAAATCATAGGGACATTAGAGGCCATCAATTCTAACTTCCTCATTTGAGAGATGAGGAAACTGAGGCTTAGAGGAGAAGTTAAATGACTTGCATAGGATCACACAACTGAGCTGGTAAGTGTCTAAGGTGAGATTTGAACCTAGGTGTTTTTGACCTCAAGTCCAGTACATTTTCAACTATACTAGAAAGTGTTTTCTAAACCTTAAAGAGTTATATAAATGTTAGATATTATAGTTAATAGTCTTATGAGATAGGTAGGGGTGTGTATAGTTTTCATTTGTGTCTCTAACACCTAGCATGGTATATTGCTTAATAAATGCTTATTGGATTGGATTTATAAAGGACCACATGGCTAGTTTGTAGTGAATATGAATCTAGAAATCACATCCCCTAAGATTATATTTGGTGCAAATATTGAGGTTTTAACTTTTTTTAATTAGTGTCTAGCTGTTTTGTGTGTGTGTGTTTTTAAAATAATATTTCAGTTTAATAGCCACCGTTTAGGCACAGCTTCATAGAAAGAGACATTTCAGATATGAGAATCTTGAGGAGCCTCTATCTTATATATAGGCATTTAATTAAATACTTAGAAGATAATACAATCAATTTTGCTTCTGGTTGGTCTTAGACTAGTCATTTAGCTCTTCTTCCATCAGTAAAAGAAGAGTAGTAATTCCATTTTCAAAATACAAAGTTGTTTGTGAACAAATGATTGTTAATCTCTTTGAATTTGTCAAAATAAGAACCTGATGTTTTTCAAGATTAATTTGTATGTTTGTGCATTTATGCATGCTGTTTGAAAGCTTCAGACTTGTGATTTTATAATGGTATCTGGGAACATATTGTATGAAAACTCAGTGTAGATTAGCTATTCATATGTAACTCATAGTTTTGGAGAGTTGTCTGGGGGCACTGAGCAGTCAAATGACTTAGCAGGGTTTTGCAGATGGTATATGGTGGAAGCAGAACATAATCCCAAATCTTCCTGAATCTGAAGGTAGCTCTCCATGATCCATTTCATTGTGCCATTCACTGTTTCCTTCAGACTTTGCATGAAAGTTCATGAATGTAAATTTACCTCTATCCTATTTGAACATTGGTGGTGATAATAGGAGTTTTATGCAATATAATGCTGGTGTAAAGTGAAAAAAAGAAAGTAATTTCAGTATTCACAATGTGAGTTACAGAAGAGGTAGTGATTAAACATTACCAATTACATATATTTTAATTATCCACAAAAAATCAATAAAAGGTGTTATTTTTGTGCTATCTATACATTATAAAAATAATCATTTCCTTAAAACTAATAAGATTTAGCCTTACTTTAATATGAGTTTTATGAATTTGTAGTCTATGTACTATTTGATATCATTAGCCAATCTCTCCTTCTAAGAGAGATTGTGACATCACAACATTTGACTTTCTGGTTTCAATGTCAGCTCTCTATCCTCTAGCCACTCTGCCTTTGAGAAATATGACTATGTGACCTGGACACATTGATTAACCTCTCAGTGATATATGCAGCTCTCTAAAATTATGAGTTCCAGATTGGCATTGTCTTGTACTGGTAGAGTTTCCATATTTGAGGGTTTGCCTATTGGTTAAACCATATGTCCAGACTCTATCTTAATGCCACTGAGTTATTCTAGTTGATCTCAGATCTCTGTGTATTCTCAGTGTCCATTTCTACATCCTCTTCCTTTAGCATGGACCCCCTCAAAGTTCAGTGTAGGCTTCCTCTTCTTAATATACTTTCTCTCTCTCTCTCTCTCTCTCTCTCTCTCTCTCTCTCTCTCTCTCTCTCTCTCTCTCTCTCCCTCTCTCTCTCTTTTTTTACTTTTTTTGGAGGGGGAAGGCAGGTCAATTGGGGTTAAGTGACTTGCCTAAGGTCACACAGCTCATATATGTTAAGTGCCTAAGATCGGATTTGAACTCAGATCCTCCTGACTCCAGGGCTGGTGCTCTATTCACTGCACCACCTAGCCACCCCTACTTTCATTCTCTTAAGGAAAATTTATCTTGTCTCATGGATTATTTCCTAAGTAACCCCTATAGCAGTAATCCACATACCTAGTAAAGACCAGAGTTGTAGGGTTGGTAATTATAGAGTTCAGAAAGACATTTACTGGGGTAACTATGGGTCAAAGCCTGATGGGAGTTGGTTCAAGCTGAGAGAAGGATATAGAGATATAGTAAAGGGAGAAAGAGGAAAGTTGGAATAAGACAGAATTAATCACTGAGAAGGGTGAACTGAGTAGTTAATAACCACTATTCTTAGGACCCCTGCCATTTGGTATAGAGTCATAAGTAGAGGTTGCAACTGAGGCATGGGCAACTTCCTCCTCCTAACCCTCCCACTCCCTTCTGTAGATCCAATCTGTAACCAAATCCTATCCCTCCTTCCTTTACAGCAACCTGTAGATTTGTCACTTCATTTGCATTCTGTCTGCTGCCACTCTAATCCAGGACTTTATCATCCCAACCAAATGTAATCATTTTCTCAATATAATAGTATTACTTTTACTCTCTCCTCTTCCAAATATCCTGCATAGTTATAGAGGATTTCATTATACTACTGATTTACTCATGGGCACTTGCTCTTGGAATGGCTCCCTGTTATTTAAAGGATTGAGTTTCAAACTTAGGCCAACATTAGGCTAAACTTAGGCTAACAAGTCCTCTGTAATCTGGCCATGATCCTGCAAAGAGAATTTAATGCTTTTTCCCCTCAGTCATCCACCTTAAGACTTTTTTGCTTCACTTAGGATAGTCATCTTATTGTCTTCTTTCTCTGTTACAGCAGATAGATTTGGAGTAAAGAAGAAAAATGTTTGAATTCTTTTTCAGACACTTACCATCTATGTCACCTTGGTCAAGTCACTTAACATTTCACAGGCTTAGTGGACTCAGTGGCTTCTTGGGTCCATTCTAGATCTAAATCTGGGGGCCATCTCTAGTTGTCCTGATTATATCTTGCCACTGGACTGAGATGGCTCCAGAGGAGAAGGTGAGGCTGGTGATTTTGTACAGCCCTCCCTCACTTAAATCCAATTCACTTGCAAGTCATAGCATCACCTTCTTGATGCCATGGTCCTCTTTGATAGTGAAGAACAAACAACTTGTGAATAGTATGGGTTGCCTCACTGGGCACCCAAACAACCAGTTCCAGCTGGGTAATACAGTTGCTCCCTTTTCCTTCTCCTTCCCCTTCCTCTTTCCCTTTCCTTTCCTTCCTATCTTGGGGTTAGGAAATCAGAAAATTTACAGGTAAAACAAATGTAAATCTGGGTTCCTAAAAGAACATAGGAGCAAAGCAAACATGTTTTCAAATGGTCTTTGGAATTTTTATGTTTCCAACTTTGATTAATTTGGAGTTATTCATCCATTCCAAAAAAAACTAAGGAGGAATGATTCTTTCTAAATTGTATTGCACATAGTTACCATGATTTCAAGCTTAAGGTAATTATCAAAGGACATATTTGCAATGAACTGGAATTGATGAATATTTTCTTGTCTTTGACTTTGCAAATCTTGAAAGAGATTATCCAGTGGAGGAGGTGAGGAGGTTTCTGTTAAGGGAATTTATTCATAAAGTTCTATAATTGAAGGCATGACCTCCACCAAGGAACAGTCCCAGATAAGGAAAAATTGAATTGTACTTCTTCATTTTGGTGACTGACAAGTATTGGGGAAAAATTCCTGAGTGGTCCTGGAATGAAAAAAATCATTGCCAATGGTTAGTTAGCTGAGTTCATTAGAATATAGTCTTATTGAATTCAGGGTTATGAATCTGGTTCCTTTGCAAACCAGTTGGATTAAGGCTATTCTAGGGTCAGAAAGTGTCCTATTAATACTGACTGCCCATTTAGCAAAGTTTATACTTAAGAAAAAGTGGGTCTGAGTTAGAGGATTTGAATGAATCACAACAAATCTATCTCACCTACTAGAGAAAATTATTGAAAGCATATTCCTCTCTATAGGTCACATCTGCCATTATCTTCATATATGAAAGATTGCACCTTATTAAGACCATTTACTAATAATGATTATAGCATACTTACGAGAGTGTTCCAACTAATGGCCAATCATTGAAGATATTTTGGAAACTTTTTTCTTTTTAATGAAAAGATTCTGGACATATATTACTAGGAATCTAAGAGTTATATTTTCATCCAATTACAGAAGCCATGTTAGCAATATTTCCTTCATATTATTGTGTTGCTTCTTATGTTATACATAATATTATTCCACTAGGATAACCAATATTTTTGGTTGCACACTGAGTGTTGAATACAGACACAATTATTTGAACCTTAGGATCTGTGTCTTAATTTTGAAAGATGCAACAGATTGATCTTCAAGACAAGTTTAGGTTACTATAGAGCTGAACTGATAGGAAATATAAACAGATGACCTAGGAGGTATTTGTTAGGGCTTTTAGCTATCCCTAAAGCTTTTGAGATGCTTGGTTGAGAGTGCAAAGAAACAACAAGATGATAAAACAAAGTAAATTGGGAATAAGTTACCAAATGAGAAAGAAGACAGAATTTTGTAAGACAATGAAAGTGAAAGTCAGTGGCAGTTTCTGCTTCTTGGGTCTTATTTTCCATTGAATTCTCTACATATGATCCTGATGGCATAGAAAAAAAGCCCCCATGAAAGTTTGTACAAGAATAGCTCATATGATATTGATTCAACCAACATTATTTTGCAAAAACATCATTACTGCATTATATCTAAACCTCATTATGGCACCTTAATACTCCACATAATGCCATTTAGCCACTGACCTCAGATCAGGGACTCTCAACCTAGGACCTATGAAATCATTAAAAATGACAAATCTATTTCAATATAATTGATTATCTTTATAATCTATGTATTTTATTTGATCATTTAAAACATTATCCTGAAAAGAAGGTTCACAGGCTTCTTCAGTTTGCCAAAAACTACACTGACACAATAAATGTTTAAGAGTTCCTACCCATAGACATAAATCAAATGGTCAGGCATTGCTTGAACCCAATTATTAACTCCCTTTTCCTTTGTAACTTTGTACTTATATGCTGGTGGCATGCATACTGTACGATGGAGCAAAAATAGATCCTATTTGAAGTACATCATAGAATCGTCTCATGTTGAGAACCCACAAAAGTGTTATTCCCATCTCCAGTTGTTAGCAATGCTCTTTCTCTTGCATAACTTTGTATCTGCGATTCCTGCGCCTTTTCAGAGATTGTCTCCATACCTGGAACGCTCATTCTCCTCATCTCTTCCTCTTGATATCCCTAACTACCCTCCAGGTCAGTTCATATACAATCTAATCCAATAAGCACTTAGTAAGGATCTACTATGTGCCAGGCATTGTACTAAGTGCTGGAGAGACAATTAATAAAAAAAAGACAACCCTTGCCCTCAAGGTGCTTACCATTTAAAGGAGGGGAACAACACCCAAAAAGAGGCAGGAAAGTGGTAGGGGAGGGGGATTATATGAGTAAGTATCTGCTATAGTGTGACATCTTGCTCTTTGGAGTTGAAACCAAGCAGAGCAGCAGATACAAAGAAGAATGAGCTGCAAGTTCAATTTCTGCATTCTATAAAGGAAGTCATTGGGAGTAGTTTAGCACTCCACTCTCCAGCCCTCCAATTAGAAGGGGGAGGAAAATGAGGGAGGTAGTGTCAGTTAAAGCTTGAGTTGGCAGTAAGATGGCATTAGATGTGATGAGTATAACCTGGCAGGGCACCAATTCCTTGGAGTTGAAAACGACAAATGCAAAGTGGAGTGGCACCTTGGACACAGGGTCTTGGCTGATATTGTAGTTTCCTATGTGCTCCTCACCAGCTGCTGAAAATTACTCTGTATTTACTTTGCACAATTTGTTTTTTCTTCATTTCTCTCAGCACATGCTATTTGTACCTCATACAAATGTACCTGCATTGAGGACAAGGGTTATTTTATTTTTATCTTTGCATGCCCAGGGCCTAAAACAGTGTCTTTCATACAGAAGGAGCTTAATAAATGTTTATTGAATTTAATTGTACTATGTGAGGGATTTGGTATTTGACTATATCTTAGATGATTTGACCTCTGAAATTTCCCACAACTCTGAGATCCCATGACTTGCAATATTCAAAGGAGATTTGACATCTTGAAGCTTGTGCTTTTCTAGAAAGGACAATAAGGTCAAATGTGGAGCGTTTCATTTAAATTTGTTTTTCTTCAGTGAGTGTTGTTTCCAGTTTTACTTTACTAATGCTTTCACTTGCTACTTTCTTGGATACCAAATGATTTTCACATTATAATATATGGCACCCTTTTCATGATTAGGAACTGTTATCAGTTTGAGCTACATTTGGAATCATGGAGTTCAATAATTTTAATCCATGAGAATAGATTCAGAAGCTGAGGTACAAGGATAGATCAGGAATCAGAGAAGAAGCAGGATCAAAGGGACAGGAAAAGATCTCTATCTATCTCCTGAACAAGTTCAAACTGACCAATCATCAGAGGTCAGAATAGGTTCAAAGAAGAAGGACATCATAGGATAAAATAAGTGTATGTAGCCAGTCCCCGGGGTGAGTTATGAGGCCAAGGCAGCTACTACACATATGCCTAACCGAGTAGTAAAGAACTTGGTTTAGGGATCCGGATGAAGAAGTACATAGTTATGACAAGGGGAAGACAAGTTGGGCAGTCATTTAGGATGAACATTCAGGGAGCATAATGAAAGTGACTTTTTATTATTACTCTATATAAAATACAAACATATATCAGATCTTAAAATATAAATATTTTTCAGATATAATGATAATTCTATTTTAAGTAAGTTCACATACTTTTAATTGAAGAAAAGTTTGCTTTACATGGCACATAAGTATTTATTTTAGGATTAGTCAAGTAGTATATGTTATGGTGAAGATTCAAAGCTTCCTATAGAAAACAGCACAGAGAGGACACCAATTTCAAATGCAGTTACATCAATTTTCCAAGCTTGCCTAGGGCACACAAATGCCTTCTCACTGATCTGCCTGGCAGGTAGGCTTTTTTTTTTTTTTTGCAGGAGGAAGGTTTGAAATAGGCTTTATGTGAAGAAAGAAGGGAAGCTTGAATAGGATGTGGGAGGTTGTTCAAAGTGTGAGGGAGGGTAACTGACAAAGCAGAGGGACAGGAAAGAGGAAGGTGACAGGCATGACTAAAGACTGGTTGATTATAATAAAAGAAAGAAAGACTAGGCAAAGGAAAAGACTGGAGAAGATAATAGATGAGGGTCAAAGGCAGGGCTGAACTAGTAGCTCTTGAAGCTAAGGGCATTTCAAGGATATAGAAAGGAGACAGAAGGGTGAAAGAAGATAAGAGTCAAGAGGCCTAAGGCAGGGAAAAAAACCACCCCATTTCCTTTGAAGGGAAGCATCAAAAGATGAAAGCAGAAATGTATGGGTATAAGTTTCTAGATGACTGAAAATGAGTAAATCAGAAAATTTATGTAAAGCACTTTACAATCCTTAAAACTCAATGTAAATGTTCATGATATTAAAAATTATACTGTTTTACTATACTATGCTATATCATATTGTCTTATATCTTACTTCATTATAATATATCACAATATATTATTAATGTTATAATAAAGCACTAATCCTCAATTTTACCTTTGGTTTTGGGTGAGTGAAAGTTGGTGGCTCAAAGACTTGGAGTCTGGTTGCTGGCCACACTCACATCAAAGACGAGGACTTAAAAAAATATTTTGAAACTCATAGTAAGAACCCTAAAGTGACCCTACCTAGGTATTTTCTTTCTTTTTTTTAACTTTTGCCTCCTCTTCATCTGCAAGGCAAAATAGAGGATATTTGTGTGATAGGGGGACAAAGGGAAGGACTGAAAAATTTCACAATGCCTTAGCCCCACACACAGCCCTTTGAGATTTATTCCAAAGATGTTGCCAAAATGGTTTGAGATATAATGTGGATTGATTATTGAGAAGTGAATAGAATTAAAGTGGGCTTTCCGACCCCAAGTCAAATAGAAGCTTGAGACAAGAATTTGCCTTTTAGTAGTGAGAAAAGGTTATTCCAAAAGGGAGCCTAAATGTCTTTAGGGTTTAATTAGTTAGTTGGCTAGTCTGAGTTTATTTTGAAGAGCTTAAATCCTGGTAATAGAATTCAAGGAGCTGACACATTTCTTTTTCCTTCTAAAACCCAAGATAAGAATTTTTTCTCATCCAATATTTAGGGTGTGTGATGGCCTGCATTTCTCCTAAAAGACCCCAAGCTCAGCTTCTGGGTTATAAGATAAAAGAAAGAAATGACAGAGCTAATTCCTTTTCCTGAGGTAGCACCTCAGCCGAATAGCACATCTAATGCCAAATAGGTAGTAGCAGAAAAAAAAAAAAAAACAGTCAATGAGCAGCAGAAACTCACCTGGTCCTCTGAGCGACTAGTAAAAGAAAGCACATTATGTAGGGAATATTTGTGAACTGACTGCACACAGGGAGGGGCACACATGTACCATTCACACATATTCTCTACAGATTTTCCTTTTATGGCTCTGTTTTTACAAATCAGTCACGGGACATGATGAGTTCAAAGCAAATATGTTTAAAGAAATAACATAGTAAGAAAAGTAGTAGTACATCATTAATTGGCCCTCATAAATATGGAGCCCACTCTCACAAACACTCATGCCATCAGTGGGAAGGATGGCTGTACTTGGACATCATGAAAATATAGGAGATATATTTGGGTAGGACACATGTGCGGTAGGACAATTCACACTTCCTATCTGAAACAACATAGTGGCGCTAGACCTGCAGTACTGAAGACACTGATTTCACTCTATCTCAGACACTTCATCTGTGAATTTAGTCAGTCACTTAAATTCTAAGCTCACCCTTGCACCTGCCCAAGTGATCACTCCGACAGATTGTACCTTCTGTTATTCCCACCCTATCACTTATCTTCAGTGTCTCCCTGTCTATTGGTTCCTTCCATACCACCTACAAACATATCCATATTTCCCCTCATCCTCCACACCCCCCAAAAAAACAAACCTAAAAAACAAAAACTTCACTTGATTTCCCAACATCTAATTCTGGTGCCTCCCCTCTTTTAATTATTTCCTATTTTTCTTATATATAACTGGTATATATATATAACTACATATGTATAAAATTTTTATACATATATAGCAAGCAAACAAATATATATATTTGTTTGCTTTCTATCTCTCCCATTGGATTGTGAGCTCCTTAAAGGCAGGCACTGTATTTGCCTCTTTTTGCATGCTTAGTGCTCAGCCCAGTTCCTGGCACATAGTAGACACTTAATACATGTTTTCTGACTGACTGGTCTTTATCTTTGTTTCCTTCTCTAAAATATCCTCCTTCTACATTCTTCAGGTCTTGTTCCCCTCTTGGCACTACAATACTGTTCCCTTTGGTTGGCTGTTGAATCTCTGCTATTCCTTGTGTGTTATGTCTCCAATGTACTTCTGGCTCGGCTTTTCTTACTGGTGTTATCTATTGGGCTTTTGTTATAGTTCTCAGTTTAGGGACTATCTATTCTCTATAAGAGAAGTAGCTGGTTTTTCATTTTAGGTTAAGGTCTAGATGCCAAGTTTCAATGCTTTAATCGAGCACTGCTACATCTAGGAACTAGGAAAAATACTCAGCTATGGCTTTTTCTCCATAAGGATATGGATATATGTTAGTTTACAGAGACAGTATTTGCTTCAAAGTTTAAGCTCTTTTGGAAAAGAGTCAGTTATTTAGTCTATCTTTTAAAATTGCCTACTGCTACTATGATTCACATCCTTGCCTCATGCGTCTATCTGACTTAGAATTAGAAAGTACTCCTTATTTCCAGTCAGTTCTTGACAGACAACCTACATCATTCTACAAAACAATTTTAGGGGCTTCCCTGGAAAAAAAAAAAACCAGAAAGAGTTGTATGGCTCTATGTCACTGTATTTTTTACTTTAGTTTTCTCCCAATCCCTGGCAGCATCTTTTGGTCTTTGCGTTGAAAATGGAGGTGTAGGGGAAGTAAGGGAAGTTTTTTTTGGTTTGTTTTTTGGAGGGGCATTTGGGGTTAAGTGACTTGATTAAGGTCACACGGCCAGTAAGTGTTAAGTGTCTGAGGCCAAATTTGTACGCAGGTCTTTCTGACTCCAGGGCTTGTACTCTATTCACTGCACAACCTAGTTGCCCTAGGAAATTTTTTTTTAAGTTTAGATCAATAGGATCACTAGAAGACTGATCCTATAACTCTAATCTTCTGTCCTAAATATCTGCCTTTCACATTAAATATTACTTTCAGCAAATCTCCCAAGAGTTGTCATTCTAAATTAATATATATGGGCATATATAGTCTACTTTTCTATGAAATTTCTCCCTGCAAAAGTACCAAGAACTTTAAGGAGATAGTTGTGATCAAGGATTTTACTTTTATAAGAATTTTTAATGAAGTTAGATCATCAATTCCTGTGAAATTTGATAGCATTTAGACCCTGGCATAGGGCAGGGCCACAAAATACAAGCCAAAGCTAAGTCCCTTACCCATCAAGACAATAAAAAAGAAACCTTTCAGTCAAGAAAGACAAAAATAAGCAAAAATACCTCTTCCTGGGTTCCCTGTAATGCAGGAACTAAACTAACAGTTTATTTAGCATTTATGAATGTATCTTAAAGCAGTCCAATTCATTTGTGTTTGGTTTTCAAGACAATGTGTATTGGGGAGGAAATTCTGAATGTGTCTTTTGCTGCCAGATGCATTGGTAGATGTGGGAGGGATGTGTCACATTTTGTGAATGAAATAGCATTTGCTCAGTATGATCCTATTGTATACACTTGTAAGCACTATCAAATGAAAATGATTCCATGACTATTTTTTAGATCTGCACCCATATATCTAATGAGATGCCAAATCTTGCCATTTTTTACCTCTAAATATCTTGTTTCTGTCACCTTCTAATACCAGATATCCACCACTTTAGTTCAAAGTTTTGTCTGTACTACTGCTATGGCATTCTCATTGGACCTCCTGTCTCAGTTCTCCCTTTTCCAATTTATACACTGCACAGTGACTGAAATGATTTTCTTTAAGTGCAGATCTGATTATGCCCCTGCCCTACTCAATAAACTTCAGTGTTTCCCTATCACCTCTAGAGTAAAATAGGTTTAGCTTTTAAAGATCATTCTAATATAGGTCCAAATTATCTTTCTGATCTCACCATGTGCTTACTCTCCCCATCTTGCACCCTGTGGTCTAGCCAAACTGGCCTCTCAATACTTTATAGAGGATGTTCAATCTACTATCTCTGGCCTTGCATTAGCAATCTCCTATGACTGAAATGCTCTCCTTTTTATGTGTGTCTTAGAATCTCTTATTTGCTTCAACATAAAGCTCTCAAGTGCCAACTCAACCTCTCCTGATCTCCCAAAATGCTAGAATACTCCCTTCATAACTATATATTTATTCTGTATATATTTAATTATGCAGCAGAGCCCATTTCTTATTTTTCTTTGTCTTTTTGTCTTTGTATCCCGAATATCTGGTGTAGTACCTGAAACATAGTAGGCACGTGATATGTTTTATGATTGATCATTATTTCTCCATGTTATTCTTTATAGACTGCTAACTAACTAAATGAATTCTCTAAAGATTTAGGAAGGATTTTCCAGAATAACAAAGAATAAACAATGCTGTTCAGTCATTTCAGTCCTGTATGACTCCTTATTTCCCCATTTGGGTTTTTTTTCTCAAAAAGATACTGGAGAGGTTTGCCATTTCCTTCCACAGCTCATATTACAGATGAAGAAACTGAGGCAAACAGTGTCAAGTGACTTGCTCAGAGTCATACAGCTGAGGCCAGATTTGAACTTAGGAAGATGATTTCTTCCTGACTCCAGGCCCAGCACTCTGTCCACTGTGCCACAATAGATTAATAAGAATTCCCAAATGATGATCTCACTGACATTTAGGGAGAATAAGCTCATATTTTTCTCTGATTTGACCAGATTAGTCATTCTCTAGCTCAGGGAGAAGTAAAAAGGAAACAAATTGGTTAAGGGAAGGAAAAATAGGAACTGAGCACACTGTTTAAGGGGTGGTGTCTTCTCTTCCCCCTTTCCTCTTATTTATTTTTAGCATTTACTTTAACAATTTTAAACTCCAAATCCTCTCTCTTCCTTCCACCCTTCCCTCACCCATTGGGAAGGCAAGTAATATATTGATTATACATGTGAAGTCATGTAAAACATATTTCCATAGCAGTCATTTTGCAAAAGAAAACACACAGAAATAAGAAAAATAAAGAAAATGAAATGTATACTTCAACCTGCACTCAGAGTTCATCAGATATCTTTCTACAAGTGGATAGCATTTTTTACCATGGTCCCTTGGAATTTTCTTGGATCATTATCTTGCTTTGAGTAACTAAGTCTTTCACAGTTGATTACCATTAAAATATTGCTGTTATTGTGTTCAATGATCTCTTAGTTCTAATTATTTTACTTGGCATCAATTCATATAGGTCACCCTCTTGTCATTTCTTTTATACAATAATATTCCATCACAATAAACTACAACTTGTTAAGCCATTCCCCAATTGATGAGTATTCCCTCAATTTCCAATTCTTTTTTTTGCCAAAAAAGAGTTGCTATACATATTTTTGTACAAATAGGTCCTTTTCCCTTTCCAAAAAAATCTCTTTGGGATACAGACCTAGTAGTGGTATGGCTGAATCTTTCAAAGGGTATGCACAACTTTGTAGCCCTTTAGGTACAGTTCCAAATTGCTTTCTAGAATGGTTAGATCAGTTTATGACTCCACAATAGTACATTAGGGTCCCAATTTTCCCACACCCCCTCCACCATTAATCAATTTGCTTTTCTGTCATATTATCCAATCTGATAGGTTGGAGGTGGCACCTTGGAGTTGTTTTAATTCCAATTTCTCTAATTAATATTGATTTAGAATACTTCTTCATGTGCCTATAGATAGCTTTGATTTCTTCATCTGAAAACTGCCTCTTCATATACTTTTACCATTAATCACTTGGGGAATGGCTTGTAATTTTATAAGTTTGACTCAATTCCCTATACATTTGAGAAATGAGGTCTTTATTAGAGAAACTTGCTATAAAATTTTTTGATATTACTTCATTGCCAACTTAATGTTTCACCTCATATTCTGCCACATTTGCAATTTTCTCTTTTTTGTTGTGTACATGGTTTGTTGTGATAGATAATGAGCTCAGAAAACATAGGCCCTAGAATATTGTAAGGATATTGAGAGCAGGGACTGTTTTTTTTGTCTTCCTATTTCCTATGCTTTGTAAATTATTTGGTACATAATTGGTGTTTATCAGTGCTAACTAATTAAGTGGTTTATGTCTCATTCTAGCCTTTGATTTTGGGGGGTATATTTCACATGATCATGATATGTCCTATAAATAATGTTTATAACTTAGCATTTTTGAATGTCTAACATAAAAATTTTAATGAGGCAAACATTAGATACCAGGTCTTTGACAAATACAAGAATTTATTATTACAGAAGATATGAAAAATAAAGAAGAATTCGTTATTATAATGCCAGGCATTACTGTGTTAGGTACTAGGGATATATAAATTTAAAAAAATGAAAATCCCTACCATCTAGGAACTTATATTCCAACTGGGGAAAATAAAGAAATTGATGAATGGCCTCTTTTAGAAATTTTGTAGAAAGAAAGGAGGAGTTGTACCTATGATCTCTACCATAATGGTTTTCCATGGTTGTTCAGTGTGTAAATACTGGAGGGACTTCACATAGGGCAGGTGTAGCTTTAAGTACCAAAAAAGGAAAATTCCTTGTTATGAACTAAAGGAAATTCCCTTCCCAGATATTTTGCAGGTTCTTTTTTCCTCTAAAGCAGTTAATTTTTTTGCCTTTGGTTATTCATTCAGAAACCTGAGAATACCTGTGGCAATTTATCAAGATTATTAATATTCATTATCTTTCCTTTAGACATGTTGCCCGCTCATACTCTAAATTTAAATGGTACTTGCTATTCAGGAAGATGGGTTTCTGCAGAGAAGCTACAGTTAGAGGGAAATAGTTTGAAATTTGGTGAATCTGCTATGAAATCAGTCTATTTTTCATGACTCTTTAGGATTGCCTAATGATCTTAACCTATTCTGAGCATGTAAAGCCCAGAGATTCAATTCTATTTAGGCTACTGAGTTACTGTATAACTTTTGGCACAGCTATGAGGGTCTATGTATTTTATTTTTATTCTATTGATAAGATAACAAATAGGTATGTGAGTTTTTAAAAAGTAATTTCTATGGTTATTTTATGAGATCAGTATGGATTCAAACCAATAGCTTATGCTATGTACACCTATTGATTTAGTAGGACAATGATTATTGATTCTTAGAGCAATTACCCTGAAATATTATAAGATTCTGAAACATTTATTGTCTCTCTGTTTTAACTGTTAAATCAGGAAATTATAGAGATATAATGATACTTCCACTTATGGATTATTTGTAATTGGATTTTAAACATCTTTTAGATATTTGGAAACCTGGAAAATTTTTTTAAAGCTTTGGAGTGAACAAAATAGTTATACTACTGTGATGCTCTCTTAAAGTTGTTCCTCTACTTCTCTTCCTCCTTTTCCTTTTCCTTCTCCTCTTTTGTTTTTAAACAAGTAATTCTTGAAAGTTAGTCTGATTATTCTCTATTAGAAGTGGGGCAGCCATTTCTTCCAGGGAGGTGCTGTGAATGGAGCCATAGATCTTTTCTTCTTGGCTACATGCTCTTCTCCTTGGCAGCATTGCCCTTTCCTGGTTGGTGGCAATGCTTTTTTCTTACTTCTCTGGCCAACATAAGTGTGTTGGGGGTTGCATCTGTGCCTGTGACTGAAGCTGGCATGGAAGACTCAAGAGGCAGTGATAAAATCTATGGAGCTGGCCTATGATATGGGCTTCACAAGCACTGGAATGAAAGCCAGGACATTTGGCTTTGAAGCCATGTTTGAGAGACCCAAAGAATAGTTCTGGAAAGAAGTAGAAAAGATTTGGAAGCCAGAAAGAAAGAGAATCTAGAAGGTGATGTGAAGATAATGAATCAAAAACTTCATGCTCAAGTTTGATCAAATATCCTTCTATATTAGCTTCTAGTGACATAGAGAGTGGTAGAAGTGAAGGTAGCTTTGACAAAGAATTAATTGGGCCTCTTTCGCTACGTACCCAAATACATCTGAAGATCCAGATGAACTCATAGGTCCCCCATTCCTATTTGGATACCTGGATAATGATGATGATGATGATGATGATGATGATGATGAAGATGAAATAAAAGATGAAATTAACCCCATCAAGAAACTTTCTAACTATCATGATCATGAAATTTTTCTGTAGCATAGCAATAAAACAGTTTTTGACTTAGATCTTGTTCCTTCAGGTACCATGGGCAAAAGAAAGATTTGATTATGATGTTAAATTTTGGAATTTTGCAGGGATGGATGATTTCCTTCAAGCTTTCCAATCTCTTCAAGCTTGTGATTGTCACAAATTAAGTGACTACAGTACAGCAGCATAGGAGATGTAATTCATTTGGTGTCTAGAAACTCTTGGGTAAAAGTGATGGACAGAGATAGTTCCCTAGTGATGGAATGTGTGAAAGGAGACCAGTATATTGTGGACATGGTCAACAACAAGGGTCACACAGTAATGCTTAATACTGGCTTCTGGCTTTTCAAAATAAAAGAATTTTTGACTTGTTCAAATGATGGAACTGTACAAACCTGGGATATGGACAAGGATAAGAAGCACAGAAGCATGTTTGAACCTAAAACAGCTCAAGGGAAATAAAGTAATTTCAACCACTTGTACATATAGTAGAGACGGGAAGCACATTGCAGCTGACGGCCAGGATAAAAACATCCAGATCTGAGAGAGAAATGTGAGTGTTCATAACAAATTCCTCTACAGGCAGGCCCATGATTCTGGTGCAAATGATTCCTGTGTGACAAGTTCTTACGATGGCACTGTCCTTGCCTCTCAGTGAAGGAACAACACTTTAAAACTGTGGTATATCAAACAGTTTAAGGAACTACTTTTTTCAGTTTCACACCTTCCTACATTTTTCTCAGTGACTGCTGCTTCAGTCCAGATGATACGTTTCTGGTCACTGGAGCATTCATTAAGAAGGTAGGTGACCGTGGCAGGCTTCTATTTTTTTTTTTGAATGACAGACATTCAATAAAGTTTATGAAATTGATGTAACCAATGCAAGTATGGTATGCTGCCTGTGGCATCCCGAGTTAAACTAGATCATGGTTAGAACCAGAAATGGATTGGCTATGTGTATTATGATCCCAACAGGAGAGAAAGGGGAACAAAATTATGTGTAGTTTTAACATTTAACAAATGAAATACTAGACAAGCTGACACTTTAACCCAAGACTACATCATAACTCCTCATGTACTGCCTATGTTCAATGAGCCATGTCAGGAAATGGAGAAGGATAGATGAAATCTTCTGAAGTCTCATAAACCTGAACCCCTCTGTGGCAGATCCAGGTTGTGATAGAGGTGGAACCCATGGAGGAAACTTGTCATCATATATAGTAAAAAATATAACTCCGGATCAGACTGATAATAGCACTCTGGGAAGTCATTTTATGGCATGCAAAGAAAGTTGAGGATAACCCCTACTAGGTTTCCCCAGCATATTCCAAGACTCAGTCTAAAATTGTTTTTGAAGAAATAGAATCTGATGACAAAGAAAAAAAGAATGAACCAGAGTGGGAGAAATATAATGTTAGAAGATATCATTTGGAGATTAGAGAGGCATAGAGACAGTCATGGTTAATTTTTTTCTTAATTCTTTTCAAATAAATGAGTATATTGATCCCTGTCCTCAACAATCATTGTTTTAAAGTCGTGCTAAATATATGTTCAAATATTTTTGTTGACTTTATTGAGGCAATGTACATCCAATGGAAAGGTACATACAATGACAGCAGGAAAAAAATATCAACAACTGATAACTGATAGGGAGAGAGAGAAAACTATAACAAAGCATAGGTATTTTTAAAAATATCAGTCAAGGCACCTTTATTATAGCATCTCAGGAAGGCCTTACTGAATGATAGAAATTGATGCTCTTAATCATTATTATAAATGTTCTTAGCATGAGATTTCAAATAATATTGGTGATGGTTCAGCTGCATCTGCTGTTCCTTCAGGATCTGAGAATGTGGTTCACCTGGGCCACATGACTTTAATTCATCAAAGGCAACTAGATGGTCTCTTACTATTTCCTCACTTACCTTGAGCATCAGCTCACTTGGTCATTTGGTTCTGTAATTTCCACTATAGATAAGTACTGAGCAGTGCTGTCTTTTCTTTGTTGTCCATTATTATCAAACCATCAACCCAACCAAAAGCTTCTATTCCTCCTTTGATTGTTCTTTTCTCCCTCAAATAGTGAATGTCCTCTCTTTCCCATGCCACTCTTTTTTTTTGCTATCCTTGGCTTCCTTTTCCAGCCTCAGTTTCTAACTCTGTGTTCAATAGCATTGTGCCACACTCATATTCTTACATTTTTCATTATTTGGACATATTTTCAACTTTTATATTTCTTATTAAAACCTCAATGGGTGGGCAAGTCCCTGTGCATCCAGACTGATATCTTTAGGCAAAAGCCATTTTCTGTCCTCACTAGAGTGGTCTATTTTTGTGTCATCATAATTTCATTCTTTAGCTTTTGTCATCCCTACCCCCCACCCAAGCCAACTTCTCTTGAAGCATTAATGGAATCTTTCATGGAATCTTCTCTATCTTTCCTTTGAACTCTTTGAAAGTTGCTTACCCTATAGCAATCAATAAATATTTATTGTGCCAGACACTGTGCTAAGTGCTTCAATTAAAAAAAAAAGAAGCAAAAAAATAGTCCCTTCTGGGGCAGAGTCAAGATGGTGGCATGGAAGCAAGAAAACTCTGTGTGCTCCCCCAATAACCACTGCAAATACCTAAAAAAATTACTCTAAATAAACTTTAGGGCTACAGAACCCACAAAGTGACAGACAGAAACAAATCTCCTGCTGAAGACAGCCTGGCAGGTGGAAAGGAAGGGTCCATTGAACCATGCTGGGAGCAGAGCCCAGCCTCCCCCCCCCCCCCCCCCCCCCGTGAGCCTGCAGTTTTAGCCTCAGGGTGGCCATGACCAGCTTTGGCTGGAGGGTGATCAGGAAAGTGGCTGTTGCGGCTTCCAGAATTATCAATCCATAAATGCCAGAGACAAAGTAAAAGGTCAGTGTGGACTTTGGGAAAAGGGGGTATGGGAGGTCAAGCCTCTGCCCTGGAGGGAGAAGCAGTTGAGGCATGGAGGCCGCTGCCTTATGGCCGCTTCAGAGCTCTTGGCCTGCAGATTGTAGAGGGACCAAATGACCATTCTGAGGGGTAATTTGCTTTAACCTGCTTGGATCTGGATTGTTGTCTAGGGTGGAGGTCCTGGGGTGTGTCACCAGGTGCCAGAGCCAGTGGAGGCTTCAGAGAGGGCAGCCAACTAATAGCTCCAGCAGCTGTGAAAAACCCACCAATTTGGGACAAAGCTCTCCTCTCCAGAATCAGAGATCTACTGTGACAAAAGCTCCAAAGTCAAGTAATTGAGTGGCAACATCATCAAGCAAATGAAGGAAAACAAGTACAACAATCCGATTTTAGATTCCTATTTTGGGGACAAAAAGGATCAAAGCATGGGATGGGAGGAAGACAACGAAGTCATAACTCCTGTACCAAAATCTTCCAAGAAAAATATGAATTGGTTACAGGCCATAGAGGACCTTAAGAAGGATTTTGAAAACCAAATAAGAGAAGTGGAGGAAAAATTTGGAAGAGAAATGAGAATGATGCAAGAACATTAGGAAGAGAGTCAACTACCTGACTGAAGAAAATAACACCATAAAAATATACTAACTCAAATGGAAAAAGAGTTCAAAAAGCCAATGAGGAGAAGAATGCCTTGAAAAGCTGAAAATGAGTGATGGAAAAAGAATCTCAAAATCTCACTGAAAACAATCATTCCTTCAGAATTCAACTGGAGCAAATGGAAGCTAGTGGCTTTATGAGAAATCAAGATACTATTAGACAGATACAAACAAATGAAAAAATAGGAGGCAATATAAAATATCTCATTGGAAGAAAAACATTGACCTGGAAAATAGATCCAGGAGAGATAATTGAAAAATTACTACTTGAAAGCCATGATCAAAAAAAGAACCTAGAAATCATTCTTCAAGAAATTCTCAAGGAAAATTGCCCTGATGTTTTATATCCAGAGGACAAAATAGAGGTTGAAAGAATTCACTCATTACCTCTTGATAAAGATCCCCAGGGGGGCCGACTCTATATGGCAGACTAGAAAGAAGACTTCAACGGGGCTCCAGCTTCCACCTTCTGCAATTCATGTAAAAGGTGACTCTGAAGAAACTTTGGAGCTACAGAACCCACAAAATGACACAGAGAAGCTAACCTTCTGCTTAGGCCAAACCAGCAGGATGGCAGGAAGAAGCTAGCTCAGCACTCTGGGAGCTGACCACAGCCCTTCACAAGTGGGAGATTTTAGCTTCATGGCAGTCATGACCAGCTGCCAGCTGGAGGGACTTAAGAACACCAGAAGCTGTGTCGGTTTCCAGAATTATCAACACACAGATGCTAAGGACAAAGTGAGAGGTCAGTGCAGTGTGAACTTTGGGATCCAGTAGTTTGGGAGGATGGTTGGCCTTTGCCCCCAGGGTGAGAAGGGGCTGAGGTGCAGCGGCCTTGCAGCCACAGGCATGTGGCTGCTTCAGTTCCTGGACTGCAAATTGTAGGGGTCCAAGCAACCTGTCTGAGGGGTAATCGCTCTTGCTTTAACCTGCTTGGATCTGGATTGTGGTCTAGGGTAGAGTTCCTGGGGCTTGTGAACAGCTTGCCAGAGCATGTGGAGGCTTCAAGGAGAACACACACTTAATACCTTTGGCAGCTGAGAAAACCCCAGTGTTTGGTATGAAGCTCCCTTGTCTGGTAGTGAGTCCTACTGTGGCAAAAAGCTCAAAAGTCAAGTAATTGAGTGGCAACATGAGCAAACAAGAGAAGCAAAGCAAGCAGAGCAACCCAACTTTACACTTCTATTTTGTGGACAAAAAGGGTCAAAGCATGGATCCAAGAAAAATATGAGATGGTTACAGGCCACAGAGGACCTTAAGAAGGATTTTGAAAACCAAAAAAGAGAAATGGAGGAAAAATTAGGAAGAGAAATGAGAATGATGCAAGAAAATTGTGAAATGAGAGTCAACAACCTGACTGAAGAAAATAGCACCTTAAAGAACAGACTAACTCAAATGGCAAAAGAGCCTCAAAAAGGCAATGAGGAGAAGAATGCCTTAAAAAGCTGAATTTGAGTGATGAAAAAAAAATCTCAAAATTTCACTGAAGATAATCATTCCTTCAGAATTAGATTGGAGCAAATGGAAGCTGGTAACTTTATGAGAAATCAAGACTCTATTAAACAGATCCAAACAAATGAAAAAATAGAAGGCAATGTGAAACATCTGATTGGGAAAACCACTGATCTGAATATCGATTCAGGAGAGATGATTTAAAAATTATTTGACAACTTGAAAGCCATGATAAAAAAAGAACCTAGAAATCATCCTTCAAGAAATTCTCAAGGAAAATTGCCCTGATGTTTTACAACCAGAGGGCAAAATAGAGGTTGAAAGAATCCACCGATCACCTACTGAATAAGATCCCAAAAAGAAAACTCCTAGGAATATTATAGCCAGGTTCCAGAATTCCCAGATCAAGGAGAAAATATTACAAGAAGCCAGGAATAAACAGTTTCAATATTGTGGAAACACAATCAGAATAACACAGGATCTGGCAGCTTCTACACTGAGGGATCAAAGGGCTTGGAATATGATATTCTGGAGGTCAAAGGAACTGGGATTAAAACCAAGAATCACCTACCCAGCAAAACTGAGTATCATGTTTCAGGGGAAAATATTGTCATTCAGTGGAATAGAGGACTTTCAAGCATTCTTGATGAAAAAGCCAGAGTTGAAGAGAAAATTTGACATTCAAATACAAGAAACAAGAGAAGCATGAGAAGGTAAACAGGGAAAAGAAATCATAAGGAACTTATCAAAGTTGAAGTATTTACATTCCTATATGGAAAAATTATAATTGCAACTGGTGAAACTTTTCTCAGTATGAGAATAGTTGAAGGGAATAGAAATGTGTCTGTATACACACATATGTCTATATAGGAGTGTATATGGGCATGTGAATATGTATGTGAATGTCTGTATATGTATGTACAGGTATACATAGATAGAGGGCACAGGGGCAATTTAATAGAAGGGATGATACTTAAAAGGTGAAATTAAGAGGTGAGAGAGGAATATAATGAGAGGATATGGGGAGAAACAGAATGGGGTAAACTATCTCATATAGAAGAGGCAAGGGAAAATGGTTACAATGGAGGGGAAGAACAGGAAGGGAAACAGGAATAGGTCATCCTTATTCTAATTTAATTTGGCATAGGGAGGGAATGATATGCACACTAAATAGGTTATCTTACCCCAGGAGAGTAGGGGGAAAGAGGATGAGAGGGGGAATGATGGAAGGGAGCGCAGGCTGGGGAAAGGGAGGGAAGTTGGAAGCACCCACTTTTGAAAAGGGACAGGATCAAGGTAGAGAATAGAACAAGTGGGAGGTAGGACAGGAAGGAGGGAAATATAGTCAGTCATTTACAATTGTTCCACTATGGAAATGTTTTGCACACCTACACATGTACAACTGATAATGAATTGCTTATCTTTTCAGTAAGGCTTGGTGACAAGGGAGAAAGGGAATGAACCTGGCATTCAATGTTTTATAATCAAATGTTTAAAATATATATATATATATATATGTTTATATACTATTATTATTATTATTTTATATGTAATTGGGAAATGAGATATACAGGCACTGGGGCATAGAGATGCACTGTGCTCTCGTGGAAAGTTGGAGGGTGTATGGGATAAGATATGGGAGATAGGTCATTGGGGGAGGGGATATTCAGTGGGAACACTATTTTGGTGTGGTGGTTATGGGAAAAATGGGGAGAAAATTTCTAACTCAATATCTCCCATAAATGAGTGATGTAAACTAGAAGTTATTAAAGCATTTGATTAAAAAATAAGAAAAAAAGATTCCCAAAAGAAAACTCCTAGGCATGTTATAGCCAGGTTCCAGAATTCCCAGATCAAGGAGAAAATATCACAAGCAGTCAAGAAGAAACAATTTAAATATTATGTAAACAGGGGAAAGAAATCATATGGAACTTATCAAAGTTGAACTATTTACATTCCTACATGGAAAAATGATAATTGTATCTTATGAAACCTTTCAGTATGAGAGTAGTTGAAGGGAATATAAATGTGTGTATATATATATATATGCATGTATACATATATATATATATATGTCTATATAGAAGGTTATATGGGTGTATCACTACATGTGAATGTGTGTATATATGTGTACAGATATACATAGGTGAGGGCACAGGACCAATTGAATAGGAAGGGATGATACTTAAAAGGGGAAATTGAGAGGTAAGCGAGGAATATAAGGAGTGGAGATGGGTAGAGAGAGAATGGGGTAAATTATCTCATATAGAAGAGGAAAGTGAAAACTGTTACAATGGAGGGAAAGAACAGGAATTCAAAAGGGAATGGGTCAACCTTACTTTCACCGAATTTGGTTTAGGGAGGGAATGATATACATACTAAATATGGTATCTCACCTTATAAGAGAGTAGGGGGGAAGAGCATGAGAGGGTGGATGATGGAGGGGTGGGCATGTTGGCAGGAAGGAAGTTAGAAGCACACACTTTTAAAAAGGGACAGAGTCAAAGTATAGAATAGAACAAGTGGGGGTGAGATATGATGGAGAGAAATATAGCCAGTCTTTTACAATATATCCACTAGGGAAATGTTTTGCGTAACTGCATGTGTGCAACCTATATTGAATTCCTTATCTTCCCAGTAACGGTGTGTGAGGAGGAAGGAAGGGAAAGAATCTGGAATTCAAATTTTAAAATCAAGTGTTTCAAAAAATATTATTATTTTTTTACATGCAACTGGGAAATAAGATTTACAGGCACTGGGGTATAGAGTTCCTTCTTCCCCTACTGGAAAATTGGAGGGGGCATGGGGAGGGTATAGGAGAGTACAGATTGAGGGAGGGGTTATACAGTTGGATCACTGTTTTGATATGCTGGGTAGAGGAAAGACAGGGAGAAAATTTGTAAGTTAAAATCTTGTTGAAATGAATGATATAAACTAAAAATCAACATAAAATTTAATAAAAAGTAGTCCCTTCTTATGATCTAATTGGGGAGACCATATTCAAATGAATATATACAAAGAAAGATGTATATGAGATAAATAGAAAGTAATCAACAGAGGAAATGCACTAGAATTAAGTGAAGTTTGGGAAGGCTTTCAGTAAAAGAAGGGACTTTAGTTGAGACTTGAATGAAACCTGGGAGTTTAGTAGGTGGTGTGGAGGAGGAAGACCATCCCAGGCATTGTTACCAGCCAACAATCATTCTTGGAGCTGAGAAATGGAGTGTCTTATTTATGGGATGGCCTGGAGGCCAAAATCACTGGAATGAAGAAGTAAAGAAGACCAGCAGGTAGGGGGAATAGCCAAGGCTTCTCATAGAGTTTGGCACATGAATTGAACTTTGAAGGAAACTAAGGAAATATCTGAAAGCATTTTAAAACTAAATTTATATGTCAACTGATGTTTTAATAAGCTAAATTGATGCTAAATTGAATAATTCACATTATTATAGAGCATTAAGACTTAAAGAGGGATTTCCCTGAAAACAATACAGTGAAGTAGGAAATGAAAATGTTATTATCCTGATGTTTCAAATAAGTAAATTGAAATTCTGAGACATTAAGAATCTTGATTTTCCCATACACACTCAGTTACTAAGTACTATAGTTGGAATGTAAACACAGAGATGTCTCTTGTCTTCCCAGGTCATGTATCAAGGGTGTGATGGAGAAATTCCCAAGAGTTGTAAATGAGATGACTGTGACTCCCTAATTGTGATTCACATGAGCACAAATGGCACTGCCAGAAGGAATATAGAAAGCATTGTTAAAGATCAAGAAATCTTGGGTAAAATATTCTCATTGTATCCCACTGGACTTTAGAAAATAAGGGAATATTTGGGAAGTTGACAGTTGATTGAGACAATATTATCTAAAAACAGGATTTGAATTTTTTGGACCATGGATTAAAATAGAGAAAAGAGAAATCCTTGGGCAGGTATGGAGTATACCTAACAAAGGTTGATTAGAGTATGTTTGTCTGATATTGTGAAAATCTAAGCAAAAAGGCTTTAAACTGATAAGGAAGGGGAAGGGAGAAAACTGTCTGTACTTATCCACTAATCTAGAAAGCTGAGAGCACCTACAAAATAGGAAGATATATAACAACTGAGTAAGAAGTATACATAGAAGACAAAATACTGTAAATAATCCCATAATGAAACCCATGGTCCAAGATGTCAATACATAAAGGCAAAAAAAGATGGCTAACAAGTAATATATAGAGATCTTAATGAAGGGAGGCAAATTTAACCTCACAGTTAACAATGAGATTTTTGGAGATAAGGCCCATATTTGGAATATGATTCACAAAGGTTGCAGCTTATTTAAAAGAAATGGGATATCCATCCATCCATCCATCCATCCATCCATACACACACACACAGAATACAGGACTTATATGGAAAAATCAGGAACAAAAGGGGAGAAGCATGGTGGAGAATATTTAGGTGAAGATCAATGGAACACATAGGGTGGTGATATTGCCATCAGACTATATTATAGACCACTTGGACAGAAAGAGGAAGTACATGAAGACTTTAGGAAATGGATCACAAGTCTGACACAAGGGTGTGATATGACAGGGAGATATAGAGCACTTTATTTATCTGGACATCTCTTGGAGGTTGCTTTCTGGCACAAGCATAGCAGTTAATGATTTTTATTTGTTATAATGATCATTTCCTCTTTCAAAGCATAGAAGAAATGATGAATTCCAGGCATGGAGGAATGGACAGGAATGGAAGACAATTCAATTTGTGAAGAAAAATAAGAAGACCAGTTTATCTGAATTATAGAATGCATTATGGAGTTAAAGTACAATGAAGATAGAAACTTAGGTACAGTTCAAGTTATGAAGGACTTTTGCTCATCAAGCACCTCTGTTTTCTTGCTGAATTAAGGTTGTATTCTGGAGGTATGTATTTGACCTCTGAGGTAACAGGAAGCCCTAGAGTTTATTGGGGACTGACAGTCAGACTGATGAGAAAGACTGAAGACAATAAAAAGGATATTAATTTTTAAGAAAAAGTTTTAATAGAGAAAGTGGAAAGCTAGGACTGTTTGCTATGGTGCATGGACTGAGAAAAAAATAGTATAAATTAATGTGAGAGCATCTAGCTGCCCTTTGTTAGTCTAAGTCATAAGACCTAGAAGGGCTGCAGACAGATTGCTCCTTATCGTGCATGCTTTCTGCACTCCCTTTTATTTGCATTTTTGCAATTTCAAACTTTTTTTCAAAGGTCACTTTGAAAAAGTCACTGGCAGTGATCTTTGAAAAATAGTAGTGAATATGAAGCATAATCTGCGATTAGAGAAGGTCAAAAGCCCTGATTTTCAGAAAACTGAAGAGCCCATAAACTATAGGCCAGTGAGGCTGACTTTGATTCCTGGCAAAAATTCTAGAGCACAATATGTAAATACATAATACATAACATTAAAGAGATAATTTGTGAAAAATCTAAGAAAGAATGTGATCACAATGAGCCAACATGATTTCATTAACACGTCATAAAAGACTAACCACATTTTTTTTTGACAGTTACTAGACTTAGATCAAAGAAATGTTATAAATATAATTTATGTAGCTTTAAGGAAAATATTTGAAAAAGTCTCATTCTATTTTTGAGGATTAGATATAGAGATGGGGACTAAACAATAGGAAAATCAGGTGCCTTTCAAACTGGGTGAGTGTCTGGATCCCAAAAGTAGCTTTCACTGTTCTACATTAAGTTGGAAAGAGTTTACTACTAGAGGGCCTTAGGGATCTATGTTGTCTAACATGTTTTATAAATTATGTAGATTAAGATATATATGGCATGATTAATAACTTGACAATAACAGAAAGATAGGATGGACAGCTCATATTTTAGATGACAAAATAAGTCCATAAAGGATCTCCATAGGGTAGAATGATGAAGTGAATTAAATTAGATGAAATTTAATCTGGATAAATGCAAAGCATTAACCTTTAGTTAAGAATAATCAACCATGTGGTTTCAAAATTGGGGAGGCATGACCAGGTAACAGTTTGGGAAAGAGCTTGAAGTTCTCATGGATTATAAACCCAGTATGATACAAGAGTCAGTTATGACTGGAAAAATAGCTTGTTGATTTTAAGTTTCTCTATGAAAGTTATGTTGTCCAGAACCAGGAAAGTGTTTGTCAAATTGCACTCTGCACCTGGTCAGACCACATATGGTGTGTGTTGCTGAATTTTGGGCATCTCTTTTTAGGAAGGATATTGGTGAACTGTATTTCAGGGAGATTGTGCCCAGGACAATCAAGAGGCTTGAGTCATGTACTATGAGGATGATTTGAGGGAACTGGGAATGATTAATCTGGAGAAGAGAATATTTAGGAGGGCATATAATTGCTATTTTAAAGTATTTTCAAGAGTAGTCATATGGAAGAGGGGTTAGACATTCTATTTTGTCTCAGAGGTCATAACTAGGAGAGATGAATTAGAGCATCAGAGAGACAACATGTAAATAACTATGAATATATATGATAAATATACTGTAAAGGGAATGTAATCTCAGAGAAAAGGGACTAGTATTGGGGGGGGGACCTGGAAAGTACCCCTGAAGAAGGTGAAATTTGAGCTGAATCTTGAAGTCTGGAGTCAGAGGTGAGAATTACAGTTGTAGAAGACAATAAATAACAAACAAAAGCACAGAGAACTGGGAGATTGAGTATCATATATAAGGAACAGTGATTAGGTCCATGTGGCTAATTGTAGTGTAAATAGAAATGATTAAACTGTAAGAAGACTGGAAAGGTAGGAAGGGACCAGGTTTGAAGGGATTTAAAAGCCAGACAGACCACTTTATATTTAATCCTTGCAGTATTAAGGAGTCACTGGAGTTTAGCCAGAGGGAATGTGTGTGTGTATGTGTGTGTGTGTGTGTGTGTGTGTGTGTGTGTGTGTGAGTGTGTGAGAGAGACAGACAGTCAGAGACAGAGACAGACAGAAAGAGAAACAGAGACAGAAACAGACAAAAGACACGACCATATATATATACATATACTTTCAGAAAATAAATTTTGTCAGCTTAGTGGAATATGGATTGGAATAGAGGGGGACCTAAGCCAGGTTCTTTTTCAATAGCCTAGGTGAGAGATGATGAAGGCCTGTAGCAGCAAGCAGCCTAGCATACCCAGGATGGCTGCTAGCACAGTTTCTTAGATCTGCTTTTCTAAATAAAAGCAACTCAAAATGGGTTAACAATCTTACTTTCATCAAACATATATAATTTACTAAGTTCAGGGGAAAAAGTCAGCACCCTGAACTTCAGATAATACAAACAGAAATTACAAGCAGAAGTTTAAAGCAGACAGAAACAGACCAGCAGACAGGACTTTCAGCTGTCTGACCATTACATCCATACCTAGCTAGTTATCAGAGAGGGAAGCACCAACATCTGGGTTTTTAATGGCCGGGGGCTCAACGGCTGCCCAGAGCATTAACTGACCAAATCACACAACTCTTTCCAAAGTGAGTCCCAAAGCAAAACCTCACATCAGGGTATATATAGCCTTCTCCTGGGTCAAAGAATGTCACAATCCTCTTGATCCACTGCCCAATCACAAAGTAATAAGGTGTGGACATTCCTGAAAAACAAGCCTCCCACCACAGGCTCCATGTAAACACATTCAGCCTATTAGGGGACGGAGTATGTTTTCAAATCAGGGAAGGTTCTCAGAGTCACTTAAACCTATCAAGGGGCCAAGGGGCAGAGAAGATCTTCAGATTCCCATTCTTATAACAGGGCATGATTTAGGGAAGTAGAATAAGTGGAGCAAAGGGGGAATATATGAGAAATATTGTGAGAACAGAAAAAATAAGATTGAATAATAGACTAGATATGTGGGTTGGATGAGTGTAAGGAATTGAGGATGAATAATTGGTTGTGAATCTGGGTGAGCAGAAAAATGATGGAACTCTTGACAATAATAGAGAAGTTTGAAAGAGGTGAAGGTTAGGAGGGGAGGAATATAATGAGTTCTGTTTTGGACATGTTGATTTTGAGGTGCCTATGGGAAATCTAGTTTGACATGTCTAAAAACTATTTGGTAATGCAGGATTATAGTTTGGGAGAAAGATTAGGTCTAGACATAAGGTCAAGGAATGGTCGGTCTGTATAGATATAATAATTGAAATACATGATTGATGATGAGATCACTAAATGAAATAGTATAGAGGAAAAATAGGAGTTGGACCCAAGACAGAGGCTTAGAGGACATTCATGGTTAGTGGGCATGATCTGGATGAATATTCTCTGAAAGATACTGGGCAGTATTCATATAGACAGCAGAATAACTAAAAGAACAGTGTCATGAAAATGTAAAAGGAGAGAGTATCAAGGAAAAGAAGATGCTTGACATGACAAAGGTTATGGAAAGATCAAGAAAGATGAAGACTGATCAAAGGCCATTAGATTTGACAATGAAGGTATGATTGATAACTCTGGAGAGAGCAGGGTCATTTGAATAAGGATATTGACAGTCAGAATTCAAGGGGCTAACAAATGGATAAGAAGAAAGCAAATAGAAGTACCTAGTATAGAAGGCCTTTTCAATGAGTTTAGCAATGAGAAGGAGAAGCTTAGAATAGCTGCTAGCAGGGATGGTCAGATCGTGGAGGGGTTTTTTTGTTTTTAAATGGAGGAGACATGAGTGTGCTTATAGGTAGTGGGAAAGGAGCCATTAGATGAGGAGAGACGATGAGGAGAGACTGAAGATTAGTAAGTGGGGATGATTATGTGAGTCATATGCTAAAGAAATGATGGAAAGGAAGGGGATCAAAAGTTCATGTAGAAGGTTGATGTTGATAAGTAGAAGGGCTACCTCTTCAGGAAAGACCAAGTTGAAGGAGGAGATAATGGCAGAAGGTATCTAGGTGACATGAAAATATTTTCGGTGAAATATGAGTTGAGATTTTCAGCTGAGAGAGTGGAGAAGGAGGGACTATTTTGGGACCCTTAAGGAGGGAAGAGAAGATTTGGAATAGCTGTGTAATAAATAGGAGAGTAAATTAATTAGAAAGATCTAAAAGGATTACCATGCTGTAGTGAGATCCCACATGTAATTATGTGATAATATAATATAAACTTGTACTGAACCTTCTTAGAATAGTTTCATGACTCCAGCTTCATTCTTTTTTTTGATGGGTAAAGGCAGGGCAATTGGGGTTAAGTGACTTGCCCAAGGTCACAGGGCTAATAAGTGTTAAGTGTCTGAAGCCAGATTTGAACTCAGGTCCTCCTGACTCCAGGGCCTGTGCTTGTAATAGTAATGAAATTTGAAGATCCCCTTGTATTGCTAAGCTAAGGGGTACTTAGCACCTAGTTTCAAATTAAGCCTCTGTTAAAGAAACAGAAAGTATGAACCCCTGTTACTGATGTAACAAGAAGGAGCTGAACAGGGAGGAGTTATATCATATTTAAGGAAGAACACAAGCTGGATAGTCAGAATTTTCAAGGGCAAGCATCATGGAGACAGGGCAGCTGCTGCCTGAGACAGAGAGAGAGAGAGAGAGATTCCCCACAGGAGCGTGGGCTTCTACTTCTGAAGACTGAACTGAGAAATGAGAACTGACACAGAACTCGGACTTGTGGTGGCAAGACTTTCAAGGGCCAGCTGAGGAAGCTGCCAAAGACTGAGGAAGTATGACTCTGGTGCTGGTATTTTGTACAAATGTTGTTGTGGCTTTATTAATGTGCATGAATGTTCTTGTGGCTTTGTTAAGCCTTGTCTTCCCAGAACAGAGACTATGAAGGATTTCATATGGACTGGACACTGTGAGCTCCAATGTGGAGCAGGAACTGCACAGAGAGCTGGACAAGGAGCTGGGAGCTGTTTGCCTTTGAACTCAGGTGGCACTTGGTTAGATTTGGGTGGGAGCTGGGAGCATGGAAGAGGAACCATGGAAGCTGAAAGCCTGCCCTGAGTCAAGACAAAAAGATCTCTCTGTGGGTACTGAGTAGTGACTGATGAAATTGAATGAGTAGTGACTGATGAAATAGAATACAGAGTAGTGACTGATGAAATTATAATTTACTTGTGACCTAGGGATAGATGGCTTTTGTACTTTTCACTAACCCTTAAGAGGGTACTGAGTAGTGACTGTTCAAATTGTAACTTAATTGCACTCCATGGGCAGAGAACTTTGACTTTTGTACTTTGTGACCCTTCTTAAGGATAATTGAATGATTGAGTTACTAAATGATTGTACTTTGTTAAAAATCATGTGACCATTTTGGTGAAACCTATGTGGCCATTTTAGTAATAAGTTGCTGAGTTGTGACATGGTGAATGCTGTATTTTGATTTTCTGTGATAAGTTGTAACATTCTGAATGCTGTAGCTTGATTTTCTGTAAATGTCTTGCCCCAATTTATTATTGAATAGAGAGTTCACCATACGATGCAATCAGAACCTCAAAAGCTGTTTACAGCAGCAGTCCTCTGGAAAGCTGCTTGTGCAGGACTTTACAATGCTCTATTCACTATGCCACCTAGCTGCCCCACCAAAAAGAGGTTGGCATAGATTTTCCAATCAGATCAATTGTTTATAACCCCATCTTGCTTAGGTTAACTGCAGTACTTCACTGCTTAACTTGTTGTGTTTTGATTAAAGTTCTTATACATGATACTGGCATAAATTTATTTAATCTGGCTATTGAAAATGAATAAAAGTAAGTTATCATTGATGCACCTAATGGACACTCCCTTACTTTATGATTCTCATTTGGTTGCTACTTCAATTTCTGAGTGTTATGCAGACCCAAAGCCTAGAATTTCAGTTTACTTCTTGCTTTATCTATAGCTCTTAATGAATATCAGGCAAGGCTGTCTTTTCATTTGCCTAGGTGTTTCCCTAGTAGAACACATAAAATCAGATCCTGTCGATATGTTTTCTAGGGCAGTGTTATTTAATAGGGTTCATTTTCCAGGCAGTTTTAATGCTGCTTCCCCACTGGTGTTGAGGGTATGTGCCTTTCTTTATGTTTCTATCTCTCTCATATCAGCTACCTCTGCTATGGGAGGAACGTCCTTCCAAAGGTCATAAACTTCCTGGGTATCCAGCAGCACCTGAGTAATTAGAGTCAGGAGACTTAAATTCCACTATCCAGCCAGTATTTTTTTTGTCATATTTAGCTTCTATCTTCTATTTTTCATTTATTTCTCCAACTTCTTTGTTGGTATGGAAAGTCACAGGTCTGATTTTCCTCTGCTATATGGAAAGCCTTTGAACTCTGGGTTCTATGACTAAAAGCATATTTTTTTTTATCTGGGCAAAAGCAATTTAATTTAGGGAATGCAGAGATGACAAATAGAGGACAATTTTATCCAAGGTTCAATTATATCAAGACAGTGGTCAACCTGTTCTAAAAAGAGTCTGGTCTCAGGACTGGAGAAAAATGTGGATACTGGCAGAAATAGGACTGTGACATTGGTGACTAGGCATCAGTGAAAAAGCAGTGTTGGATCAAATGGAGTAGGCTGATGGTGACCAAAATGGCAAGAATACAGTGATCTATGTCCCTTGGGATGCCTTGTTGCTGGTATGGGGAAGAAAGCATCTTCATGATAGTTAAGAATCATGACACCCCACCTCCCTAGCCCCAGAATCCTGAGGCAAATGTTTCAACATTGGCCTACTTAGAGGTCTAATTATCCCACCAAACTTTCTTCCTCTGCTGTTTCTTTTTACTAGTGTTTTCCAGATCTAACAATACCATGATCCTGGTAAGAATGCTAGTCATCTGATGGCATGACCATTAGTAGCTTGAAGATGCAGGCTGCTACATTTCTAGGTTTTGTTAAGCTCTTTATTTGGCTAAGGTCAGCGTTTTTTAGATGTGACCTAGTTTTTGTCAAATCTGTTCCTTTGTTCTGTGATCATTTTCCTGTCTGTGACAGGATTTTTTGATGACTGCAAAAATAGTGGTTTTGGCTATATATTTGTTTTGCTAAACAATATTTTTGCCCCTCCAGGGCAAAGGCTGTCACTTTTCAATATTTCTCTATCCTATGGTGTCTGAAAAAAATGTTTTCATCCCCTTAGTGCTAGATGGATATTAGATATTGTAGAAAGTATTTGAGACTGCTGTAGCATAAGGAACACTGCTCTTACAATCACAAGACCAGGATTGAAGCTCTGGCTCTAAGGTTTATTAACTGGCCAGGTCCTGTCACCTGTCAAACCCTGATTTTTCTCAAGAGTAAACTGGAAGTAAAGAAAATGAATGCTGACTAGTTAATAGGGTTATTGTGAAGAAAATTTTGTGAATCTTGAATTCAGGCGAATACAGCATTCACCACTGTAAACAGTGTCTACACAGTGTTCAGTGTTCAGGATTTTTTTAAGATGAGAAAGGTTAGATTTGAGGCAGGTCAAGTAGTAGAATGGTGGGGTCAAAAAAACCTATTTGTCTCTGGTGCCTTGACTAGATGGAAATACTTTTTTTGATTGAATCGAACAATCACAATTTTAACAGGACTTGTACACCTCCTTGAAAAAAAAAATGAAGGTCATTGAATGAGTTAGGACATCTTCAGCATTTTGTATTAAAGGAAGTTGCTGTTTTAGAATTGGGGAAAAAGATTTTAAGCATGAGAACTTGAAAGATTAGAGCATGAATGGAGCAAAAGGAGAAGTGAACTTTGGCAGAGAAGAGAGTTGTCCAAGACTGTCCTTTGCTTTATGGTCAATGCAGAGAAGAATATATTAGCTGTGCTAAGACATTCTTGGTTTTGTTCTTAACTTCTCTTCCTGATGCCTACTTATTCACCTACAAACACTGTAATGTAATCTGCTTACATTTGCCAATAAATTTTCCTCAACTACAAAGAGGCCATGGATTAATTACAGGTAGATACAAATATGAGATTAGGCAGAGAACCAAATCTTTGCCTATGTGTATGTGATTTTTTCCAAACTGTGGCCTCAGAATGACTGTAACTGAGCTTAGAACTTTTCATCTCAAGTAAACTCACTAAAGCTAAAGAAAAGGAAATCAAGTGCACCGTAAGGAACAAGAGTCCAAGTGCTGCCAAAGACCTCTATCTTTGTCCATGACATTGAGGAACAAACCTAGACTTTGCCTTTTGTTGATAAGATGAGTTATGGGGAGGAGAGGTGGGACTAAAGTGCTTTCTCTTCACAGGGGAAAATTACTTGATCCATACTAGATGAAACAATAGCTGGGACATTATACTGAGTTTTCAGAGTCCCCGTCACCCTTGGACAAATAGGAAATAGAAAAAATTAAAAAAAATGTTCTAAAGCAGACAATTTTTATGGATGTTTCCTTTGAGAATGATGTTTTAATGAGAGCTCCCATGTTTTTAAAAAAATATTCCAACATGAAAAATCTAGGGAATAAATAAAAATTCATACAAATAATTAAATATGACAGAGTTTGAAAGGGACAGCATTAAGAGCTGGTGGGATCAGGAAAGGCTTTATGTAGAAGGTATTGAATGAACTGTATTTTGAAGGAAAAGAGGAATTTATGAGGCAGAAGTAAGGAGGAAACACATTCTAGGTGTGGGGGTGTCATGGAAATGGGAATTTGAAGATCTTCCTTCGCCTTAATAGACCTAGGGGGGAATTTGAAGGCCTTCCCTGCTTTGAAAGTAAACTGTGCTGCCTAATAGGCTGAATGTAATCACATGGAGCCTGTGACGGAAGGAATTTGCTGAAGGGTGAAGAGCCCACAAGAAGCTTCCCTGCTGTGAAGATAAACTCTGCCCCCAATAGGCTGAATGTAGTCACATGGAGCCTGTGGTGGGAGGAGTTTGCTGAAGGGAAGCAGAGCCCCCAGGAAGCTGAGAGCCAGAAAGATGGTGGGAGAGAGATATTCTCAAGCAAAGAGAGAGAAAAGTTTGTGAGTAAATATTGGTTTTGTATTGATTTGTGGGAAGGCTGAAGGACAGCGTGGCTCTCTGTGTTATTATGGCTTCTTAATATCTCTGGTATTATGATGGAATTGGCTTACTGGTTTTGGGATCCGGTTTTCTGGTGTCTAAATTCTTTCAGTTCTGTCCTCTGTATGGAGAGTTTGGCATGTTTTTCAGTTGAACAATATGTGATCTTTATAGTCACAGTCTTGATCATGATCATGGGTGCTTTAAATATTGCATTGCCACTACAGGGGGACAGTCAGTGTGAAACATTAACATGGGAAATGTGACCAATGGCGAGAAGACTAGATTGGCTATCATTATTTCATAACAGTTGGATAAAGAGTCATTTCCCAAATTGTTAGTGTTCTTGGTTTTTCCAACATTAGACTATTATATGAATTTGTTTCTAAGCCTTTTTCTCCTTTCTTCCTTCCTTCCTTCCTTCCTTCCTTCCTTCCTTCCTTCCTTCCTTCCTTCCTTCCTTCCTTCCTTCCTTCCTTCCTTCCTTCTTTCCTTCCTTCCTTCCTTCCTTCTTCTCTCCCTCCTTCCACAGGCATTTATTTATGTTTACAATGTACCAAACATTATGCTAAGTGCTAAGGATACAAAGATAAATATGAAACAGTTCACTTTCAAGAGGAGTGCATTTACTGAGGAGATAGGTGGTAAGAGTGGATAGGGACAATATAAACATAAAAATACAAAATATAGATAAAGTAAGTATTTTAATTTTTAAAATTTAGTACCAGATGGTTTTCATAATTACTCATAATTTTTGTAATATAATTCAAAATCTTGTGATTCTAAATGCCATTCTTTATTATTTTAAAAAGATTCCTTTGGTATCCTTGACTTTTTACTCCCCCATAAGCATTTTGTTATTATTTATCTAATTTTATGAATCTTCTTAGTAATTGAATTGATATAGTTCTAAATCACAGATGTATTTATATTATTTATATGGTAGCATTATTTTAACTATTTTGATGTGGCCAACTATGAACATTATATCTTTCCAAGTATTTAGGTTTTTTGTTTCTATTTCTAGTGCTGCTAATTGGGCTGGTTTATATTTCTATAGGGGTGCATTCATTTTATTTATGTTTGAAGTTGTATAGGCATATGTCTGGTAATAGTAGTTGCTGACAAATTTCTCTAATCTCTATTTTTTGGGTTGATTTTACATCTACAATTTTAGTTTTGGTATTTGTTTTTCTCTCCTTAGTCTGTCAAGCTAAGGGTTTAAAATCAATCAGTAAACATTTATTAAATACTTACTACATGTCAGGTGTTGTGTTATGCATATTATTAAACCATAACTAAATCAAGGAGATTATATTCTTTTTTTTTGGAGGGGGGAAGGCAGGGAAGTTGGCATTAAGTTACTTGTCCAAAGTCACACAGCTAGTGAGTATTAAGTATGTGAGGCTGGATTTAAACTCAGGTCCTCCTGATTCCAGGACCAGTACTCTATTCACTGCACTACCTACCCACCCCAAGGAGTTTATATTCTAATGGAGAGACAACATATAAATAAATTGGCACATACAAGATACATAAAGAACAGAGAAAAGCAAACCTTAGAGGAAAAGATTCTAGTACCTGGGGAAATCAGGAAATGTCTGTTGCAAGAGGTAATAATAGAGCTGGATCCTGAAGGAAGCCAGGGATTGATTCTAAAAAGCAGAGGTAAGGTGCAAGGCATGGAAACAAGTGTTGTGTAGGGCAAAATGGCTGGATTGTAGCGTTCATGAAGGAAAGAAAACACTAAGAAGACTGGAGGGGAAAGAGAGGCCAGATTATGAAAAGTTTTATTTGTTAAATAGAACTGTCCATAGATAATAGAGAGCTATTGGTCATTATTGTGTAGGAGAGTGACGTAATGAGAACCATGCCTTAGAATGGTCATTTTGGCAGCTGAGTGGGAATGTATTGGAGGTGAGAAATACTTGATGAAGGGGATACAATCAGAAGGCTATTGCAATAGTCCAGTTGCCTTTATCAAATAACCAATGTCTTATAATAATATCATTTTTAAAAATATTCCTATCAGATTGTTTAAAAAACCTTTTTATACTACCTTATTGGACTGTATAGGGAAAGCCCTGAATTTGATCAAGAACTGACCAAACCCAACTCCTTTGTACAATACTTTCTTGCCTTCCAGTTGTCTGATAGTTACCATGCATTTAGTGAGTACTGGCTATGTCAGGCACCATGCTTAGCACTATGTGAGGGGGTGGGTGAATGAAAACCACAAACATAGTCCCTTCCCTCAAGAATCTTACATTCTAATTTGGGAGACAGCACTAAAACAATTGTATGGGAAAGATGTATGTAGTGTAAATGAAAGTTAAGCCCAGGGAAAATTATTGATATCATCACTAAGAGCAGCAAGTAGCATAATGGCCATGTGGACCCTTACATATCAATTAATGCCTTTGTTTTCTGGGTGTGCCCTCAGACACTTTAATCGAAGAGATATAAAAAAGAAAACTAGTATTAATTCCTTTCTGCAGTAGCTACAAGTTTCTAGGAGATTAATTGATCTATCCAAATTAATCATGCTGAATGGTACAGCTAAAGTTAGGTGACCAAGGGGAAAAAAAAGAATGTTTCATTATAAATGGACAATGTTCCAAGTCTCATCTGTGGGGATGACACATACAAACTTTGGTGCATAGAGTTCTTTTAGGAGTGGAACAATTCTTCCAAATATTTCACCAAGATGTTTATGACTCTTCAGGGCAACTGGTGAATATCTCAGGACTAGGGATTTTGTCATTAAATATATTTGGACAAAGAAGATTTGGATTCTAGCATTCAAAGACTAGGCAGTTCTGGTTAGATGATGCAAGCTGTTAGTCTGTGGGTCTGCATTTGCAAAAAAAAGTAGCATTCAGTTTTATTTAGAGACTTTAGAAGATGAAGTGAGTTCCAATTAGGTCTTACTATAGCATCTGTCACTATTCTGTCCATTCAAAAAATGAGGCTGGGTAGATCTACCAATTAATCCAATTAAAGTCATAGAAGCACAAGGGTGATATCACCTATGGTAGATTTTAATTATTATTTGTCAATAGAAAATTCAGTGGATTCTCACTATTTGACCTTCTCTATGGCATAGACTATGTGGCCTTGTGCAATCTACTTATCCTCTCACTGCTCTTGGCATCTTTTTAAGACTAGAAGTTGCAGAAGTGGTGTGCCAATCTGCATTAGCAGAGGGAGCTTCTTCATTGAAGAAATCTCCTAGTCAGATCCCATCCCTATCCCTATGAGATGGAAATGAACCAGTACTTTAAATTTAATCCTAGACACATTGAAAAGGAAACTAATATTATTTCCTTTTGACAATGGCTATAAGAAGTTTCTAAGAGGTTAATTGGTCCATCCAAATTCATCATGCCTAATGATGCACCTGAAGTTCTATATCCAGGGAAAAGAATGTCTCATCATAAATGTCTATTGGGTATTTGAAAGTAAGAGCTCCTTGTGACATTGATTTTTTTATATCCTTATATCCTAGACTCAAACCTTGTGATGGGGAAAACATTTAACACTGGATATTATCCAGACACTCATGCTGAATTATTTTGAATTTTACTTCATTTGTGAATCTCCATAAAATAGAAAGATTTGTTCTCTCTGTCCCTCCATTTCTCCCTCTATCTCTCAATCTGTCTCTGACTCTAAGCTCTCCCCCTCTTGCCTTGTTGCCTTTCATATCCCTTCCACCTCCTTCTCCTCCTACTCCCTCCATTTGGACAGAATAGGAATTAGAAAATCAATGACCACTTTGAAATCAAGCTATCTCTATTTCTGTCCTATCAGCAAGGTTAATTTTGTTCCTAATCTCCAAAGAACATGAATACAAGTTAGCCATTTTCATGGCTCTTGTATTTTTTAGGATTTGTTAAAGGAAGGAGACCCCAAAAGTTTGGATATAGGAAGCATAAAACTCGGGGATTATGTGACCTTCCATAAAATTCTATTTAAATTCAATCCACTAGATACAGAAATATACATAAAATAGACAGGAATTCATTTCCGTCATCATCTTTCTTCCTAGCCATTACACATCCCTTAAGATTTGGAAGAACCAGAATTTAAAGTCAACAGGCATGCAGCCAGTGCTCATTAGAAGGTAACTGTGAGAAAGGATTTGAAATCTTGACTTTTTCAGCAGAATCCTACAGTGGTTTCCAATGAGGTAGAGATAAGCTTCAATAAGAGACTTGATATATACATGCCTAAGAGTTCTCTTCCCAAGTGTTTTAACACTGACTTTGTCTACAAAGTATGTACTATGCTAATAGTTTTCTACATGTGAGCTATTGCATGTTCTACCAACATTCCTTTGGTTCTTATTATCTTTTATAGAACACACCAATCAGCAATATGACAGATGAATAATGGGTAGATCTCTTAAATCCAAAAATTTCTACTCTGAAATATACTCATTTCCATGAATAACCAATTAAGATGATATTTTTTATTTATTTTTGGAGATTAAAATCTATATTTTTTCAAGTTTTTTATATCAGATGACTGTAGCAATTTTTAATAAAAGTAATGTGAGTTTATGTGTATTTTCCCTCACTACTTGTTCTACAAGCTACAACTTGAACCTTAAAATAAGTCTGCACTTTATCTCTTACATAATTCCATAATCAGAATTTGAAGCTAGAATTTGGTCCTCAGTTCATTGACATTGCAAGAGAAATCTAGCTTACTCTTCCATAACTTTTTCAACTGTGTAATACAAAGATGAGTAAAAGCTTATTTTTATCCATAAACTGAGCAGGTGTGACTTAAAGATATGCCAAAAGCAGGTACACTGAATAAAAGGTACTATTTTTATATAATCACTTCTCTGGCTACCCCAGCACTTAAAATTGCACATTTGAGATTACAGTCTTTGCATAAATTAAGCACTAGTAGTGAAAATCTTATTTTCCAAACTCCCTCTCTCACTCTGCAATTGGGAAGCTGCTAACACGAGTCACTTTTGATCCTTTCTTTCTACTCAGGAGAGAATGACGTTATAATGTCCTAATTTCCTTCTTTCTTTTGCTCTCTCTTAGCATTATCTTATTTTCTAATACCACTAAAGAGGGAAATCCTTGGAATCTCAGAGACGTGACCTTTTCGTGTGCTTGAAATGACATACTTAAGTGGTCATGTGAAAAACAGACAAATGGAACTGGGGAAGTTAAAAGTTCATGAAGTCTTTCTCAAGTTATTCATATCAGTAGGTGTCCAGTTGCAAAAACCTTTGATACCTAGAATGAGGAGCTATTTTGGAATTACTTTTACCTGGGGCTTGAGTCATTTCTGTGCTGGCATGGTATTTAACAACCGCACAATCACTATTTTCTTTATTGGTGACAGCAGGTAGAAAAATGTAGACTGTATCCTCTACTAAACTATTTGTGAGAAAACAGCCACTAGGTGTCACAACCTTCCCACCATCTATGGCATGGACCCCTGTGGAATAGAATCAATGAAGCAAGCAGCTGGTTGTGTGGTGCCTTGTCATCCGACTGTTGTTCAAGGACCCCTTGACTCCATCTTGATCCCATGGGTATGGGTCTGTCCATTGAGCAATTTAATGGTTTGTTAGTGATTACATAGACAATTTAAGAAGAAGTTTAGAATTAAAGCTGACCTGAGACCCTTAAGAACTCCATCATAGAGCTGTCATCTTCCAGAAGCTATATTGGGCAATAGGAGTGGATGAAGTTATACTCAGATGCATGTTGGAACTGAAATGTCTCTTTAATTTCATCTTGGGGAACACTTCGTTTCAGGGTCATACATCATCATGCACATTATATTTCATGAATAATTAGTTCATAGTCAAAATCAGCTTATTGCTAGAATGAAATAAAATGTCAATCTAATTTTTCTTCCCTAACATTTTTTTTTCTGGTACAGACATAAAATAAATCTATTGCCATATGGCCCATAAATGAAGCAGGGTCTAGTGGTATTCCATTAGCAAACCCTTGTAATTGATTTATTTTGTGTAGCTGCTGGTTTGTTGCAGTGTGAATATATTTGTTGTGTCACTGGATTAAAAAAAATATTTCTCCCCAACTTTGAACAGAAGGCAATTAGCTTTTAAAATTGGGCTCCTTTGTTGGTGTTTTATTCTCAGGGTTGTTGAATTAAGACTGAAAAATATTGCATAGAGGTTGAGAAATATAAGGAAAGAAGTTAGTTTGTTTTCCCAACTGTCTAATTTAGAATGTATATGTATGTATGTATAAATATAATGTGTGTGTATACAGCTATCCAACTGACCACAGGACAAGCTGGATATTTTGGCTTGTGAGGGTGACCTTGTATTGATTAGTTAAATCCATCCCCATCAATTTCTATTATGAATAAATTGACTAGATCAATAAATCTATCAACAAGTTATTTCATAGAAAAACAGTATTATTTATTAGTAACCAAGGCATAAGTAATCTCTACTGATATTCACGGTATGCCTTCCCTGTGTACTTAAATGCAGACTGTATTATTGTGCAAATTTTTAATAAATAAAAAGAAATGGGAATGAAGGGCAGGTGGAAGTATCTTAAGCTATATTACAAAAGAGTAAGTATTAAAGTAATTTGTCATTGGTTAAAAGAAAATTGAGAGATCAGAGAATAGATTAGGTATACAATATATTAGGAATACATATATAAATACATAAATATCTTAATATTAGATAAATACAAAGACCTCAGCTACTAGGATAAAGACTCACCATTTGAAAACAAACAAACAAAACTTCTACAAAATTGAGCAGCAGCATGAAAAAAAATATTTAGACCAAGACTTTACACCTTATACAAAGTAAACTTCAAATAGATACATACCTTAGAAATAAAAGATCACATGTAAAGGAAGCAGATTCAGCAGTATCAGCTATAATAGGCTATATTATAAGGTAAAGACATTGTTGAAGTAAAAAACTGAATAATTTCAATTATTTTAAATTAAGATTTTTATATAAATAAAATATAGCTATGCAGCCAAGAATAGAAGGAATGCAAAAATGGGGGGGGGACTTTCACATGCAGTCTCTAAGAAAAGATGTGACTGGGGGGTGGCCAGGTAGCACAGCGAGTAATAGCACCGGCTCCAGGGTTGGGATGACCTGGGGATCAAATCTGGGCTCAGATACTCAGCACCACACCCAGAAATGACTGGCCATGTAACCTTGAGCAAGTTACTTAACCCTGATTGCTTTAAAAAAAAAAAAAAAGAAAAGATGTGACTGGGTTGGAATATTACTGTGGCGAAGGAAATGGTGAGGTGGTTGATTTAGAAAAATAGAGGAATACTTGGACTTATGAAGGAAGAGAAACATGACAAGTGGAGATAAACATAGAATGGTTTTACATACATGTGTATGAGTGTATATGTGTGTATGTTTCTCTCTCTCTCTCTCTCTCTCTCTCTGTCCACACTTAATTATAACCTTCTTTAGGGTAGGAGATGGAGGGAAGGTAGAGGAAAAATAAAGTAAAAAGTGCACAGCAGAGAACAAAAGAAAACCAACAAGGAAACAAAGAAAAGCTGGACAACTTTGAAAACAAGGTGTAGTATTTATTATATAGGTTTTCTTGAAATGGAAGTTTATTGCTTTATATTAAATCCTCTCTTATGTTCTGCTGTGTACATGGCAATTTTTTTCTTTTCTTTTTTTTTGTTTTGTATTTAAGTTTAAAATAAACAATAAAATTTACAAAAAAAGATCACACAATAAACAAATTAGAGAAATATGAAAAAACTACCTGTCAAGTCCTATGGATAAGAGAAAAAGTCATGACCATACAAGGAACAGAGAAGATCACAAAAAAATGGATAATTTCAATTGAATTATTTTTTTTTACAAACAAAACTAATAAAGCTAAGATTAAAAGGGAAACAACTTACTGGGGAAAAATATTAGCCACAAGTTATTTCAACCTATAGAAGGAACTAATTCAAATTAATAAGAAAAATATTCATTCCTCAAGATATTAACAGTCTTTCTATAGCCAGATTTAGAAGTCACACAAGTTACTACTAATTAGAGGAATAAAAATTGAAGCAATTCTGAAATTTCAAAGAGTGGTAAAGATAACAAAAAAGAAGAATGACAAAATTTGGAGGATTCATGAGAAAAAAGGCATATAGATGGACTTGTGTTTATCTATTTGTAGACCTGTGAATGTATACAATCATTCTGTAAAGCAATTTGGAATTATACACAAAAGTTACTAAACAATGCATGTACTTTGATCCAGGTGCACTATTACTCAGCCTGTGCTGAAAAGTTATGAAGAAAGTGAAAAAAATGTCCTTTATGTACTAAAAGTATTTATAGCAGTTCTTTTTAGCAAGGAAAAAAAATACTTATAAATGAAGAAGATTTTTGACAACTAAAGAATTGCTGAATAAATTGTATCATATTAATTGTGGAGTACTACTGTGCTATAAGAAAAAAAGAAATTGATAATTTCACAAAGATATAGAAAGACATGAACTGATGCAGTGTGAAGTAAGCAGTCAGAAGAAAAATTATACATCAACATTATAAAAATTAACAGTTTTAAGGACTTTAATAAACGAATGAAGAATGAAATGAGCAGAACTAGAAAAAAAATCAATTCTAGCAGTGTAAAAACCACATCAAAAGCTGGAGAAATATGGTCAATTCAATGACCACTTATTTTTTGAGGATTGATGATGAAGAATGCTATGGACTACAGAGATGTGACAAATGGGGGATACAGAATGAAACATTTTAAAATATAGCCTTTGAAGGAATTTGTTTTACTAGAATCTGCACATCTGTAATAAAAAAAAAAGTTTTTCTTTTATTTTTATGGGGTGGGGGTGAGATGGAGATAAATAGTTTTCCTTTAATTTTTAAAAGTAGAGAGATGAGTTCTACAGATGTGAAATGTTGCAAATACTTCCAGATAAGGTCACTTTATTTTCAATTTTACTAAACTATCTTTATTTTTTGCAAGAGCTTTCTCATGAACACACTGATTAAATGTAACTCCCTTAATATCTTCTATTAGATTATAACTTTGAGGGTAGAAGACATGCCTTATTCATATTTTAAAAATTCTTCAGGAAGTGACAACTAAGTAGAAAGATTGTTTATAGGTTTTCTTTTTCAGGGAAAATAAAGACTTTGTCAGAGTTAAATTTACAGTGGTTGAAAAGGCAAGAAGAATCAGAATTTCATCAGACAATTCATTAACTCCTATTGATGTATCCATAATGACAGTCTGCCAAAACCAAAATCCCCCCCCCCAAAAAAAATCCAAGATAGATGTAAATAGCAGCAGTAAATTTGGCAATATTTTTTTTGCAAAAACAATAACAACAACAAAAAATGAAAGACATTAGAGTAATTCTCTGAAGAATATGATTAGGTCCTCCAAAATAAGTGAATATATACTTTGTCACAGCTATTTCAGTGCAAACATGGATATAGGAGAGGACATAATAAGGTAGATTGGAAAATGTGTTTCAAGTGTAAGAAATATAAGGACTATTTTCTTTGAGAAAAGAATTGGAAGAGACTGTGTAGGGAATGCCAAACAACATAACAATAGATAGTATTGATTATATCATTAGAAACAGGAAAAGATACTGATACTGTAGTCAGTACTGAATCAACAGTCTGTGAACTGAGAGGCCACCAATTTGTCAGGGCAAAGATCAAAATTCAAATCAAGTTAGAAGAATAAAAGTGAGGAAAAAAACATGTGGTATTCAACTTTAAAAACTACAAATGTGTAAACTAGTTTTTGATACTGAAAATGGTGTAACTGATGATGGACTAGACATTTACCCTGATCACTATTAGTGCCTAAGGAAGTTTAAACTATGCAAATCAGGTGAAATATTGATTAGAGATCCAACTAAACAAAGTCATTCCAAGAGTGCTTAAGGATGAAACTGAAAATTGGCAACAAACACAAAATCAAAAAGATAAAAAAAGAAATTCATGAATATTTTTTATAACAAACTCACCCTCAAGGATAGAGGGACCAATTTATTTATTTACTTATATATGTGCCTATCTATCTATTTATTTTTGTCTTTTTGGAGGGCAATTGGGGTTGTGACTTGCCCAAAGTCACATGGCTAGCAAGAATGTCAAGTGTCTGAAGCTGAATTTGAACTCGTCTTCCTGACCCCAGGGCCGGTGCTTTATTCACTGCGCCACCTAGCTGCCCCGGGATCAATATATTTAGACTAGAATATTGTAGTACAAGATGTGGTACAACTGAGAAATGACACCATGGAAGTAAGCAAATGAAGTAAAAGCAAATGGATTGAATCAAGATGATGTTCATGCTGGAGATAATACAATTTTGAGGACATTTGATACTGTTTTTCAAGGCACCTGAAAGACAGGAAGATACTAAAGACAGAAAAACAAATTGGACTTCATTATTGCCCATCTTGTATCTGCCCCCCAACAAAGGCAGGGGGAATGAGGATATCAATTATTACTAACCCATTTATCTACTTTTTCTTCTTTATAATTTTTTTAGAAAAATATACAGCTGCATTGAAGCACCCTTGAGAAGAAAATAAACATACTTAATATGAATGATAATCCGCTATCTACCAAATATTTACAAACAAGTTATTGAAAAAATACATAATATACTACAGTCTTTTCATTTATTGATTATTAAAAACAAAACATTTGATGCAGTAGAGCAAAACACTGCCTTAAAGGCTTCACCTCAACAGGTGGGTGTCTCCCATGAATATGCCAAAAATCATGCAATTTAAAAGTTTTAATGATAAAGATAATTTTGTTTGGTAACTTCTGTTAATGACAAGACAGGCCAAAACCAGAGAGATGTACACTAGTCAAAAGTGTTTGCTATTCCCAACAGAGTCCAAAACGATTATAGATTGTAATATGTATGTGTGTATATATATATACATATATATATATGTGTATATATATATATATACATATATATATATATGTGTATATATATATACATATATATATATATACACATACCAGACTTCTAGTCCCACACTGCCCCTCCTTTAAAAAATATTCATTTTGAATTTAAATACATAAAAAGAACACTTCCATGTACACAGCACAACCCAAAAAGAGGATTCATTATTAAACAATGAAGTTACATTTTCACATTGCTTAATTTTTTTTGACAAACTATAAAGTACTGCTTGTAATTTTCAAATATAATGCCTGATTTTATATCATGCCTTATACACTGACTAGCTATGTAACCTTGAGGAAGTCACTAAATTTCTTTATGCTTCAGTTTCTTCGGTAAAATTGAGGGAGCTAGACTAGATATCCTGTAAGGTCTCTTTCATTTGTAAATCTAGGATTGTATGAGTTCTGAAAACAGTTACTCTGTGGAAACTCTTAAGGATTAATGAAAATGAACATCCAGAAAAAAAATCAGAGAAAAAATATTTTAAGATTTCATCCACCTTTCTTTAAATGAAACAACCTCAGGATTTATGACTTTTATCCATGTGGCAAATTAAACATAGACCTTAAAGGAACAGATCAGCAAAAAGGACCAGAGCTCATATTTGCAGTGTAAACTCCTGGGCTGTGTAGATTTTGACTATCTCTCCCTCCAGTTTAGTTTATTGTCTGTTACGCTGACTCATAGTATTTGAGAAAGCACGAATTTTTGAAAGACCTAATTACACAAAGCTGTGACCCTCTCTTGCTCTATAGCTGTAACTATAAAAGCAAAACTACTCAATATTATAATGTCAAGAATCAGAGGTCAGTATTGCAACTCCTGGATTTTTTTTCTTCTGTTCTCCCCAGAAGATAAAAATATGACAAAATGTCAAATATATGTGTGTGTGTGTATATATATGTGTGTGTGTGTATACTATATATGTATATTTACATACATATACACAAAAATATGTAATACAATACACATCTATAATACATAATGTTAAACATATTTTATGCATATGTATATATGTCCCATAGCATGACACAGTATCTTGCACATAGAAGGTATTTAATAATTCCTTGTTGTATTGGATTCAATTGGAAGTCATATTGAAAGGTATTCAATATTTCTTTTTTTTTAGGGCAATTGGGGTTAAGTAACTTGCCTACAGTCACACGGCTAGTTTTTGTGTCTCTGTGTGTTAAGTGTCTGAGGCCACATCCGAACTCAGGTCCTCCTGACTCCAGTGCCGGCATTCTACTCACTGTGCCATGTAGCCACCCTGGAAGGTTTCTTTTCTTTTCTTTTCTTTTCTTTTCTTTTCTTTTCTTTTCTTTTCTTTTCTTTTCTTTTCTTTTCTTTTCTTTTCTTTTCTTTTCTTTTCTTTTCTTTTCTTTTATCTTCTTTTCTTTTCTCTTCTTTTCTTTTCTTTTCTTGGGGTTCATTATTTCTGTGGTATCAGTCAGCATTGGTTGGAATTTTTAAATTTTGACTTGGTGGTGCTCTACAGATTACTCCTCAATTACTCAAGTGTTATTAGTGATTTCATCACATTAGACTTCTTTCAGTACTAAAGATTCCAATTCATGCATCCATTCCAGGGGCAGCTAAGTGGTACAGTGGATATAGTGCTAGGCCTGAGTTCAGGAAGACTGATCTTACTGAGTTCAAATCTGACCTTAGGCCCTACTTGTGTGACTCTGGGCAAGTCATTTAACCCTATTTGCTTAACTTCCTCATCCTCCAGTTGAGCTGGAGAAGGAAATAAGAAACCACTCCTGTTTCTTTGCCAAGCAAACCCCAAATGGGGAGACAAAGAGTCAGAAATGAGTGAAATGACAACACCAACTTGCCTATGTATTCTTGTGATTCTTTTTCATGTCTTCATATAATTTTTCCATATGGAGAGCCATCTAATATATTTGTCTGCCCTTCTTTTTCTATACATTGTGGGGATACAATTGGAGCACTTGAACTGTCCTCACCTTATGCTTTGCCTCTACCATGTGACGAGCCCATGTTTTTTTTTTTTAATCTTACATGATCCTGTATCCCTGATGACATTCTTTGCTATTTTTTACCCCCATCAAAGTACTGTCTTTCTTTATGTTGCAGTCTGCTCAACAGCATTTGCTTCTCTATTATTATCTTTGTGATACTTCCTTTTAATTCATCTTAGATTGTTGTGTTTCATGTTTCATGGTCATGTAACAACACAGGTAGAATAGTGGTATTGAAAGAGAGGTCTTTGTTTCTGAGAGAAGTTTTGGGTTATCAAAAGAGCTTTGCAATTTCCTGAAAGCAATTCAGTTCACTCTTTTCATTCACCCTGTTTAATTATGAGCCAAATTTGATATTGATTTGTACTGTAACACACATATATATGCATATATGTACATATGCATGTAATTTTCAAAATGTCTAAGTTTTGAGATATATACACATGTGTGTATATGTATACATATGCATGTATATTTGTGTGTATACATATTCATTTTGAAAATATATGTGTGCATGCATATACACACATGTGTGCTCATATATCGATTGGGGTATGGAATGGAGTTATGATTTCCTTAGCATAGGAAACTTCTGGAAGGAAAAACTCCTTTTATGTACTTAGATCATTTCTGTAACTTATAGACTTAAAGATTTTCTTGAAGCTCTAAGAGATTAAGTGACTTTCCCAGAGACTTATATCCAATATATGCCAGAGACAAGTCTAGAGTCTAGTTGTATTCCTGGTTTTGAGGTATATTTGTGTGTAGCACATGGGTGCCCATGAACACAAACATACACACACATTCAGAAAAGTTCATTTGGTAACTAAGTATTCTTCCGTGATAAAACAAAAGGTCCCGTTTACACCAATGTATTTACAGTAGTCCTTTTTTATAGTAATGAAGAACTGAAAAGAAAGTATATAAACATTGATGGGGAACATTTTAACTAAATAATACATGAGTAAAAGTGATTTTATTATAGTATAAGGAATAATTAACATGAAGATTTGAGAGGCCATGAGAAAACACATGAATGAATGCAAGTTGTAGTAAGCAGAACCAGGAAAACTGCAAAGCCACAATGAGTGCTACAGTAGGCACGATAAGAACAATGACAAGAAAGGGTACCTTCCTCTCGTTTTTGAAGGTGTGGAACTTGAGGAGAGAGAAGGATGGGATCATAAGGTACAAATAATTTTGGACTTTTTAAACAGTATTTATTAATTTTGCTGAATTATCTTTTGTATTCTTTGCTATTAGTTATGGCTCTCTGCAAAGGGGGAGGGAGGAAGAAAATGAGGAGGAAGAGGATGAAGGAGTAGTGATGAATGGTACATTGGGAAATATAAAAACAATAGATCACTAATTATTAACTAAAACACTCAAAGAATGGTAAAAGAGGAAAAAAAACAATTTGATCTGGTAGAGCAAAACACCATCTTAACAACTGCTTTAAAAAAAAAAAACAAGGTAGCTCTCATGTATATGTCAAACTCAATTCAAGTTTCCTTGGAAGATGTAACAACAGAAATACACTGTTCAATAACGCTTTGATCATAAACATTTGGTAAAAAAATCAAGATGTATCCTCTCTGAGGGAATTTGTATTTTGATACAAGAGTTCCTTTATAGAGTCTAACTTCAACAGACATTTTCTGTGAATGGCAAGGTCCTCCAGATGTTCCTTTGTAGAGATGCCATATGTTTGTTGCATGAAGTGCTGGGGCACTGTTGAGCCTCCTGGAAGAGATTTAAGTCACTAAAGAACTTAGCCAAGAATGCCTATGGAGGAGACCATGACATACAATGAGACAGACAACCTATTGTCCATCAATATCTATCTATATGCATATATAAGCACTCATTAATGTATGTACACATATATATACACATACATATAAACTGCACTTACAAGATATCCTATATATTATATACATGTGTGTATATATGCACACATATGTCTATGCATGTTTGTGCACAGAAAGTTAAAATGGACAGTGAATCTGGATCAGAATTAAACAGGAGGAGGATAGCATCTAAATTGCCTTCTTAAAAAATTACAAAGCCTCTTTAATGACACTAAACTTCTTAGGGAAATATAGGCCCATCTATTTAGTTTTTATATCCCCATTCTATGACTGTTTTTGTACAGCTGCTAGATAAAGAATGAGACAGTATCTGAAATATTTAAAATGAATATCATCTTCAGGGCAATGGAGAGGTACATGATAGATGGAAGTAGGCTAAATATATAATGAATGCAAAACTTGGAAGAAGAATAGGAATAAAAGAGGTCATTGGGGATGTATATGACAGGAGGATAACATGACTGGGTAATGTGGCGAGGATGAAGGATGACAGCTGGCCAACCAGAGGAAGGCCCCCATCATATTCACTGAGTCCTCTCTGGTGAACTATTACATGGACAAGCCAAGAACATGGACAAGAGTTACACAGAATAGCCATCTATGTCAGTGGAAGGATCATCTGAAATGATGTGACCACAGATAATTTCCTATTTGAGTACTGAGTTTTTGTATTTTGAGTAAATTACCTTATCCATTTATTATTTGTTGGTTAATTTACCCCTCTAGCTATTTTTACAATTATAATATTGGTCATAGAAAAGAGATTTAGGAGTGAGTACTCAGAGCAGTTACTGTAATTGAAGATGAATTCAAATAGATTCTAATAGTCTGGAAATAATTAGGGGCTATTATAGGTGATACGGGAAAGCCTTTAATAGAGACTGGGGGGGGGGGGGTTGGCCAGGTGGCGCAGTGAGTAAGGTCTCCGTCCCCAGTGTCAGGAGACCTGGGATTGGTTCCAGCCTCAGATACTTAACACCCACACTAAGTAACTGGCCCTGTAACCTTGAGCAAGTTACTTAACCACAGTTGCTTAGGGGCAGCCAGGTGGCGCAGTGAGTAAGAGTGCAGACCCCAGTGTCGGGAGACCTGGGATTGGTTCCAGCCTCAGATACTTGGCACCCCCCCCCCCCACACACACACAAAACAACTGGCCATGTAACCTTGAACAAGTTACTTAACCGCGATTGCTTTAAAAAAAAAATAGAGGCTGGGATATGATTCTTCCTGTAGATAATTGGAGGGCAGATTTATTGAATATTGTATTAACTTTTATTTAAATATTAAAATATATAAAATATTTTGTTTGTAACTAAAATGTTATGCTAATGTCTTATGATCATTTAAGATGTAATTTCTTAAGATTCCCTGAAAAAAGAGATTAAAATTATGGTTAATTGGTAGAAACAGGACTTCTGTGGGGCTCCGGCTTCTGACTCCCCCGATTCATGTAAAAGGGGACTCTGAACAAAGGTTGGACTTACAGAACACAAAAAATGACACAGAGGAGCTAACCTCCTGTTGAGGACAGCTCAGCAGGCTAGCAGCAAGTAGCCAGCACAATGCTCTGGGAGCCGAGCCCAGCCCTGCAAGAGCCAGAGGTTTTAGCCACAATCCTGGGCCTGACCAACCACCAGCTGGAGGGACATCAGATCAACAGCAGCTGTGGTGGTTTCCAGAATTATCAACACATAGATGCTAAGACAAAGTGAGAGGTCAGTATAGTGTGGACTTTGGGATCCAGTAGTTGGGAGTATGGTGGGCATTGTCCCCAGGCAAGAAGCCTTTGAGGCACCACGGGCCTGGTGCGTGGCCGCTTCAGCTCCTGGCCTGCAGAGTGTAGGGGGACCAAGCAACCAGTCTGAAGGGTAATCACTCTTGCTTTAACCTGCTTGAATCTGGTTTGCAGTCTAGGGTGGACATCTTAGGGTGTGTGACCAACTTGCCAGAGAGAGTAGAGGGTCAGAGAGGGCACCCAACTAATACCTTTGGCAGCTGAGAAAACCCCAGCATTTGGGACAAAGCTCCTCTGACTGGTGGTAGAGTCCTTCTGTGGCAAAAAGTCCAGGGGTCAAGTGATTGAGTGGCTACATGAGCAGGCAAAGGAAGCAAAATACAGAGCAATGCAACTTTACACTCCTATTTTCATGACATAAAGGATCAAAGCATGGAATAGGAGGAAGACAGTGAAGTCAGAACTCCTGCACCAAAAGCTTCAAAGAAAAATACGAGCTGGTTACAGGCTATAAGAGGACCTTAAGAAGCAAATAAGAGAAGTGGAGGAAAAATTGGGAAGAGAAATGAGAATGATGCAAGAAAATTATGAAAAGAGAGTCAACAGTCTGACTGAGGAAAATAACACCTTAAAAACAGACTAACTCAAATGGCAAAAGATGCTTAAAAAGGCAATGAGGAGAAGAATGCCTTAAAAAGCCGAATTTGCCAGATGGGAAAAGAATCTCAAAAGCTCACTGAGGAGAATCATTCCTTCAGAACTAGATTGGAGCAAATAGAAGCTAGCAACTTTATGAGAAATCAAGATGCTGTTAAGCAGATCCAAACAAATGGAAGAATAGAAGGCAATGTGAAATATCTCATGGGAAAAACCACTGACCTGGAAAATAGATCAAGGAGACATAATTTAAAAATTAGTGGACTGCCTGAAGGCCATGATCAAAGAAAGAACCTACAGATCATCCTCCAAGAAATTCTCAAGGAAAATTGCCCTGATGTTTTAGAACCAGAGGACAAAATAGAGGTTGAAAGAATCCAGCGATCACCTCCTGAAAAAGATTCCCAACAGGAAACTCCTAGGAATATTATAGCCAGGTTCTGAAATTCCCAGATCAAGGAGAGAATATTACAAGCATCCAGGAAGAAACAATTTGAATATTGTTTAAACACAATCAGGATAACTTGGGATCTGGCAGCTTCTACACTGAGGGATCGAAGGGCTTGCAATATGATATTCCAGAGGGCAAAGGAGCTGGGATTAAAATCAAGAATCACCTACCCAGAAAAACTGACCATCATGTTTCAGGGGAAAATATGGTCATTCAGTGGAATAGAGGACTTTGAAGCATTCTTGATGAAAAAACCAGAGTCGAATAGAAAATTTGACATTCAGATACAAGAAGCAAGAGAAGCATGAGAAGCTAAACAGGGAAAAGAAGTAATAAGGAACTTATCAAAGTTGAACTATTTACATTCCTACATGTAAAAATGATCATTGTAACTGATAAAACTTTTCTCAGTATGAAAAATAGTTGAACAGAATATATATATATATGTATATATATATATGTGTGTGTGTGTGTGTGTGTCTATGTGGTAGGGTATATGTGTGTATGAATACATATGTGAATGTGTGTATATATGTTTACTGGTATACATAGATAGAGGGCACAGGACCAATTTAATGGGAAGGGATGATACTTAAAAAGTGTAAGAGATGAGAGAGGAATATAATGAGAGGAGATGGGGAGAGACAGAATAGGGTGAACTAATATAGAAGAGGCAAGGGAAAATGGTTACAATGGAGGGGAAGAATAGGTAGATAAAAGGGAATGGGTCAACCTTATTCTCATTGAATTTGGCTCGGGGAGGGAATGACATACACACTAAAGAGAGAATCTCACCCTACAGGAGAGCAGGGGGAAGGGGGCGAGAGGGGGGATGATGGAAGCAAGGGCAGCCTGGCGGGGAGGGAAGTTGGAAGCACCCACTTTTGAAAAGGGATGGGATCAAAGTAGAAAATAGAGCAAGTGGGAGGTGGGATAGGAGGGAGGGAGATAGTCAGTCTTTTACAATATATCTACTATGGTAATGTTTTGCATTAGCTACACATGTACAACCTATACTGAATTGCTTATCTTTCCATTAAGGAAGGGTGGGTGACAAGGGAGGAAGGGAATGAATCTGGAATTCAAAGTTTTAAAATCAAATGTTTAAATATATATATATATATATATATATATATTAATACTATTTTACATGTAATTGGGAAAGAAGATATACAGAAATACAGGCACTGGGGCATAGAGATCCACCATGCTCTACTGGAAAAGTCGAAAGGGGTATGGGAGAAGATATGAGAGGAAGAAGATTGGAGGAGGGGATATCCTGTGGGTCTGCTATTTTGGTGCGGTGGGTAGGGGAAAAATGGGGAGAAAATTTGTAACTCAAAATCTGGTGGAAATGAATGCTGTAAATCAAGAAGTTAATAAAGCATTTTGAAAAAAAAATAACAGCAACATTTTGTGATGACCAAATTTGATAGAGTTAGCTCTTCTCAAAAATGCAGTGATCTAAGACAATTCCAAAAGACTCATGATAGAAAATGCTATCCACATTCAGAGAAAAACTATGGAGTCTGAATGCAGATCAAAGCATACTATTTTCTCTCTCTTTTTTCTTTCTTTCTTGTGATTTTCTCTTTTCGTTGTGATTCTTCTTTACAACATGACTAATATGGAAATGTGTTTAATATGATGTACATGTATAGCTTATATCAGATTTCACGCTATTTTGGGAAGGGGGAAGGGAAAGGAGGGAGAGAAAATTTCGGACTCAAAATGTTACAAAAGTGAATTTTGAAAACCAAAAATAAATAAATTATGGTACATTTGTGAGGATAAATCTAATTTGCACTAAAGAAGGGAAGACATGTAAATCATACTGATGTCAACAGAACACATTATGTGTTTCTTACATTATTATTCTTTAAATATTGATTGTGAGATTCTTTCCACACTAACATTTTTCTTGTCTTTGAGAATTGCTCCATGTTAGTGATAGTGTAAATGCATTGGTCACAAATTTACCTTTAATATATTAAATTCATTTTAAATAAAGGTGAATATTCCATTTACAAATTTGCCAATGCTAGACTGTTATTTTTGATTCCTTCACAATATGCACATGTATACACATGTCAGCAACAGTGTCAATTTATCTGAGTTTCAAGATAAATGCATCATTTTAAAACTGTTAGGACAGGGCAAGTAACATGGCAGAAACACTTATCCAGAATGAGGAAAGTGGTAAATTGATTTTTTTCCATGCATTTGATCATCATATATAGTGAAAGATATATTCTCAATCAAAATAGAAAATGCTTTTCTCCTTGTCATTCAAAGTCACAATTGAAATCCATATTATCAGTCATTTTTCAAGATGGTGTCACAATTACTATTAGATATATTAAACATAATAGATAAATAAGAAGATTATAGTACTGATCCAGGTATCTCTGGTTGCAAACTTGCATGGAAATATTCATATGCCTGACATTTTGTTTCTTCTAAAAGAATTACCCATAGAATTTTGAGGCAGTGTTATAGTGGGAATAAAAGTGGATTTGGAGTTAGTGGACTTGGGTTTGAATCTTGGCTCTGCTACTTTCCACATGTCAGATTTTGGATACATTGTTTTACTTCTGGATTCCACTCATTTGTAAAATGAGTGAGTTGGGATATAAAGCAATGCAAAAATAAAATCAAACTGAATGTTGTGTAATTACCTCAACCAATATTGGTCTAGGAGAAGAAATGAAGAAATAGATTTTCCTGCATTTATTAGAGAGGTGGGGAATTTATATATGTGGAACATAGTACATATAATCAGATAATTGATGGATTTTCTTAGCTTGTTTGTGTTGATTATTTCCTTCTTTGTTGCTGGGGGATATAATGAAGTAGGTGAGATGGGAAGCCCATGTTTAGCAATAACTAATATATATTTTTTAATAATCAACAAAAAGTTAAAAATAAAAATGAAGAGGTTGGAATATATGTTTAAAGTAGCTTCTAGTTCTAAAATCTACAGTCCCAAGGCCTCAATTCTATACTTAATATTCACACAATAACAGAATTTCACAGCTGGGAATTCAGAGGTTCTATAATCCAGCCAATACTTGACCAGAAATTCTCTTAATGACATGCAGTATAAATGATATTTAAACAGCATTTGCTTAAATGTCTCCATGGATGAGAAATCCACAGTCTCCAGAGAGAAAGTCCATTTATTCTATGTTAGTACAGCTGTAATAGTTAACCTTATAAATTCTTCCTTATATGGATCTAAAATGTGCATTTTTGCAAATCCCACCCAATTTTCAGCTCTTTGAGAACCATTTCTTTTTTTCTTTTTTGCATGATGGCTTTTGAAACACAGACAGTTCTGCTATAACAACATATTCCTAAAATCATGGCACTATGCAAAATCTTAAAATAAAAACCTCTGCGCTCATGTGAAAAATGGAATTAGGGAACCAACATTCAAAATCTTCAACAGTGACACATTAAAAAAATATAAGAACCTAATAAAAATGATAGCACTGTTTGATATGTGTCAAATGGTAAAGAATTCCATTAAGTTTTACCAGTAAAAATGGAAGCAATTGGGGCAAGTTACAGTTCCCACCCTCTGAAGCCTTAGTGGAAGGTATGCCTTGGACCAGCACTTTTCTACCCACAGCTGTGAATATACTGCAAGATATGCAATAAATATGGTACTTTACCTTGACAAAGAGCTGACTTTTACTTTTACTTTACTTGGAAGTAGGCATCATTTGGAAGTAGGGAGTTGGAAGGGGCATGGTTGGTAAAATATTTTGAAATGGTATAGTTTCCTTCATTCTTATTTTTTTCTCCTGGAAGAAATATTGCTTAAGATTATGAGAAATACTTGATGTATTCAAAATATTTTCTAATATATTAGTTACTTTGGAAAAAAGTCATATGTTCAAAATAAACTTTATGGAAGAACTGGTTGTACTTGAATAAAGCCACTATATACTGTTTTCTTTTTTCCAGGGTAAACAATTCATTTCAACATTTATGAAACTCCTACTATGTTCCAAGCAACAGGGATATAAAGTTAGAAATGAAAATAACGGTTCCTTCATATGCTCCTTGTATATAGTACTGCCTCTCTTCTCACTATGATGATTGTCCTTTTCTGGACCTGTTATAGCTCATTTTCCTTTGTAAAATGTAGTGCCCCCACATGAACATATTTCAGATGTGGCCTTTTTAGATAGAGTACATTCATACTATAGCCATCCTGTTCTGAGTCTCTAGTCCTAAATGTTTCATAATGTGGTCCCAATTTTTCCTCTTCATTTTGTGCTACATTCTAGTGTCTCTAGACTGACACACTTGATGTTTGACATGAATGATATTTCATCTCTCATTTCTGTTTCTTTGCATTAGCTATTACTCATGTTTAGACATCCCTTTCTTCTTAGATGCTCTTTTCAAGGCTTAGATCAAATGCCATCTTCTATACGTGATCTTTCTTATGCCACTTAGTTGTTGGTGCCTTGTCTCCTCTGATATTTTATATCTATATATGTTTTGTATTTATTGATTGCTGTGCATGTTGTCTCCTTCCAGTAGAATGTAAGTTTATTGGGCAAAAAAGCGGGTTTTTTTGCATCCTTTGAGTCTAAGATAATACCTGGCACATAGTAAATGCTTAAAAATTATTGTTGAATTCACCCCAATTGAAATGAGACATTAGGTCTCTTGATGCAGTTTAATATTATAACAGTTTTTTGGACTGTCAAAGCTGAGGGGAATCTGATATCACAATGACCATCTATGATTATGGAGAACAAATGATGAACCATACTATCTATATCCTCCCATATAAAGAGACTAAATTTTTTGGATAGGATCAATGAGATAATTTGTTTTCCTTAATTTTGTGTTTTTGTTAAGAGGACTATTTTCTCTTTGGGAGGGATATAAAATACATTTTCTGATTTAAAAATACAATTTAATTTAAAAATAAACACATCATAGACTCATTTTAAGTCATTAGCCAACATAAACTTTCAGATTTTTTTAATGTTAGTTGTTGTTTACCCATATTTCTCCATTCTGTGCTAGCAAAATTCATTTTTAAGGCTGAGCTGTGGGAATTTAAATTGATCCCTATCACTTTAATTATAAAAGACAGCATTGCACAGTAGATGAAGAACTGGCCTCAGATTTAGGGAGGCCTATGTTCAAGCCCTGCCTCTGTCACATACTATGTAACCCTAAGAAAGTTCTCAGTGTCTCAGGTCATAAGACCATAGAGAAAAGTTGTTTATTTCTTTTCCAGTCTTGTTTTACACTGTTCTACTGAACATGCTCCTCATTTTAACCAGTTGAAAAGCAGGTATTGATCTGTCTAGGCAGAAAACATCTCTTTTCTGGGATCTACCTCTCCTCATTAAGTTACATATCTAGTTGAAGAAATCATTTTATATTTATAGCAGTTCTTTTCATGGTGGCAAAGAACTAGAAATTGCAGGTATGCCCTTCCGTTGGAGAATGACTGAACAAGTTCTGGTATATCATTTTGATGGAATATTATTGTGCTATAAGAAATGATGAGCAAGAGGCTTCCAGAAATACCTGGGAATTACATGATCTGGTGCAAAGTGAAATGAGTGGAAACAGGAGAACATTGTTTATAGTAACAGCAGTACTCCAAGAAGATCAACTGTGAATGACTTATTCTTAGCAATACAATGATCTAAAACAATTTAAAAAACTCATTACGAAAAAATCCTATTCACCACCAGAGAAAGAACTGATAGAATATGAATTCAGATTAAAACTTACTACTTTTCATTCTTAATTTTTTTCTTTTTTTTTGGTCTGTGTTTTCTTTCATAACGTGACTAATATAGAGATATGACTAATATGTTGTCAGATGCATTCAACAAAGATGAGCATTGCATCAAGGTCAACTACCACACTTATTGTCAATTATTTAACTTCCAAAAGCTACAAGCCAAGGGTAAAGTGGAAGGACAGCTGGGGCATCATATTTTGTTCCCATAAATTGAGATGCAACAAAGTATGGATTGATTCTCTGATGCTTGTGCTCATTTTGCCCTAATAATTAATACCAAGGAAACACAAGTTTTTCACCAGACATCACAACAACATCCATATGTGAAGCCTCTGGTTACAGAAAATGGAGATATTTTGAATACTGTGGATAAGCTCACTTGCCTTGGTAGTCTACTTTCCAGGGATGTACAAATTGGTGATGAGTTTGATACATGCATTGCCAGAGCTAGCTCAGTGTTTGGGGGGCTCTGAAGGAAAGTATGAGAAAGTCACTGATAAACATGTTAACCAGCAACTCCAATTCAGACCAATGTGGTGGTACACCAGAGATCTCCCTTGACATTCACACTTATCACTAATATTTTGGTGTTGTCATTAAACTAATTCTAATAAATTAATAAAATTCTAATAAACTAATTCTAAACTCTATTTCTAAACTGTAATTGTCATTAAACTAAATTCTAAACTCACCTGATTTTACTATAATTTAGCTCATATTTCTCTATTTTGTTTGTAAGTGTAACATGAAAATCTTTGTCAGATACTGTACTGAATCTGTGTATCACAATTCGACATTTTCCTCAACTACTAGCTTTAAGAAAAGGAAATATGGTTAGCCTATTCTTTTATGATAAAGTCATGGTGCCCTTTAGTGATCAGTGCATACCTTTCTATATGTTCACAAACCTCTCCTTGAATATATTTAAAGATATTTTCAGGAATCAGTTTTTATTATAAATTTATACTTTATTTTCTTTTATGTTTAAATGGAACATTTCCTCTCTACAAACATATGCAATTTATCCTGTTCATCCTAGTTCATTAAGAGCATTAAGGTCTGGTCATCAAAAGTGATTGCTAGTTCCTTAAATTACTATAGGATTTAATTTATTTACACCTGGTATCTTGAACTAATTGGGAGTAGTTTGATGTTCACTTTATCTTTTTATTTTTTCAGATTATTTTTTCAATTATTAGATCATTCTCCTTGATAGAGAACACTTGCCAAATAAGGGTTACTTAGTCCTGACTTCTCTTACTCTCTATTATAATAATCTCATATACTACATATATCTTTTTTTTTACTTAAAAAATGCTTTATTAATTTCTGATTTACACCATTCGTTTCCGCCAGATTTTGAGTTACAAATTTTCTCCCCGCTTTTCCCCCATCCACTGCCCCAAAATAGCAGTCCCACAGGATATCCCCTCCTCCAATCTGCTCTGTCCCATATTTTCTCCCATAACCCTTTTGACTTTTCCAATGGATCTCTATGCCTCAGTGTCTGTATATCTTATTTCCCAATTACATGTAAGATGGTATTAATAATAGTACATATATATATATGTATATACACACACATATATATGTACATATATATATATATATATTTGATTTTAAAACTTTCAATTCCAGATTCATTCCCTTCCTTCGCCGTCACCCACCACCACTGTGAAGACAAGCAGTTCAGTATAGGTTGAACATGTGTGGCTAATGCAAAACAACAACATAGTAGATATATTGTAAAAGACTGACTACACTTCCCTCCCTCCAATTCCACCTCCCACCCGCTCCACTCTCCACCCTGATCCTGTCCCTTTTCAAAAGTAGGTGCTTCCAACTTCCCTCTCCCCCAGCCTGCCCTCTTCCATCATTCCCTCTCTCATCCCCTTCCCCCCCCCCATTCTCCTGGAGGGTGTGATACCCTATTTAGTGTGTATTTCACTCCCTCCTCAAGCCAGATTCAATGAGAATAAGGTTGACCCATTCCATTTTGCCTTCCTATTCTTCCCCTCCATTGTAACCATTTTCTCTTGCCTCTTCTGTAAGAGATAGTTTACCCCAATCTGTCTCTCCCCATCTCCTCTCATTATATTCCTCTCACCTCTTAATTTCACCTTTTAAGTATAATCCTTTCCTGTTAAATTGGTCCTGTGCCCTCTATTTATGTATACCTGTAAACACATATACACACATTCACATATGTATTCATATGCCCATATACCCTCATATATAGACATATATATATGTATATATATATATATATATATATATATATATATATATATATATTTCTAATCCCTTCAACTACTGAGAAAAGTTTCATAAATTACAATTATTGTTTTTCCATGTAGGAATGTTAATAGTTCAACTTTGATGAATTCCTTATGATTTCTTTTCCCTGTTTACCTTCTCATGCTTATCTTGCTTCTTGTATCTGAATGTCAAATTTTCTATTCAACTCTGGTTTTTTCAGCAAGAATGCTTGAAACTCCTCTATTCCACTGAATGACCATATTTTCCCCTGAAACGTGATACTCAGTTTTGCTGGGTAGGTGACTCTCAGTTTTAATCCTAGTTTCCTTGACCTCTGGAATGTCACATTCCAAGCCCTCCAATTCCTCAGTGTAGAAGCTGCCAGATCCTGTGTTATCCTGCTTGTGTTTCCACAATATTCAAATTGTTTCTTCCTGGCTGCTTGTAATATTCTCTCCTTAATCTGGGAATTCCAGAAGCTGGATATAATATTCCTAGGAGTTTTCTTTTTGGGATCTTTTTCAGGAGGTGATCGGTGTATTCTTTCAACCTCCATTTTGCCCTCCAGTTCTAAAACATCAGGGCAGTTTTCTTTGAGATCTTCCTGGAGGATGATTTCTAGGTTCTTACTTTGGTCATGGCTTTCAGGTAGTCCAATAATTTTTAAATTATGTCTCCTGGATCTATTTTCCAGGTTAGTGGTTTTTCCCATGAGATATTTCACATTGCCTTCTATTCTTTCATTTGTCTGGATCTGTTTAATAGCATCTTGATTTCTCATAAAGTCAAGATGCTATTAAACAGATCCAGACAAATGAATTTTTTGAGATTCTTTTTCCATCTGGCAAATTCGGCTTTTTAAGGCATTCTTCTCCTCATTGCCTTTTTGATCCTCCTTTGCCATTTGAGTCAGTCTGTTTTTTAAGGTATTATTTTCCTCAGTCAGGCTGTTGACTCTCATTTCATAATTTTCTTGCATTGTTCTCATTTATCTTCCCAATTTTTCCTTCACTTCTCTTATCTGCTTCTTAAGGTCCTCTACGGCCTCTAGCCAGCTCGTATTTTCCTTTGAAGCTTTTGGTGCAGGAGTTCTGACTTCACTGTTTTCCTCTTGTTCCATGCTTTGCTCCTTTTTGTCCCCAAAATAGGAGTGTGTTGTTGGAATCTTCTGTCTGCTTTGTTTCTTTTGCCTGCTCATTTTTCCACTCAATTACTTGACTTTTGGGCTTTTTGCTACAGTAGGACCCTGCAGACAGGGGAGCTTTCGTCTCAAACTTTGGGGTTTTCTCAGCTGCCTGAGGTATTAGATGGGTCCCCTCTCTGAGGTCTCACAAGCTCTGGCAAGCTGGACACACACCCCATGACCTCCACCCTAGACTGCAATCCAGATCCAAGCAGGTTAAAGCAAGAGTGATTACCCCTCAGACTGGTGCTTGGTCCCCCTACGCTTTGAGGGCCAGGAGCTGAAGCTGTCACGTGACACTGGCTGGCTGTGCTGGTGTCTCAGCAGCTTCTTGCCCTGGGGGTAAAAGCCATGCACTCCCACTTACTGGTCCCAAAGTCCAGACTGCACTGGCCTCTCACCTTGTCCTTCGCATCTATGTGTTGATAAATCTGGAAATGGCCACACCTGCTGCTGATCTGGAGTCCCTCCTGCTGTGGCTGGTCAGGCCTGCCCTGGGGCTAAAGCCTTGGTGTGGTGCTGGGCTCAGCTCCCAGAGCGCTGAGCTGGATTCCTGCCGGCCTGCCAGGCTGTCCTCAGTGGGAGGTTAGCTTCTCTGTGTCATTTTATGGGTTCTGCAGCTCCAAAGTTTGTTTAGAGTCCCCTTTTTATATGGATTGGGGAGGGTGGAAGCCTGAGCCGCGGGAAGTTTGTGCTTCAACTCCCCATATACTACATATATCACTCAAATTCCTTTATTGATCTTCCTTTTGCTTGAACCATACCAAAAGAATGTAAGTTT
>NW_027186523.1:19478759-19501754 GCF_028583685.1 Petaurus breviceps papuanus
TCCTTCCTTCCTTCCTTCCTTCCTTCCTTCCTTCCTTCCTTCCTTCCTTCCTTTCCCTATCTCTGCCTGTCTCTGTATCCCTCTCCTCTCCTTCTGCCTCCTCCTATGCCCTTCTCCCTCTTCCTCTATTTCCCCCCTTTCCCACTCTCTCACCCCCCTCACACACACACTCACACAAAATGTTTTTTTAGATGATGCCACTACCCTGTTAAAAGTGTTAAGTGGGTTTCTATTGTATATGGGATAAAATAGACAAAATTCAAACTCCTTAGCCTTGTCCTTAAAAGGTCCTTCATCATCTAATTCCAACCTACTTTATAGATACATTTCATAGTATTCCTCATAAATACTCTTCATTTCAGACAATGACACTATTAACTGTTACCTAACTTTGATATGTCATCTCTAGCCTTTATACTTTTATTCAGGTTGTTCTCCTATGACTGGAATGAATATATACTATTTTTTCACTTTCACAGTCCTTCATCTCAGATGATACTCCATCATGAAACTTACCATGCTTCCTCCTAACTACATGCATTATTTCTTTCATAAAAATTTTCAAGTACTCTTTGTCTAAATCTCTTCTTTGCCTCCTTACCCATCATTGTCCTTGTATTTCTACTTGCCTTGTATATGTTATATCTTCTGTAGTACAATGTAACCTACTCAAGGGAAGATATTTATTATTTTTTCTACCTTTGCTTCTCTAGCACCTAGTGCAATGTCTTAATATATCAGGAGCAATGAAGATATTTGTTGAATTGAGTTTAATATTGTTTAAATATCCACATTGGTTGATAAATTCTCTGTATTCTCATCAGTCTCCCTATTTTTCCTCATTAGGTATTTGATTCTTTGGAATTATTTTGATCCTGAGAATCTGCCTCTTGGAATGATATCCCATATAGAATTTTAGAACATGATATCTTTCCTGTATAAATTCTTCAAAATTTTAAATTTTTTTTAAATTTAAAAAATTTTTAAACTCTTTAAATCTGGTACCCATATCAGACTACGACATATTTCCCCCTCTTTATCTATAACAAAATCTTAGAAAGAGTAATCATGCTATCCAACTTTCCTATTATGTATCTTTCAGCAACCATTGTCTCCTTATTGATCTGAATAAGCTAGGTAGCTTTTTTTTTCTTTTTGGCTTTCTTCACTATTTAAAAATTAATTAATTAAATTTTTACTTATTTTTTAATATCATTGTCACTTTCCAATGACTCCCATTCCTACTGACAACAGAACCTTTCTTTATGACAACAAAAGTGATACTAAATAAAACAAATCAACACAAAATAATACATGTCTTATTCTTGGTCTTCTGAGAGGAACAAGGCATGCCTCACCAACAATTCACTGAAATCATGATTAGGCACTGTGTAGATCAGAGTTCTGAAGTATTTTAATTTTGTTTTCTTTTGAATTATTGTTATCGTTAGGAACATTGTTTCCAAGTCCTACTCATTTTGTTTTGTCAATAATTAACATAGTTCTTCCCAAGATACTCTAAATTCTTCATACCTGCCTTTTCTATACTGAAACAATATTCCATTATATTCATATGCCAAAATTTGTTTGGTTATTTATTGATAGATGACAAAGATACCCAAAGAGTCCCTAATTCTTCGTTTTCACAAAAATTGTTTTACAGCTATCAATATGATAATAAATATGGGAACTTTCCTTTTTCTGTCTTTGTTGAGGAAAATATTTAGTAGTTTAATCACAGGATCAGTGGATATATACTATTTAGTAACTTCTTTTTTGCTTTAATGTCAAATCATTGTCAAAAATGGTTGAATTAAACATAGCTTAATAAACAATGATTTAGTTTACTTGTCTTCCCAAAGGCCCTTTAACATTTATCATTTTTAATCTTTAGTCATGTTTTGCCTGAAGAAAATTAGGCATAACTTCAGAATTGTATTAATTAGCATTTCTTTTATTATTAGCATTTGAGCATTCTTTCACAGGGTTATGATTTGAAATCCTCTTTTGAAAACTACCTATTAATATTTTTGATTGCTTATGATACTTGTCCTAATCTATTTGGATTTATTCTCTTTATGATCTTATATAACCCACCTTTAAGCAGAAATTTTTGCTTTGGAGATCTCTCTCCCCCAGCAGCTTCTCTGCTTATTCTAGGTATATTGATTTTCTTCATGTAAAGTTTTAAAAGTTAATATAAGTTATCTTTTATCTATTTAGTATTTTACAATTATGTCTATCCCTTGTTTGGTTAAAAAGTTTCTCTTAGCCACAATACACCTTTTCATAGACTTCTAATTTTTTACAATGTTTTTATATTTAAGTCCCACCCATTTGAACATTATTATGGAATATGGTATGAGTTGTTAGCATATAGCCAATTTCTGCCAATCTCTTCAGTTTTCCAAATGCACTGGTGATTTGAAAACACCTTTTTGTATTGGTAAGTAAGCAGGTACTTAGCACTTAGTAACTAATCAAACCTCTGTGAAAGAACCAGAAGTTATGAACCTCTGTTCCTGACTTAACAGGAAGGGGTTGGCTGAAACAGGAAGTAGCTAATGCTATGTATATAAGAAAAGCCCTAGAGAGGCAGTGTCAGAATTTCTTGTGACAACAATCTGGAGGCAGAGCAGCTATAGAAGAGAGAATCGAGAAATGATCCAGAGTTTCCTGAGAACTTGTTGTGGTGGAGCTTCTTCTGAACAGGAGCCCAGGAGCCCCATCCCCCCAGGCTGGATAAGGTGAGTCTGATTTTTTGAACAAGGTGCAGAAGACTGGGGAACCATGACCAAGATGCAGGGATTTCATCTGTTTGTGCCTTGGCTGAGGCTTGAATTCCCAGGAGGAGAAATTGTGAAGGATTTGAGATGGACCAGACCCTGTGAACTTCAGTGTGGAGCAGGACCTACCCAGAGAGCTGGACAAGGAACTGGGAGCTGTCTGCCATTGAACCCTGGAAACAGTCTGGTGAATCCAGGTAGAATCTGGACCATGGAAGGGGAACAAGGAATCTGAGAACCAGCCGCAAGTCAAGATGAAAAGACCTCTCTGTGGGTCCTGAGTAATGATGAAATTGTAGTTTTCTGGTGACCTAGGGGTAGAGGGTTTGTATATTCTCTAATGATTGTACTTAGTGATTAATGATACTTAGTGATTGATGACTGAATAAGTAATTGATTTGTAACCTAGTATGCCCATGAGTGGAATACTTTGACTATTGTACTTTGAGGTGATTATTCTTTGTTCTAAATATTTTGACCACTTTTGTAAAAGCTATGTGGCCATTTTAATGATAAGCTGTTATGAATACTATATTGTGATTTTTTGTGAATGTTTTGCTTTGATTTGTTATGGAATAAATAGAGTGTTCACTATACTGTGTAATCAGAATCTTGAAAGCTTTTCATAGTAGCAGTCCTCTGGAAAGCTGCTCATGCATGGCATTACACTGAGCAATTTTTTCAGAGTAAACTGTCTAATTTCATTTTTTGTAGAATAACAAAATTAAGGCAAGTCAAAAATTAATAATTATCTTAAATTTTTGGAATGAACTCTAACATACACCAATATTGTTGGAGTTCCTTGTGAATCCCTTATCATACTTCTGTTTCAAGATTGGTGACCTTTGTTCTAAACTTATCATTTATTTCCACTTTTAGATTGGTAGTCTGTAGTATATTGCTACTGCAATATTATTTCCATTGCTGCCTTCATTGATCCCCATTCAATATTCTATACCTACCTTTGTACCTCTGGTACACAGAAATCCTTTCATGCACATACAGCTCCTTAATGGATAACAGCCTTAACTTTCTCTCTTATCTTTTCAATATATTTTTATTCATTTAATTTAATATTTAATGATTACATGTAAACATTTTAAATGTTCATTTAAAAAATTTTGAGTTCTAATTTCTTTCCTTCTTACCTGTCCTTCCCTTCTTTGAGAAGTCAAGCAACTTGATATCAATTATTCTGGGGGGTAAGGCAAAACATATTTCCATATTAACTGCACTGAAAAAGAAAATACTGACAATCCAAGAAAAATAAAGTAAGTAAAAATAGTATGTCCAATCTGTATTCAGAGTTCATCAGTTTTCTCTCTGGAGGTAGATAGAATTTTTTTATCATGGGTCCTTTGCAATTATCTTGCATAGCTTTGAATAGAGTGGCTAAGTCTTTTTCACTTTTTAAAAATGATTACAACACTTCTGATACTCTATACAATATTCTCATGATTCTGCTTACTTTACTTTGCATGAGTTCATATAATTCCTCTTAGGTTTCTGAAAGCATTCTACTTGTCATTTCTTATAACACAATAGTATTCCATCAAAATCAAAACCACAACTTGTTCAGCCATTCACCAATTGATGGACATCTACTCAATTTCCAATTCTTTGCCACCATGTAAGAGAGCTGCTATAAACATTTCTGTACAAATAGGTGTTTTTTCCATTTTTATCTCTTCTGGATATGTACCTAGTAGTGGTATTGTTAAGTCAAAGGCTATATACATGACTTTATAATTCTTTGGGTGTAATTCTAAAGTGCTTCACCAACAGTGCATTATTGTCTCAAATTTTCTATATCTCTTCCAGTATCTGTCATTTTTTCATTTTTCTTTTTTGTCATGTTAGCTAATCTGATAGGTATGAGCTAGTATCTCAGAGTTGTTTTCATTTGCATTTCACTAATCAGTAGTGATTTAGAGCATTTTAAAATAGTTATTTAGAGCATTTTTCATGTGACTTGATAGCTTCTTCTTCTGAAAACTGCCTGTTCATATCATTTGACCATTTATCAAATGGAGAATGATTTATTTTTATAAGTTTGACTCAATTTTCTATATATTTGAGAAATGAGGCCTTTATCAGAGAAGTTTACTGTAAAAATTGTTCCCCAATTTCCTGTTTGCCTTCTAACTTTGACTGCATTGGGTTTGTATATACAAAATATTTTAATTTCATGCAATGAAAATTATTCATTTTACTTCTCATGATCCCCTCTCTTCTTTGGTCATAAACTTTTTCTCTAATCCATAGAGCTAAGAAAAAAAAAATTCCATTCTCCCTACATTACATGTGTCATTATGCTTTATGTTTAAATCATTTATCTGTTTTGACCTTAACTTGGTATACATTGTGAAATATTAGTCAATGCCTAATTTCTCTAAATTGCTTTCCAGTTTTCCCAGTATTTCTTTTTTTTTTTTTTATCAAATGGTGAGTGTTTATCTCAAAAGCTTGGATCTTTAGGCTTTTATAATGCTAGATCATTATGGTCATCTACTATTGTGGATTGGATATATAATCCATTACATTGATCTACTACTGTGTTTCCCCGATAATAAGACACTGTCTTATTATATTTTTTGGACAGAAAAACACCAGAGGGCTTATTTTCAGGGGAGGGCTTATTTTAATGAACATTGACAGCAATTTTAATAAACAGGTAAATGTGAACAAAAAATGTACCTTTATTCAATAAGCAAATCATTGGGGAAGAACAGGATGATGCGCTCACTGCTGCAGCTCTGATTGGATGCAGCTTGGAGCGCGGCGTGCCTTTCACGGGAGGGGGGGACGGTGCATACAGAGGGATCACCTTCACTACAGTAGCAATCTCAATAGGGCTTATTTTCGGGGGAGGGCTTATTATCGGGGAAACACGGTACTCTATTTCTTAGCCAGTACCAGACTGTTTTAATGATTACCGCTTTATAGTATACTTTGAAATTAGGTACTGCTAGGCTGCATTCCTTCGCATTTTTTATTGATTCCCTTGATATTCTTGAACTTTTGTTCTTCCAAATGCATTTTGTCATTTTTTCTAGCTCTATAAAATAATTCTTTTGTAGTTTGATTGGTATGACACTGGTTATATAAAACAACTTAGCTAGAATGTCATTCTTATTATGTTGGCTCAGCCTACCCATGAGCAACTAATTTTGTATTTGTGTTCATATAGTTCTTGAGTTTGTCTTGGCATGTAGGCTCCCAAGTATTTTATAATTGTTTGAAGTTATTTTCCATGGATTTTTTTTTCTATATCTTCCTGCTGGGTTTTATTGGTAGCATATAGAAGCATTAATGATTTTCATGGGTTTATTTTGTATCTTGCAGTTTTGCTGAAGTTGTTAATTGTTTCAATCAATTTTTTTAGTTGATTCTCTAGAATTCTCTAAAGTATACCATTACATCACCAGCAAAGAGTGATGTTCTTGTTTTATTATTGCCTATTTTTATTCTTCAGATTTCTTTTTCTTGTCTTTTTGCTATAGCCAGCATGTCTAGTACAGTACTGAACAGTAGTAGTAATACTGAACATCCTTGCTTCACCCTTGATCTTAAGATTGATCCTACTTATCATTTTAAGAAAGGCTATATTTATTCCTATGCTTTCTAATGTTTTTAATGGGAATGGATATTGCATTTTGTCAAAGGCTTTTTCTGCATCTATTGAGATAATCATATAATTTTTGTTGTTTCAATTTTTTAAAAAGAAATTGGGGTTAAGTAACTTGCTCAAGGTTACACAACCAGTTATTTCTAGGTGTGGTGCTAAGTATCTGAGCCTGGATTTGATCCCAGGTCATCCCGACTCTGGGGCTGGTGCTGTTACTCACTGCGCCACCTGGCCGCCCCAGTTGTTTCAATTTTTGACGTGGTCAATTATGCTTATAATTTCCTTAATATTGAGTGATCCTGACATTGCTGGTATAAGTCCCACCTGGCCATAGTGTATAATCTTTGTGATATATTGTAATTTCTTTGCTAATATTTTATTTAAAATATTTGCATCTATATTCATTAAAGGAATTGATGTATAGTTTTCTTTCTCTTTTTTTGCTCTCTCTGGTTTAGGTGTCAAAACCATATTTGTTCAATAGAAGGTATTTGGGAGGATTCTTACCTATTTTTTCAAATACTTTATGAAGTATTGGGATTGTTACTTAAATGTTTGTTTCTTGATGTTTGTCCTTCATTTCTGAAGAAGACCAACGACATCAAAGGTAATGTCTTGCACATGAACTGGATTTAAGTGAGACAGAGCTGCACAAAGTTGTCAGTCTCTCTGTTCCTGAATTATCCAATTTCACTGAGCAGAAAAAAATCAAGATGAATGACAACAACGCAGGATGCAGTGGATGATCTTGATATTTTTGATGTCTGTCCATCTTCTAAGTGCTCCACAGTTCCTCTTTAGCTTCTTTCATGGTTATTGGCTCAAACTGTTCTTATCCACACATTCCACTGGGGAAAGTATTCACATGCTTGGAGCAGACATTGTAGACATCACTGTAACTCATAGACAGGTTTGAGGCCTGTCAGTTACCCTTCAACCTGGTATAGCCCATCTGCCAAGACAGTTTATTGGGGTGTGACTGTTGCACATGCTACAGATTTTTGGAGTGACAGGTGAGAGTTGGGTGAAGGTGGATCAGTAGCCCTGAAAAGGGCTCAGCAAGCCCTTGTACCAGAGGTGCTTGTCCTTCCTGAACACCCCATAAACTCTGGTAAATCTCTTTATTGTTCATCTGAAGTTAACAGGTAACTTCCTTCATTTCCAGAGCAGAAAATTATTGTACATCATACCTTGTGCCTTCTTTCTGTGACCAATAGTGAGCACAATTAGTTTTTACAAAGGGATATTAATTTTTTAAAATTATACTTTATTTTAATATTTATTGAAAAAAATGAATTCCCAGATCTCTCTTCTTCTCGCCCCTCTCCCAGTATTGACAAGACAAGCAATATGGTATTAATTATATATGCAATGTCATGTAAAACATTTCTATATTGTCCACATTTGCAAAAAAAACAATAAAATAAAATTTTAAAAAATATGCTTTAATCTACACTCAGAGCTCACGATGTTTTTCTTTTGATGTACATAGCGTTGTTCTTCATGGGTCTCTTAGAATTGTCATGGATTATTTTTATTGATTAAGGGAGTTTAGTCTTTCACAATTGATAATCATTATAATATTGATTTTACTTTATACAATGCTCTTCTGATTCGGTTCATTCCTTTTAACTTCATACAAGCCTTCTCAGGTTTTTCTGAAACCATTCTTATCTTTATTTCTCACAGCACAATGTTATTCCATCACAATCATATATCTAAACTTGTCTAGCCATTTCCCAATTTATCGGCATCCCCTCACTTTCCAATTCTTTGCCACCACCAAAAAGAGCTACTATAAATGTTTTTGTATTTATAGATCATTTCCTTTTCCTTTGATCTCTTTGGGATAAAAACCTAGTAATGATATTACTGAGTCAAAGGGTATGCACAGTTTTATAGTCCTTTTGGTATAGTTCCAAATTGTTCTCCGGAATGATTAGATCAATTCACAATCCCACAAACAGCTCATTAGTGCACCTATATTTCCCCACATCTCTTCTATCGTATGCCATTTTTACAACAGCATATTCATTTCAATGACCTGGAAAGAGTAAACACAAACATTTTCTTCAGTGAGGAAGGAGCATTACTCTTCCCTAAACAATCTCAGTCTTGGATTAATTAGCCTCAACTACATATTAGCCTTACCAAGATCGTGTTCAAATGCAGAATGACTGCTGGATGAGTCTGTTACAGCATCTTCTGTATTGCATCCCCCAAAGGCTTCTCTGGCATTGATGCTTGACTGGTTGCAGCCTTCGATTCTGGAATGCTGGGATGCTGAGATGGCCTGTAGTCCTTTCAGATTCAGACAGTGGGAAGTCCATTTATCTAAAGTAGAAAAGAAAAAAAGATGAAAAAGACAAGAAATGAGACCCATTTCTCAGAGCTGCATAGACTTGATGGAGAAAAGGCCTCATGGCCTCTCCCCTAGCAACATTGTCTGTTAACTGAAATTCTGTGAACAGAGCAGTCAAAACAATAGAGGCAAAAAAGACCTGCCAGAAGCTCGCTAAGACTTTTAGATTGTCTCCTCAGCCAAAAAGGCTCTCTCTCATTCACCAAGTGAATAGCTGAAACCAATTATGGAATGTCAATGCATTTTCTATAGTCTGTCTTAGGCACTTCCCTTACATGCCATCATGAGTCTTCTGGAAGCAAGCTCCTTAGCTTCTCCATGAGGGGAATTTACAAATGCTGCTCATGCATTATACCCACATTACAATAAGAAGAGGAGCTCTGTTCTTTCCTAGCATTACATTCTTCTATCCTTCAACCTCCTGATTCAGGTTAGAATTTCTCTCTCCCTCTTCAAAGTCTTTCTCTTCTGAATTCTCCTTCAAAAGCACTTTTATTTTTTCTTCCAAAAATATAATATATAAAAGTGTTCATCCATCCTTCCTTTTTTCCTTCATCTCTAGAAAAGACATGAGTCTGTATTTACTACCCACATAGATGCTACTTTTCCCTGACAGAAGCACAAATATTGCACACACTCTTCAGGTCACTAGAAAATCCTTATCTTTCATACTTGCTGTAACTTAGAACAATAGATCTCTGGCTCTTTTCTCCTTAGATCTTATAACCAAAGGGAATAGCCCTTTGGTTTCATTAGTATATAGTACTCCAAAATAAGAAGACTCCCTTTATCAATGCAGGCCAGCATCACATCTGCAAATTTTCAATTAGAAAGTTGCTTAAAACTTAGAATTAACCCCCCCCTTTTTAAGTTTAGTACTTAAATATCAAATAAAACGAATAATTCCGCATACAATGTAGGATAGACAAAGAAGATTGTATATTAAATGAGGAATTTATTATATATAGTTTGCTTTGCCTTTTAACAATGTAATAAATTCAACAGCTTTTAATGTTGTAATGTTTGTCTGCATCTCCTTCTGTTCTCTTCTGTGTATTCTTTTAAAAAAATGATTCATACACCCTATTTTCTTTCTTTAAATTTTGAATCCCTAAATTCTATGGCCCTCTCCTTCTGTCTCCTTCCATCTTAAAAAAGAAAGAAAAGAAAATTCTTACAACAAATTAAACACAAAGTAAAAAAAAAATCTGCATGGAGTCAGTTACACAGGCAGAATATATGAGAGGAACGACATGAACCCACATTTTCCTGGTTCCCAAATCAGCTCCCTAACCACTATACTATGCCATCTCTTTTCTTGCTATTATAGTTAAATGGAAAACTGCTGCAGCAAACTGTCTATTTACCAAGCTATTCATTGCACTGGGGTGCAGCCTCTGGGGGCTTCTGATAAAGGATTTATCTATAGCTGACTTTCCTCTGCTTTCTCAGCTGCATTCCATCTTAATTAGCAGATTTCTGCCAAAGCCTTAGTGCAATCAGAAACTACTCTCAACTGTTGTTTTCAAGATCTTGTGTAGAAATCCAACCCTTTTTTGGCTTCTTTCTTTCTTTTCTCTCCTCTTCCTATTAGATTTCCAACACCTTCTTACCTCCCATCTGTATCATTTTGCTTCTTTGCTCTTGTAATGTTTTCTTTTCAGTATGAAAATACTTGCAATTTCTTTATAGAGAGCCTGCATATATATATATATATGTATATATATCTGTATATGTACATATGTCTTAAAAAGTATTTGTTCTCAGATTTGTAGACAAAATCAGAAAATAGTTATATTGATTGGTTTTAAGACTTATGCACATAAATGATATGAGAATCTTCCTAATATTAAACTAATTTAAGATCTGGCTTGTAAATATGTTGCTAAGAGATTAAGATACTTTTTGAAAGTTCTTCCATGGAAGCACCAAGTCCAACATAACTATTCTAACTATAGTTTTGGCAATTATTACACTTTGTTGAGAACCATAGACCCAAGGATTTTGTTTTTAATGGAACTTTGAAAAATGACATTGGAAGAGATTTTTTTCAGTGTTTCTGCTTATGGGAAAGAGTACTTTCATGATAATGGTTGCTTATTTTTAAAACTTTTTTGAGTATACTTCTCTATTATTTAAAAATGGTTTAATCATGAACCAATTTGTTTATATATTTATAAATTATATTCATGCAATATTGTACCAATATATTATGAAAATTAAAAACCACCACAAGATTAATATTTGAAGAGAAGTAAATATAAATAATATATTAAATCTTATTTATTTCATTTACTTATGATATAAAAACTCTTACTCTCACCTGTGTATATGCATGTGTGTCTATATATATAGAGAGATATATACACATGTATCTATAATATTTAATGAGAGCAATGCGATTTAGTATGCTTCATTTTTTATTCTTTCCAACTTCATAAATGAGAGGAAAGATTTTAAAATTACAACTGTTAGTAAGTAGTTAATTAATTTGATCAATGTATTTAGCAAAGCAAGTCAATTTATTTTTTACATACTTTTCATTGAAAAGTACACAATACAAAAATGTTACAATTAATCATAATAAAGAACATAACAGTTTTTTCAGTAGAAGTAATGTTTCACTGCACATAGTTATCCATCACACACCATGAAAAAACAAGTAAAAGGAAATTGTTTATTTCACCTCATCAGAGAGTTTTCAATAAATGATATTACTAGCTAGCATTTATATAGAGCTTTAAAAGTGTAATGCATTTTGTAAGTATTATTTTATTTTATCCTCACAGCAACCCTGAAAGGTAAGTGATTTATGTCCCTTTTACACATGAGGGAACTGAGGCCAACAGGTTCAGTATCTAGGTTCATACAGTGCCTGAGGCTAGATTTGAACTCATGTATTCTGATACCAGGTCCAGAATTTTATATACTGTGCCACCTAGCTAGCTGCCTTCCACCTTTACAAAATCCTTCTTGATAGATTATATCATAACCTAATTTGCTCTACATATCTGGGTTCTTGATTGGGTTTTGTATGAGTGTGAGGAATGGCTAGAAGGCAGGTTGGACCATAGAGTACAAGAAAATGAAACACTATTTGCAACAAGGTTGAGAAGATAGGGGGCAGGATAAGAAGGGATTTAATTGCCAAATAGGGGAGCTTATATTTTATCCTAGAATCAATAGGAAGCCACTGGAGTACATTAAGTAGTGGGGCAACATGGTAAAACCTTTACTTTAGGAAAATCACTTTGACAGGTATGTGGAGAATATGGAGGTATGTTGAGACTGGAGACTAATTAGGAGACAACTGCAATAGTCCAACAGGTAGGGAGTGAGAGTTTGAACTAAGGTGGTATCTGCATGAGTGTAGAGAAAGGGATGCCTGAGAGAGATATCGTGGACATAAAAATGTCAAGCTTTGGCAGCTGCTTGGATGCGTGGGATGAGTAAAAGGGAGGAAGTGAGGATGATGTTGAAATTGTGAACCTGAGGGGACTAGAGTAATGGTGGTGTTCAGACAGAAACACATTTAGGAAAGGGGCAGGTTTGGGGGAGAATGCTATGTCATCTGGGGTACAGATTAAATCCCATCCTTGCCTATTGACCCTGTGGCATACCCTCCATTCCACCAAAAAATGAAGAGACTCCTACTAGCGCAGAGGGTCACTTGCCACAGTCACAACATGATCTGGTGGGCAGAGGATAGGGGCTGGGTTTTCTCCAAGGCACTTTCATGTCACATTGGGTGATAGGATCTTAGTTACATTTAATATTCCTGAGAGACCTCAGATCAGCACAGAAGTGAGAGACTTGCCCAGCAGAGTGCCAGGATTTGGGTAAGGTGGGGGATGGGCAATTCGGAGTGGAGATGTGGTAAATTTTGGAGATTGGGTGTTGTAGGCTTGTGGGACAGAGCCCACTTTCCCACTCAGATAAATCACATACACCCTAGAGCCATGCCTTGGCCTTTCAGGAAGTGAGTCCTCCACCTGGGAGATCACTGTTGTAGGCCGAACTATGCTCAGAGTAAAACAGAAAACAAAAAATCATTTGCCTGCATGTGACTATCCTTTTAGCAGCTACTTACTCAATTTAATTATCCCAATCCCAAATCCTTCGAGTAACCTGCTGTGTAATTTGTTTTCCTGAAGGGAAATCATTCATCAAAAAAAAAAGAATGCTGTCTTTTGAAAATTACTTTGGCTTATCAACCAAAATATCATAGATCTAATAATAACAATAATAATTGCTAATAGAAGCTAGCAATTTGCACTTTAACGTTTTCAAAGCACTTTACATATATTATCTCATTTGATCTTACAGCAACTGTGTGAGATAAGGTACTATTTTACATGTGAAGACACTGAGGTTAAGGAGGTTTTATAGCAATTAATTCTCTATGGCAGAATTTGAACCCAGATTTTCCTTCTTCTCAGGCTAGGGCTATATCTTCTAAGGCAGATACACCCTCTGTAGGAGACTTGCACAACTTTGCGGTAGGTAGGGGCTAAAATTAAAGCACATTAAACTTCTTTGGGCAGAAGATAGGTTAGACTAGAGACAGACTGATGCTAGTTGGTTGCCATGGCTCATGTGACAAGCAGGAGATTGCACAGTGGCAACCCAACATTTTTCTCAGACTGCTGGAAATCCTTTGGCAAGCTGGCTGCAAAAGGCCTCCGGGTGGTATTTTGTGCAATTCCTGCTCTAGAGTTTACTAGTAGTATCTAAAGTCTGGGAAGACTGATTATTCTGTTTGGAGCTCTTTATTCACAGATACCACAGTTTATTGCCTGTGCAAAAATAGGTACTTAATACACTTTTGTTCAATGTATTGCCCTTGAGGAAATAGATATATAAAAGTCAGCTGACAACATCACATGGTTAGTAAGTGACAGAGATGAGAATCGAACTTAAGTCCTCTAACTCAAGGGTGTGGGGGGCATGGAGTCAGGAAGACCAAAGTTCAAATCTAGGCTCAGACACTTACTAGCTGTGTGACCCTGGGCAAGTCACTTAACCCTTTTTGCCTCAGTTTCCTCAGGTTTAAAATGATTTGGAGAAATAAATTGCAAACCACTTCAGTATCTCCAAATGGGGGCACAGTCAGACATGACAGAAAAATGACTGAACAGTACCTCTGATTCCAAGTTCGTCTTGCAGGTTAGTTGAGCATGAAGGGTTTTCCCAGAACATGATCTTTATGGGTGAACTGTGACCCACTAAAGCACAGTCAGAAAGCTCAGTCTAAAATACCCTTTTAATCTTTATTGCCTTTAATTAAAAGGAATTAGGTTGTCATTCTTGAAAGAATATTTCATGATATTTGTGATGATTTGCCTGAAGATGTGAAAATCACTCTGAGTTTTGAGGGTGTAAAATCAAAGTAAAGTAAACAAGACAAAACAAAAAGGAAGATAACACCACCACACTGTCAAATTCCCTTGCAGGGTTAAGCTTCTCCTCTGAGACATATTAGTATCATTGTAATGGTGTGTTTCCTGATGTGTGTACTTAGTAAGGCAAACTGAAGCCACCACTGTGTTTCACATAGTGCACCAGAGAGTCTTCAAAAATAACTTTCCCTTCCTGCCACTTGTGGTGCTTACAAGTCATATGATCTCACACAGTGCCCAAGGCTGTTTGATCAGTTTCTTTGCTCAGTAACTAGGAGAAATTAAGGGAACAGCAAGTGGGAAAAAGGGCGAAAAGGCCTCTCCATCCATAGTGTGAGAAGATCAGTGACAAGGCCTATTTCCTCCAGTCTCATTTGAAAACATCTTACAGATTAACCAAGCCATCACTCTCAATTTTTTTTTCTCTGAAGTAAAAGGAATATATATTTTTTTAAACTGGTGGACTACAAATGGAAAAAAAAAATGAGAGGAATATTTGATGATCACTTAACTACAAAAATCAACTAAAAAAAGCCCTTGATCATGTGCAAATTGAATGGTTTGGGAAAACCCATAACAACAAACTCTTTTCATTGATAGCACAGTCAGAAATACTGTTAGATTGTAGGGTTCTGTTGCTTTTTGGTTCTGTATCTAAGGCAGGGAGAGATGCCAGAATCTTATGGAAAATTGAGAGCAATAATCAAGTAATCTAAAGATTTATCATCAAGTAATTGAAAATAATTTGGTGACCATTGCTTACATATTTCTCAGAACCAAAATGGACCCTCTTGGTAAAGGTTTATTTTGAGTGGTACCACCCAATACATGGATTTCTAAATATACTTTATTTTTTTATATATATATTTGAATATTTGATTTTAAAACTTTCAATTCCAGATTCATTCCCTTCCCCCCCTGCCACCCACCCCCACTGGGAAGACAAGTAGTTCAGTATAGGTTGTACATGTGCGGCTAATACAAAACAATAATGTAGTAGATATATTGTAAAAGAATGACTATATTTCCCTCCCTCCTATCCCACTTCCCACTTGTTCAATTCTCTACTTTTATCCTGTCCCTTTTCAAAAGTGGGTGCTTCCAACTTCCCTCCCCCCCAGCCTGCCCTCCCTTCCATCATCGCCCCTCTCATCCCCTTCCCCCCCTATTCTCCTGGAGGGTGAGATCCCTTATTTAGTGTGTATTTCACTCCCTCCTCAAGCCAGATTCATTGGGAATAAGGTTGACCCATTCCCTTTTGCCTTCCTATTCTTCCGCTCCATTGTAACCATTTTCCCTTGCCTCTTCTGTATGAGATAGTTTTCCCCAATCTGTCTCTCCCCATCTCCTCTCATTATATTCCTCTCACCTCTTAATTTCACCTTTTAAGTATCATTCCTTCCTGTTAAATTGGTCCAGTGCCCTCTATCTATGTATACCTGTAAACATATATACACACATTCACATATGTATTCATATGCCCATATACCCTCATATATAGATATATACATATATATATATATTTCTAATCCCTTCAACTACTGAGAAAAGTTTCATAAATTACAATTATTGTTTTTCCATGTAGGAATGTTAATAGTTCAGCTTTGATAAGTTCCTTATGATTTCTTTTCCCTGTTTACCTTCTCATGCTTCTCTTTCTTCTTGTATCTGAATGTCAAATTTTCTATTCAACTCTGGTTTTTCAGCAAGAATGCTTGAAAGTCCTCTATTCCATTGAATGACCATATTTTCCCCTGAAACATGATACTCAGTTTTTCTGTGTAGATGACTCTTGGTTTTAGTCCCAGCTCCCTTGACCTCCAGAATATCACATTCCAAGTCCTTTGATCCATCAGTGTAGAAGCTGCCAGATCCTGGGTTATTCTGATTGTGTTTCCACAATATTCAAATTGTTTCTTCCTGGCTGCTTGTAATATTCTCTCCTTAATCTGGGAATTCTGGAACCTGGCTATAATATTCCTAGGAGTTTTCTTTTTGCGATCTTTTTCAGGAGGTGATCGGTGGATTCTTTCAACCTCTATTTTGACCTCTGGTACTAAAACATCAGGACAGTTTTCTTTGAGAACTTACTGGAGGATGCTTTCTAGGTTCTTACTTTGGTCATGGCTTTCAGGTACTCCAATAATTTTTAAGTTATCTCTCCTGGATCTATTTTCCAGGTCAGTGGTTTTTCCCATGAGATATTTCACATTGTCTTCTATTCTTTCATTTGTTTGGATTTGTTTAACAGGATCTTGATTTCTCATAAAGTCATTAGCTTCCATTTGCTCCAATCTAATTCTGAAGCAATGATTCTCCTCATTGAACTTTTGAAATTCTTTTTCCATCTGGCAAATTCGACTTTTTAAGGCATTCTTGTCCTCATTGCCTTTTTGAGCCTCCTTTGCCATTTGAGTCAGTCTGTTTTTTAAGGTATTATTTTCTTCAGTCAGGCTGTTGACTCTCATTTCATAATTTTCTTGCATTGTTCTCATTTTTCTTCCCAATTTTTCCTCCACTTCTCTTATCTGCTTCTTCAGGTCCTTTATGGCCTGTAACCAGCTTGTATTTTCCTTTGAAGCTTTTGGTGCAGGGGTTCTGACTTCACTGTTTTCCTCCTGTTCCATGCCTTGCTCCTTCTTATCCCCAAAATAGGAGTGTAATGTTGGAATCTTCTGTCTGCTTTGTTTCCTTTGCCTGCTCATTTTGCCACTCAATTATTTGACTTTTGGGGCTTTTTGCCACAGTAGGACTCTGCCACCAGACAGGGGAGTTTTCGTCCCAAAAGCTGGGGTTTTCTCAGCTGCCAGAGGTATTAGATGGGTGCCCTCTCTGGGGTCTCCACATGCTCTGGCAAGCTGGACACACACCCCAGTACCTCCACTCTAGACTGCAATCCAGATCCAAGCAGGTTAAAGCAAGAGCAATTACCCCTCAGACTGGTGCTTGGTCCCCCTACACTCTGTAGGCCAGGAGCTGAAGCCACCAAGTGGCACTGGCTGGCTGTGCTGGTGTCTCAGCGGTTTCTCGCCCCGGGGTAAAAGCCACGCACTCCCACTTACTGGGTCCCAAAGTCCAGACTGCACTGTCCTCTCACCTTGTCCTTCGCATCTATGTATTGATAAATCTGGAAACGGCCACAGCTGCTGCTGATCTGGAGTCTCTCTGGCAGGCGGCTGGTCAGGCCCGCCCCAGGGCTAAAGCCTCGGTGCGGGGCTGGGCCCGGTGTCCAGAGAGCTGTGCTGGATTCCTGCTGGCCTGCCGGGCTGTCCCCAGCTGGAGGTTAGCTTCTCTGTGTCGTTTTGTGGGTTCTGCAGCTCCAAAGTTTGTTTAGAGTCCCCTTTTTACATGGATTGGGGAAAGTGGAAACCGGAGCAGCTGGGAGGTTGTGCTTCTACTCTGCCATCTTGGCTCCACCCCCTCTAAATATACTTGTAAGGGTTATGGGATTTAAATATCTTCCATGCCCCATTGGACGTGCTGACGTAGCAGGAAGGGGCAGAGCAAGCAAAAGCGAAAGCCAGCGAAAGCGAAAGCCAAGCTAGCGTTCCTGCGGTGGCTGGCGGTGGTGGCCATGGCGGTGGCAGCTGCGGCAGCGCGAAGCCCTGCTAAGGACTTTCTGCTAAGGACTCCTGCTGAGGACTGCCAGGGGCCGGAGCTGCTGGGAGCGCGCTTCCACGACGCTGGGTGGTTGCTGTGCGTGGGGAGAGGAGGACCTTTGCCTGAGGTAGCCTGTTCTGTTTTAAAGGCTTGAAAATGTGGGTGCTTTCTACTTTGTCTACCTGTGCCAATGTCATAACTACTCTGATGGCTTTCACTTTCTGGTTTTGGGACTCAGTCTTTTGGTATCTTAATAAATTTTCCAGCTTATTGCCTTATATGACAAGCATGATGTATTTTGTGATGGATAATTATATCAGCATATCTGTAATCTCCATAGGCATTGTGAATATGGCATTGCTGATACAATACTTTAGAGAAAAATACTTACAAGTAAAGAAGAAAAGCTGTCTTTGATAAAGGAATGTAGTTTTAAATGAACCTTCCCATTTAGAAAAAAAAATATATGCAAATGCAGTTTATTTTGAAGATATTTCCATTTTTCCCCCTAGTGAACATATATGTACATGTACATATATACATATATGAAAATAATAGCAGACATTTATGTAGCACATTGAGGTTTATGAAGCATTCTATAAATATTATCTCATTTTATCATTACAACCATGCATACTATATGTCTATTTTATAGGTGAGGAAGCTGTAGCAGGTAGGGTTTAAGTGACTTGCTCAGGGCTTAAGTGTCTGAGGTTAGATTTAAACTCAGGTCTTCCTGACTCCAGGTTTAGCACTCTATCCACCATATCACCTAGCTTTCTCTCTCTCTCTGTATATATATATATATAATATAATATGATATGATATGATATGATGATATAATATATAATATAATATAACATGATATAATATAATATAATGCACATTCTTATATTGGCATACACACATACATATGTTAATACAAATTATAAGTTGTAATGGTAATTTGAATTTTTGTATTGGCAAGTAAGCAGGTACTTAGCACTTAGTAACTAATCAAACCTCTGTGAAAGAAGCAGAAGATATTAACCCCTATTACTGACATAACAGGAAGGCGTTGGCTGAAACAGGAAGTAGCTAATTCTGTGTAAATAAGAAAAGCCCCAGAGACGCACAGTCAGAATTTCTTGGGACCAGAATCTGGAGGCAGAGCAGCTACAGAAGAGAGAATCGAGAACTGAGCCAGAATTTCCTGAAAACTTGTGGTGGTGGAGTTTCTTCTGAACAGGAGGCCAGGAGGACGACAGGAGCCCAGGAGCCCCCTCTCCCCAGGCTGGATAAGGTGATTCTGATTTTTTGAACAAGCTTCAGAAGACTGAGGAAGCATGACCAGGATACAGGGACTTTGTCTGTTTGGGACTTGGTTGAGCCTTGAATTCCCAGGAGCAGAAATGGTGAAGGATTTGAGATGGGCCAGACCCTGTGAACTTCAGTGTGGAGCAAGACTTACACAGAGAGCTGGACAAGGAATTGGGAGCTGTCTGCCTTTGAATCCAGGTGACAGTTTGGTGGATTCAGGTAGGAGTTGCTTGCCTCAAGACAAGATGAAAAGACCTCTCTGTGGGTACTGAGTAATGATGAAATTGTAGTTTGCTAATGACCTAGGGGTGTAGGGTTTGTGTATTTTCAAATGATTGTACTTGGTGATTAAATATACTTAGTAACTGATTGCTGAATTAGTGATTGTTTGAGTTAATTTAGTGTGCCCATGAGTGGAAGACTTTGACTATTGTACTTTGAGGTAAGATTATTCTTTGTTCTAAATATTGTGACCACTTTGGTGAAAACTATGTGGCCGTTTTAATATTGAGCTCTTGTGAATACTCTATTGTGATTTTCTGTGATAAGTTGTAATACTGTGAATGCTAAACCTTGGTTTTCTGTGAATGTTTTGCTTTGAGTTGTTATGGAATAAATAGGGTGTTCACTATACTGTGTAATCAGAATCTCGAAAGCTGTTCACAGTAGGATTCTTCTGGAAAGCTGCTTGTGCATGGCTTTATATAGGTATATGTTGTTTGTGCTTAAAGAGCACCAAAATGACATCCTGAGAGATGCCCTTTGACTCCTCCACATTAATTGAATTTAAGTTAGGCAGAGATGCCAGCCTCACTCTCTCTTCCAGAGTCATCAGAACCTAGTGGCAAGACGAAAGTTAAGAAGACTAGCAGTGGCCCAAGATGTCCAAGTGCTCCACAGCACCTGTTTCTTTGATCTTCATGGCCCATTGAAACAAAATGTTCACATCTATCTATTCTGCCACTTAAGTCTTCAGCTTCTTGGGGTAGAAACTCCCGTCATGCACTGGCAGATTTAAGGCATATTGTTGCTCTCAACCTGGCTTAGACTGTCTGCTGAGACACAGTGACCTTTTCTAGTGTGGGGTGGGGAGAGAGGGAGGAAGACAGTTTGGAACTTAAAATGTAACAAAAATAAATAACTAAACTAAATTTGAAAAAAATATATATTAAAATCTCTTATTTATTATTTCTTCCTGGAGAGAAACTAAGTATTATCCTTGGTCAATGATTAAATTAAAATCAGTACTAGTTTCTTCTGAGATACCTTTGATAGGTTCTCATTCTTATTTTTATGTTTTAACTTCTGGCTGTGAAAATAAATGGGTAATAAATACATTTGTCCATATAGGTCCCCTTGGAAAGCAATTGGGGTGAACACTAAATGTCAAAGGAAATGAGTTTATTTCTATGACTATCAAGCAACAAAAATTAAACTACAAGGCCATTGCCACAGCTAACTGCAGTTTGGGAGCAACCGGGGAAAGACTGGTTTTATTAGTATATTGAGTCCTTCCAATTCAGGTCATACCTTCTTTGAAACATAGAGCCACAGAGTTGCCTGGAGAAGTGACATCAATCTCAAATAGAAAAAAAAATCCCTGCAGGCCACATATTGATGATAGTATTTTTATCTGTTTTATCAAAATTCCTCAAATATATTTTAATCCAGTTGATTGCACACTTGGAGTTTGTGCTCTGACTTAGAGGGCTGCAGGGTTGTAACTTGCCCACAATCATGTAATAAGTATATTTCAGAGATGTGATTTAACCTCAAGTTTTCCTGGAGAATGAAGATATATTTTATCAATTACCTAAGTTCACTCTTTGATGAAAGCTGAAGCATCTATGTGTTATAGTGAATAGAGTACTAGTCTTGGAGTCAGGAAGACCTGAGTTCAAATCCAGCTTTAGAAACATACTAGCTATGTGACTGGGCAAGTCATTTAATCACTGTCTACTTTAGTTTTCTCATTTATAAAATGGGCATAATAATAGCATCTACCTTCCAGGATTGTTAATATAATGTGAGATAACATTTGTAAAGTACTTTTTAAACCTGAAAACACTCTATAAATGCTAGCTATTATTATTATTATTATGAAAAGAAAATAAATGTCACTTGCATTCCTAGCTTTTGTCATGGTTTTCTTGAAATGACTGTATCATTGTAAATTTCTCTTCTCTGTATGTCATGGGAGAACTTTTTGCTCTTATTTGCACCTTCTTTTTGAGGCAAAATGATTGCCCAGCTCACACAGATGGTAAAAGCTTTTTATACCATTTTCTACCTTAAAGACACTGTTTGTATCTTTAGCAGGTGAAGTGCTAGTCATTTATCTATTGTGAGGCATGGGCAAGGTTCCAAGAATAAGGCCTGATAGTCACTATTAATAAAGAGAACTCGTAGCAATGGGGAATTGAAAGGTTCAGTTTTATGCAGAAAATAAGTATAATATTTGGAATCAAGAATTTTTGGTGACAAAATTCTTGTGTGTTGGAACATTGAATGGGATACTAACATATTATCTGTGGATCTCAATATTAATCGTCTCATTCATTATGTAATAGGAGTTATTCTTATAAACAGAATCTGAGCCCTAGGGAGGATGTGATAAAATGCACTAAGAAGGATGCTTAGGCAAACTATCTGTAACATCATCTCTGCTGTCCATGGTCTACTCCATGTCTTTAAGCATGAACGAATTGGCTTCAGGTTTCCGATATGCCATGGACCTCAGTCGTACTTCTGTTCATTTGAAGGAGGATAGGATATGTTACCCATTCAGCTCGAATGTTTTTCTTTGGCAGTATGTAAGTGAGGCAGTCTACAATCATGTGCTTGGAAGTGTGCAGGAGAGAGCAAAAGAATTTGTGTGGTAAACTTAGAAGGGGGAAAGAGGCAAGTTTTCATTAGAGAAATGGAGGTCCTGGGAGATGGGAATTAGCTAAGTTGCTAAATAAGGAAGTAATTGCCACATTAAGCATGGAATTGCTGCAAAAAACCTTTCCTGGTGCCTATGAATGCTAATGCCTTCCTCCTGTGATTATCTCCAATTTAATCTGTGTATACATCTTGTTTGTGTATTCATTTGCATGTTGTCTCCCCTGTTATCTTGTGAGTTTATAAAGCAAGGACTGATTTTTGCTTTTTTTTTGGTATCCCTAGAGCTTAGCATAGTTCTTGGCAAACTATAGGTACTTCGTAAATGCTTATTGACTTGACTTGAGTATAAGGTTATAGGAACTCAGGATCACAGAAGAAGAAATGGAAATGAACTTCGAAGCTATCTGATCCTATCTCAATTTAAAAGAAAGAAAGCAAAGTAGGTGTAAGGTAATTGTTCACATACAGCTTGCGTGATCATACAGGTGGCAGGTAGTAGAGTCCAGGTTTCATTTCAGGTCTTCTGACTCCAAAGCCAGATGTCATTTCTCTATAACATGCTGCCTCTATTCCATTTCCAATTTAGAGGAAGGATGACAGGGTTTAAATGACCAGGGTCATACAGCTAGTCAGTGTCCATGGTTGGATTTAATCTCCGGTTTTCATGTCTCCAGGTCTACCACCTTATCTACAGGGCCATCTAGTTATCTCTGTAGATCCCTTTGGAGCTAAAAAGGGGCCTTAGAAGATGTTCTTATTCCACTCTTCATTTTATAGATGAGATAGAGAGGTGTGACTTGCCCAAGGTCATACAAGTATTAAGTGGCAAATATCAAGGGGCAGCTAGATGGTGCAATAAATAGACCCCTTGTAAGGGTTATGGGATTTAAAGATCTCCCATGCCCCATGGACGTGCTGACATAGCAGAGCAAGAGAAAGTGAAAAGCCGAGCTAACAGTCCTGCGGTTGGCAGTTGGTGGTGGTTGCCTTTTTTTTTTTTTTTTGAGTTAGGACTCCGGCTGAGCACTGCCAGGG
>NW_027186523.1:19501764-19527201 GCF_028583685.1 Petaurus breviceps papuanus
GCATATTCCCCAATTAATGAGCAGTCATTCAATTTCTAGTTTTTATTTTTTACTACCACAAAACAGTTATGATTATATATACATACAAATATATACATACACATACGCATATATACATACATATACACATACATACATGCATGCAACATACATATATATTACGTAGGGCCTTTCTTTTCTGTCTTTGACTTCTTTGGGGAATATGCCCACTAAGTGGAACTCTGAATTGAAATATACAAACAGCTTGGTATCGTATCTCAAAATAATTTCAAATTGTTTTCTGTAATGATTGGACCAATTCTCAGCCTTATCAACAGTATATTAGTGTTCTTTTCTTCTTGCAGGTCTTCCAGCATTGACTATCTTTTATTTTTATTTCTAGTTTCTAACTTTTGTTTACTTTTACAATAAAAAATGAAACCTCAATCATTTCATTTGCATTTCTCTTGTGATTAGTGATTTAGAGAAATCTTTTGGTGGTTTGAGATTTTATTTTTCTTTTAAGAACTATTTATTATATTTATTATTGTATATAAATGATTCAGAAGAAATGTAAGGAAATATTAATGACTAATTACAAGGTACTCATTAAGGTCAAACTGTTTACTTATTATCTATCTATGAAAATGTTATCAGTATTCTTAAAACTGTAATCATTACTAAGGTACTTTGAAAAAAAAAAGTTGGGACTGTGTTGTGTATTGTTGGGGAAAGGCTAAACAAATCATGGTGTATAGTTGTTATAGAATATGTGATATATGAAATTATGAGCTGAAAGATCTTAAAAAGATGTGGAAAGACTTGTGCAAAATGATGAAGAGTGAAGTGAGCAGAACCAAGAGAACATTGTATATAGTAATAGCAATGTTGTTTTAAGAATAACTTTGAGCAATGAAGTCATTCTTACTGTGTGGGTATATGTATGTATGTATATCTGTACATATATACATATACTTATATATTTATGTACACACCTATTTGTGTCTAAGGGTAGCCATCTTTAAGGCAGGGAGGGAGGGGAGAAGAAAAAAAGAAACAAAAAATATTTGCGTGATAACTGTTATATATTTAAAAGTAACTGTTATATATTTAAAAGGAGTAGCAAGTTGTATATAATGGATTGTCAGTTTCTTGTGCAACCATATTTTTATTATACTATGTTATGGAAATTCTTGATTTGTTGCATAAATTAAAAATAAAGTAAATTTAAGAAGAACTATTTATTCATATCTTTTGATGACTTAATGGTTCTTCTAACCTTCCATTCTTGGTGACCAAAAAAGAGTAGTTCTTTTTAAAAGACTGAAGAATGAGACTTAGTATCTTTAAAACTAGGATGCTAGAATTATGGGTCAAGGCTAAATGGGAAACTTTTGTTTTTGTTTTGTTTTTTGCTTTATCTGAATTTTACAGAAAGTTAAGTTTCATGAGACTAAAAACAGAGGTGGAAATGGCAGTATTGTGAATATTTCTGTTGTTTGCTCTAGAGGAAATCTTTAGAAAATCTTTGTTTTTACTAATGGGAACACTTATTTTCTTTATCTTCCACATCTTAGTAGATGATCCTTGCAAGTTGCTCTGACCAAAACAATAATGAAACAAAACCAATCAATCAATCAAACAAACAAACCCCAAACCCAAATCTTTTACTCCTGTTCAGTTTTCTGGTGGTGAACCTTTCCCAGTTAAGCTAAACTGGTCCTTAAATGGCCAATGCACAATTCATCTCCAGGACTGTCCTCTAGACCTTGGTAGCTTGGCAAAACTGCCCAGACACAATGGAGGAGAGCTTTCATTCTACCCCTGGTTGAAAAATGTCTCTAGTAAAGAACATTTGTAGGAAATAGTATTGAATGTTCAAAAGAAATTCTCTTAACTCAGAAGGTTAGATCACAAGGGATGGAAATAAAATGTAAAAAGATGTGGGCAAAAATTCCTTTATTCCTTATTTTATTTGAAAGTTTTGTCATGGAGTCAAAGAATAATTAGAATCATTTTTTTTATGATGTAGTGAGGTCTTTCTGAGAAAAATGTTAACAATTCACAATTACTTTCTGGATTCTCCTTCAATATGGGGTTCAAAAATTCAATTAAATCCTACCATACCCCTATTAGGCAGATAGAGGAAATGTAAGCTTAAAATCAGTTTAAGAAGGCAACTGAGGCAGGGATCAGTGAGGTTATTTGCCCGTTTAGTGAACAGAAGAATAGAGTCCAGTCTCCTGATTCTCTAATCTCTTAAGAACATACTAGGCCATACTAATTCCCAGTAGAGTTCATATATAAGACAGTTTCTACTGTCACGCACTGTGAAAAAGCTATTACTCGACTGAGTTTGGTGTTGCTTTTGGCTTCACTTTGAAATGCCTCTTGCTTCTTTATTTACTGCCTCTTAGATGTACTCAGTCCACCATATACTCTTCACTCCAGGTTTATTGGAGGGTAACTGAGCGAATGAATAGATGGTCTTTGTGAATTAGAAAAGTTGAAATTGGAAAAAAAATATTTTCAATAGCGTTTCATGCAGTTCCAGTTCTTTTTCTGAAATCCTAATATATGTACATATATTGCAAATATGTCACTTTAATAACATTATGGTTTGACTTGAATTTCAAACCACAAAAACAAGATAGTTTTTATGTGTAGAACTGCCATTTTATTTCTAATTAGGTATGTATCTTATATGTAGTTCTATAGTTCTCAAGGGCTGTAAAATAAAATTTTATTCATTAATTGAAGAAGTATTTATTGGGTACGGGATTGTGCTAGTTCCTGAGGGGCTATAAAGGTGAATAATACATGTTCCTTGACCTAGTCACCTAATAATTTGTCCATGGAGATAATCCATGTAAGTATACATGAATATAAAATAGAATACGATAAATGAATAAGATGGGTGAAATGTACTGGGATCATTCAGGACTAGTAGTAAGGGAACTAAGAACTCAGAGAACTCAATTCTGACTAGAAATTCAGAAAAAAAATCACAGGACATAATATGTAAGGACTTTGTAAATCTTAAAGCATTCTTATTCTCTTGCTATTAGCTAAAAATGTTCATGGAGGAGGTGTTACTTGGAGCAGAACTTAAAGAATAATTTGAATTTTAATAAATAAAAATTGACACAGAAATAAGTGTTTTATAAAATAGAGGCCAGAGCCTAAGTCATTCACTCAAGAAATATTTATAAAATCTACTTTTATAACTATGAAACTATGCTAAGTTCTGGGGATACAAAAAGAGGCAAAAGGCAGTCCCTGCCCTCAAGGAATTCATATCTAATGGGGGAGACAAAAAGCAAACAGATGTGTACAAACAAGGTGTATAGAGAATAAGTAGGGAATAATTAAGGAGGTAAGTCTTTTAGAACTAAGAGGAATTGGGAAAAGCTTTCTGTAGAAAATAAGACATGAGTTGGGACTTAGAAGAAGCCAGGGAAGCCAGTAGCTGGAGATAAGGAGGGAGAACATTCCAGCCATGTGGGATAGCCAGAAAAAGTTGGGATGGAAGCCTTGTTTGTGGAATAGTGAAGGGACCAGCATCATTGGATGTGACAGGGAGTAAGGTTTCAGAAGACTGGAAACATTGGGGGCCAGGGTGTTAGGTTATGAAGGGTCCTTGAATGTTAGACAGATTACTTTCTATTTTATGCCGGGGTGATAGAGAGCCACTGGTGTTTAATGAGTGTGTGTGTGTGTGTGTGTGTGTGTGTGTGTGTGTGACTTGGTTGGACCTGTGCTTTAGAAAAATCACTTTGTCAGCTGAATGGAGAATGGATTGGAATAAGCTGAGATGAGACAGGAACAGGGGCATTTTGGGGAATGGCAAATTGTACCATTTGATATTTTTGGAAAGATAGAGACTAGGGCAAGATAACTGAAATAGTAGATTGTATTTGGGAAGTAGAAAGATTTGAATGTCATGCCAAGGATATAGAGCTGAAAGATATTGAAAAAACTATTTAGTCCCATCCCCTCATTTTACATGTTAAGAAGCGGAGACTTTAGGAGGTTAAATGAATTGCCAGAGTTCACATAGGCAGTAAATATCAGACATGGAATTTGAACCCACATAGGGAACTAAACCTCTTTTCAATGTACTACACTGGCTCCTGTGGCTGGATTTTATTTATTAAGCAATGAGGGGCCATTTAATAGTTTCAAATTATGGGATGATGTAGTCAAACTTGGGTATTAGGAAAATTAGTCCTGCTGTTTTGTTCCATGTATTGGAATAAGAAGAGACAAAACTCAAGAATTCAGCTAGATCTGTTATTTGAGAAATGAAGACCAAAGGTAATGAGAACTTGAACTATCATGGTAGCAGGGTTAATGGAAAGGAGGAGTTAGATGTGAAAGCTGTTGTGAACTGGGATGACTTCAACGCTGGGTTTGTAATCAGAAGAGAGCTAAGTTCCAATTGTGCTTTCAGTGCTTACAAGCTATGTGGTTTTTGCAGAGTTATTATTTATCCACTATGAACCTCCATTTCTTTGCTGCTAAAATTGAATTATCAATACCTGTCTTACTTGCTCACAGGATTATTATGGAGTTTAAATGATGCAGTGTGTCTGACACCTTAAATACCTTAAAGGGTTACACAAATCTCAGCTGCTGTTATCATAATCATCTATTTTATATTCAATGGAATTAAAATAGAAAAGATCCTAAGATGTCTTCATTATCCTATCATTGTTGTCTTGTGTGGAATCAGAGACTCAAGGTTCAAATCCTGCCTCTGATGCTTTACTATATGACCTTGCCCAAGTCGCTAAATCTCCCTTCCTTTTATGTAAAATAAAGAGGTTGGACTAAATGGCCATGGAGGAACCTTTCAACTTCAAATATATGACACTATGCTCTTGTGCTTAGTGTCTGATGTAATATTGTAGCTAAAATGATTGATTTTTGTAATTGGAGTGTTGGTATATAAATTCATCTTAGGGATGTCATTGAAAGTATCTTGGAGAGAATTCTAGTATCAGACAGAACAAGAGGGATGATATGGACTTCATCCTGTTCCCACATGGCTTTGATTTCTTCTAGGGTTTTATAATTTGAAAGCTTTTTCTTGCATGTAGGGGAGCTCATCAGCATTTGGAAAATAATAACATCTATTAAAACATACTTAAGTTCTTCAGGCCATATATTGATATGTTGGCACATATTTAAGTCACTGTGGGCAAGTTTTGACTGTGATGATGCTGCATTTCTAGTATAGTCCATTTATTTTGAAATACAAAATTTCTGTACTATAAATACAAATTTATTTTGAAATACAAAATTTCTGTATTATAAATCATTGATAGATTTGTCATTGATTAATTGAAGAATGGTGCACTTCTGGCACATAATTCTGATGATGATTCTTTCTATCTAGGTATTGAGTAGGTATTAATTTCTTGTATCCTGCTATGAGATGTTGCATGGTTTTTACCATTTCCTTCCCAAATGGACATATAGCCATATGATTCTTTAGTGAGCAATAGTGATGTCTGTTTGTTCCCAAAGCATTGCTATAGATTTTTGCTCTGGTTATCATGTATTCTAGGAATGTCTATTAGTTCTCTTCCTCTTTTATGGAGATGCATTATTAACCTTTCTATAGGTGCCTTAGGGAGATGGACCCTGTAATTTTTATTTCATGAGGTTTTGTTTACTTTATAAAGTTGTTATGGTTCATTTTATAATTTTGCAAGTGTAACTATTCCTCAAATTGCATGTGTATATTCTCTTAAATGTGTTCAGGTTCTATTTTAGGTTGCCATTAAGTTTCTTAACATATTTAACTATGACCTCCTATTTGATATCTTTATGCTTGATGCATCTTTCCCAGAGGAAATGAATTTGTACGTGTAATTGTCAACTATTGCTTCAATGTGACTTGGGTATTCAAGCATGAATCAATCAGTCTTTCACTTTCCTTGGCACATGCTATATTTATTGAATTTTATACTTTTCATTTCCATTTACATCAAGGGATTAGAAGTTTTTTTGTATCACCTCTCTTTAATTTGAAAGTCACAGTTCTATTTAAAAGAGACAATAGGGGTGGCTAGGTGGTGTAGGGAATAGAATATCAACCCTGGAGTTAGGAGGACCTGAGTTCAAATCCAGCCTCAGACACTTGACATACTTACTAGCTGTATGACTTTGGGCAAATCACTTCACTCCAATTGCCCTCCAAAAAGCAAAAAAACAAAACAAAACAAAAAAACAGAAAAAGAAACAATAATATATTTAAAACTACACAAAATAATAATGGGCTTTAACAATCTCCCTGAGAAATGCCACAATTCTATATTGATTATATTTGATATTTTGGGGGTAGCATGTTATAAATCAGAAATAGCTTTCTGTGTGGACATCAAAAAGTCTAACTTTCTCACCCTACTTTATTTGTCTATAATATCGATCTATCTACTCATTTATCTATATATGTGCGCTGTTTGTATATAAAGGTACCATGTATACATACATATACTGCATATATATATATATGTCTATGGAGTATGAATAAACCTTGAACATAGAACTGAATCAAAGACTTTGGGATAATCAACAAAGACACTATGAATGCAATGGTGTCTTTGTGTGTCTCGTTCAAAAATTATCAAATAGGTAATATGTTGTTCTTTAGACTCCTTGGACTTTTTGACATTTTCTAGTATTTGTAGTTTTTGGTTGTTGTTGTTTATATCACTTGTGAATTATTTCTATAAAGTACATAAATACATAATTTTTCTATTTGGGGGCATTTTTCATGTTACAATCTTTTGGTAGTAGATCTGTGAAGCCTTATATTGAGAAATTTTAGGTCACATTCACATAAGAGAGAATACTGGCAAAGGACTTTAACAATTCATGTGACATTGTGAAGTGTTTGAGTGAATGATTATATGGGTTTTCTCAACCCTTATTTCTGTTTAGTTTTGTAGAAAAGTAGGAGTTTCAGTCATTTCCCTTGATGTAACTATCCTATCCTTCATTATACTAATAGTGAATTATCATAATTTTTGCATATATGTTATCGTCACTTAAATTGAAGGCAAGGGATGAAAGAGAGAGTGGAGTTAAAAAGTATGAGATTCTGAACCTAGGTGACTTGAAATCCTGAGTTCAGTTTTGGATATGTCGAGTTTCATGTACCAAAAGGACATCCAGATAGACATGTGAACTAAGCATCAAAATGTGTTAGGAACTGACAATAAAAGTTGAGAATCAACTGCTTAAAAATTATGGCTGATGAAAGGAGAGGTTTATAATTATTTAGTAATGTTGTATGATTGTGTATCAAGGAATAGTAAGGTCTCCAAAGAATTGAAAAAGGAGAATGGATTGGGCTCGTAAAAACAAAGGACCACTTAGGGTAGCCCTTATGCTCGTTTTTATCCTTTTGATGCCGACAGAACTTGAGAAAAGCCACCCTATGATTAGGTAGACTTTTTATGGCACAATGATGAAAGGGCATAGGCAGAGTCCCATAGGATGAACAGTAATGGTTTGAATGTTATCTTCATGGTTGAAAGGAATACCTACATCAATGAGATTACAGACGCATTGGATTTGTGGAGAATTCTTTGTTTTTTTTTTCTTTTTCTTTCTTTATTTTTTTGGAGAGGCAAAGGCAAGAAAATTGGGGTTAAGTGACTTGCCCAAGGTCACATGGCCAGTAAGTATTAAGTGTCTGAGGCCAGATTTGAACTGAGGCCCTCCTGACTCCAGGGCCAGTGCTGAATTCACTGTACCACCTAGCTATCCTGAGAATTCTTTATAGTCTTATGTTGCTCTACTTATGATATGGTAATACATAGCAGTAATGTGATGGAACAAAATCTGAGCTTTTTTTGAAAACATAATCATAATTAAATCTAGTTACATTTGTACCATTATAAGATTCTTGAATCTCATTCATAATCAATTAATCAATCAATAAACATTTATTAAGAGCTGATTATGTGCCAAGCATCTTGCTCAGCTCTCGGGATATAAACAGAGGAAAAAGACAGTCTCTGCCCTCAAGGAGCTTACAATATAATGGGAAAGACAACATGCAAACAAATAGGTACAAAGGAAGTTATATGTAAGATAAATAGCAGAAAATTAACAGAGAGAAGGCACTGGAAAGAACAGTGAGTAAATATTCATTGAATGTCTCATATATTTTGGACCATTCTATGATAGTCCTCTGGACTCTAAAAGACATAGAAAATGTATTCCTGGTTCACAATTTCCAACTTGGAGGATTACTTAAATGTTTATTTTAATATTTAACTATCCATAATATATTTATTTGAAATAACAATGGGCAGCATGTGGTTAGCATTTTAGGGTTTACCAAACTCTTTATATATTTTACTTCCATTGGTCCTTTCAACAATTTTCTGACATAGCCTGCTTTTATTTTCCCCATTTTAAAGATGAGGAAACTGAGGCTGAGAGAGGTTAAGTCACCGTCCCAGAATCATGTCTAGTATCTCAGGAAGGATTTAAAATCAGGTCTTCCTGACTTCAATTGCAGCTCTCCATGTATTGTGTCATCTAGCCTCTTTAGGAAGGGAAGGAATGAGTTGAAATCTATTCAGACTTTGTAAAGGTTAAACTGCACATCCAGATTTTCCTTTGTCCTCACTTCCACCTCTTAGAATACTTAGCTTCCTTTAGTCTCAACTACAATGTCAAATAGGGACAGAAGAGAGTAAAGGGCAGTTACGGGGGAAAATAACTCATGAAATTGATTTTATAATAAACTGTGGCACTAAAACTGACATCTTGTCTATTGCTACTGTAGACCAAAAACCCATTTGTCAAGAAAATCCTTGTATGCCCTATTACTATTGTTCCTTGGGCTACAGGATATAATAGACAACTATATCTTTTGTTTCCCTAAAGATATCTCAAGTTTTGGTCTGCTACATGGGAATATATACTATTGTCCAGGAATTACCTAGAGCAATGAGAAATAGGTGGAGGGACCAAGTAGACAATAAGAAATATCTCTTGGGGAAATTTGAGTGATAACAGAGAAATGCTAAATTTAACACAACTTTGTACCTCAAGTCAGTGAACTTTCAAGGTGCTAATAAGCAGCTTAAAGGAATGAAAAATAGGAAGTTTGGGAAATGAAGTTAAATTTAACAGTAGAGCTTGAATTGCTTTTTTTCCCCTGGCAATACTGTTTATCTAACTTGTATAATGAACTAGGTAGAAGTTTTATTTTAAAACTCTATTTATTTTAATATTGCTTATTACCTGAATGGATTTGAAAAATAAATGAAGTGGGTCTTTTGGAAAGGTCCAAAAGTACATGAAGACTTAATGATGTGTTGGAAAAGAGATAAATATCTCAGCAATAAAAATACTAATAGTTTTTTTTTACAATTTGCCAAAAACATTGTAGGAGGTGATAAGGGAGGCCAAATCACCTATACATTTCTTAAGATTGCAAGGAAACTCATTGTTTATTATGTTTCGAGCAATCTAACAATAAGAAGGAAATTGCTATTTATAGTGTTACAATTATAGGCTTAAGGACAATATACAGGAATTTATTTTGAGGTGAGTGATTTCCTGTATAATTGAACAGTCATTTTATGGTTATCTTGCTTTCTTAGATTCCTTCCTTTAGAAATTTTCAGGCTTACTGTGATTTCAGCATATATTTTGCCTATGGACAAGGGGGTGTGCCCAGGGATTTTGACGTGGAACTGGGTAGTTGTTTCTATGTTTTATTTGACATTTTTTTTAACAGCCCTGAACCCATCCTGAAGTTTGCATCTGTCAGTCAACTACTATTTACTAAGTGCTTACTATTTGGTAAACATGACCTAAACCTGAGGACACAAAGAAAGCCAAAAGGCAATCCCTGACTCCAATTCTTTGAACTGGGAAGAAAACATGCAATCAACAGTATATGAAGAAGATATGTACAGGAAAATCTGGAGGTAAACTCAAAAAGAAGGCACTAACAAAGGGAGACTTGGAGAGGCATCTTACAAAAAGAAGGTAGGATTTTAGTTGGCACTTGAAGGAAACCCAGAAAGGCAAAAGACAGAGATGAGGAGGGGGAGAATTCCTGGCATAAGGGCAGCCAGTGAAAATACTAGGAATCAGGAGATAGAGTATTGTGTGGGAAGGACTGCAAGGAGGCCAGTGTCACTGAATCTTAGAGAGGATGGAGGGCACTAAGATATAAGATGATTAGAAAGGGAGGAGTCTGGTTATGAATAGCTTTAAAATACAAAAAAAAATTATATTTGTTCTGGGAAACGATAGAGAGCCAGTGCAGCTTATTGAAAGGGGGGATGGTGGTGGGGCTGGGGGAGAGGAGTGTGACATTTTTGGACCTGAATTTTGAATTCACTTGTCGGGGAAAGAAATGTTAGTGAGGCTGGAGTATTGCAGAACTACACCAATGATGAAGAATATGAAGTTCTGTGGTCTGAGAGCTTTCTAAAAGTAAAGTGAAGCATTAATAGATGTATCAGCTGAGGATCACAACATTTGTTAAGGGTTTCATACCTGCCAGATGAAACAAGTAACATAAATGAGAAACCATGTTCTCCCCAGTGCTGAACCGTGCATTTTTCCTTATGTATTTTTTTACTCTGTTTTTATATCATTATATCACAGTAATTTCTAGATGTACTCCAATCCCCACATCCTACCCCTCTCCACAAAGAGAGCCTTCCCTAGTGACAAAGAAAATCAGTCAAGCAATATCAATTGACTCAGTGACCACAACTGGAAGTAGATGTGAAATTTCTCACATGTAGGCCCATATTTCTCCAAGGAAGATGAGGTGTACATTTACTCATTTCTTTTAATTGTTATAATTACATAGCATTTAGCTATTTTTCATAGTGTTGTTTCTGCTCATTTTATGTAATTATAATATATGCTGTTTTCTTGGTTCTTCTTATTTTATTTTGCATCATTTCACATATATTTTTCCTCTGAATTTCCCATGTATTCCTGTGGCACAATAATAATCCATTGTGGATATGACTCTAATGTTTTATTGGTTTCCAAGTTTAAAATCAGTGAAACATCACTATATGGTAGAAAGAGTGCTAGATTAGAATCAAATTTGGAATTAGAGATCTGGATTTAAATCCCAACTATGTCATAAAGTTCCTAGTAGACATTATGCATGTAATTTGACTTCTTAGGCATTCAATTCCTTCTATGAAAACATGGGCAGGGGGTTTAGACAAATGACCTTGATTTTTTTTCCCCTGATTTAAATCCTATAATACTTTCTAGATGAGGTTTATATATTTAGGATGAGATAAACATCATAGTGGTGAATATTTCACTAAATTTTAATAGCTACAAAGGCAAGAACTTAGACATGCTGAAATGTCCAGATAATGGATAAACTAAAAACAAAAACAAAAAGGCCTGTAATACAATAAATCAATGCTACTTACATGAAATGTTCCAATTCATGGTGTGATCAATGGTATTTTTAAATTTTTTAATTTTTAAAAAGTCAATGACAGAATGCCTAAAAGATTCAGGCAATAGATTTATAGGACCTGAAAAGGCTATCACTAATCACTTTAAATTATCAGCTCATTGAGCTCTTAAAAAGTTTAATTTATCATTTATTTTGACATTCTACTCTTGTTACATTTTGAATTCCAGATTTTCTCTCTCTTCCTCTGGACCCTCTTCCAACCAATGAGAAGGCAAGCAACATAATATAATTTATACATGAAAAGTCATGCAAAACATATTTCCATATTAGCAACATTGGAAAGAAGAAGGAAAGAAAAAAGGAAAGAAAGAAAGGAAGAAGGGAAGAAAGGAAGAAAAAGAGAAAGAAAATTATGCTTCAGTTTGCACTCAGAGGTCATCAATTCTCTCTCTGGAGGTGGATAGCATTTTTTTTTCAACATGAATCCTCTGGAAGTTTCTTAGATGATTGTACTGATCAGAGTAGCCAAGACTTTTACAGTTGATTGTCATTACAACATGGCTGTTACCATACACCATCTCTTGGTTCTTCCCACTTCAGTTTGCATCAGATCATATAGATCTTCCCATTTCTTTCTGAAACCATTCCCTTTGTGATTTCTTATAGTAAAATAATACTCTTATCACAATCATATATCGCACTGTGTTTAGTCATTCCCCAACTGATGTCAGTTTTCAATTCCTTGTTGCCTCAGAAAGAGCTGCTTTAAATATTTTTGTATATATGGGTCTTTTTTTTTCTTTTTCGCTGATCTCTTTAGGGTACAAAGTCTAAAGTGTTACTTCTAGATAAAAAGGTATATAGAGTTTAAGAGCCCTTTGGGCATAGTTCCCAATTTCCCAAGATTGTTCTTCATAATGGTTGGATCTGTTCACAACTCCACCGACAGTTCATTACTATACCTATTTTCCCTCATCTCCAGCAGTATTTGTCATGTCTGATAGGTGTGAGGTGGTACCTCAGAGTTTTTTAATTTGCCTTTGCCTTTATTTAATAACTGTTTAGAACATTTTTTCATGTGATTATAGATAGCTTTGATTTATTCTGAAATCTATCTTTCATATTTTTAATCATTTATCCATTGGAGAATGACTCTTGTTTTTATAATTTTTACTCAGTTCCCAATATATTTGAGAAATGAGGCCCTCATGAGAGAAACTTACTGTAACCTTTTTAAAAATTACTTCATTGTCTATCATACCTATTTGCTGATCATCTCTTTTAATTAATCTATTTTTACTTTTGCCTTGTCTGCAATCATGATTGCTAACCTTGCCTTTTTTTTTAACTTCAGCTGAAGTCTAATAGATTCTGCTCAAGCCCTATATTTTAACTATCTTTCTGATTTAAGTGTGTCTCTAGTACACAACGCATTGTTAAATTTTGGTTTCTAATCCATTCTAATATGTGCTTCTCTTTTATGGGATAGCTTATCCCATTCACATTCACAGTTATTATTTCTAACTGTGTATTTATCCTTCTCTCACTCTTTTTGTTCTGTCCCTTCTCAAAAATCTGTTTTGCTTCTGGTCACTGACTCCATTAATCTGCCCTCCCTCTCTTATCTCCTTCCCCTCCTATTGAGTAATGTAGATTTCTGTTCTCAACTGAGTATTTACATACACACACACATACACACACACACACATACACACATGCACACACACACATTCTTCCCTCTGAAACAATTCTGATGAGAGTGAGGTTTAAGCATTGCCTGCTACCATACACCCCCATATTCTACTCCTCTATACTCTGTTCCTTATAAGTCTCTTTTATGAAAGATAAATTTGCCCATTTTACCTCTCCCTTTCCTTTCTTCCAGTGCATTCCTCTTTCTCATCCCTTGAATTTTTTTCAAGAAATCATCCCAACATAAGTAACCTACACCCATGCCCTGTTGTCTATAAAGACTCTTTCTAATTGTCCTAATAAAGATAAACTTCTTAAGATTTACATATATCATTTTCTCATATAGTTTAATTTTATTGAATCTCTTACAATTATTCTTTCATGGTTATTATTATTATATTTCTCTAAGGTCTTCTGTTTGAATATCAAATTTTCTATTCCAGTCTGATCTTTTTTTTTGAATCAGGAATGCTCTATTTCATTAAATATTCATTATTCCCCCTGAAGGATTATATTCCTTTTTGCTGTGTTGGTTACTCTTTGTTGTAACCCTAGTTTCTTTACTTCCCCAGAATATCATATTTTCAACCTTCTCCTTTAAAATGAAAGCTGCTAAGTCTTTTGTGATTCTGATTGGGCTCCACAATATTTGAATTATTTGTTTCTGGCTGCTTGCAATATTTTTTCCTTGACCTAGGAGCTCTGGAATTTGGCTATGATATTCCTGGGACTTTTCATTTTGATATTTCTTTCAGAAGGTGATAGTTGGCATCAACTGGAGAGGAACTGTTCTTGATCCTGTGGGTGGCTAGAGATGAACAAAGCAGGCTAGAGACAGAACAGTCAGGAATCAAACAGAAGTTTAACTAATTTCAGAGTAAGGAAAATGGCTTGCAAACAAGGACACATGCTGGAGCACCACCCTTAGTGAGGGTGGTTGCAAGGCAGTGTGGGGATATCTCCATACTCATACCAATGACTGCACAGTGAGGTGTAACACTAATAATGATTGATAACTGGAACAATCTGACAAGTTGGATTACTTCATGACTCAAGCATGGGTACCACAAGTGCTTGTTCCCATTCAGGGACAACCTTACGGTGGTGTGAAACAATGCTAAGATTTTGCTGGGGTTTAGATCATCCAGAGCACAAAGGACTGTTGTTATTCCAAGCTCAGGGCATGGCTTGGTGGCTGGGCCTTAGCTCTGGAAAACAGGGTGTCTCCTAATGTCTTAACAGTGGATTCTTTCAATTTCTGTTTTGCCATCTGGATCTAGGCAACCTGGGAAGTTTTCCTTTATAATTTCTTGAAATATGGTGTGTAGTCTTTTTTCTTTTCATCATGGTTTTCAATTAAAATATCTCTCCTAGATGTATTTCCTAGATCAGTTGTTTTTCTGATGAGATAGTTCCAATTATATTATCTTTTTAAAAGTTCTTTTGACTTTGTTTTATTGCTTCTTGAAATCTCATGGAGTCATTAGCTTTTACTTGTCCTACTCTAACTTTTAAAGAATTATTTTCTTTTTTCAGGTTTTCTCTTCCCCTTTATTAATTTGGTCTATTCTATTTTGTAAGGAGATATTGTCTTCAATGACTTTTTGTGCCTTTTTTACCATTAGGCCAATTCTGTTTTATAATGTATTATTTTCTTCAGTATTTTTGTGCCTCTTTTAAGAAGCTGTTAATTTTTTTTTCAAATTTAATTTTTGCATCGCTCATTTCACTTCCCACTCTATCCTCTATAATTCATCTCTTTAGTTCTTCTAGCAATTCTTACTGGTGTTGGGATCCAATTAGCGTTTTTCTTTTAGTCTTTGATTATATTTATTTTCATGTTGTTATCTTCCATGTTTATGTGTTTGTCTTCCCTGTCACTGTGGTGGGTTTTTTTTTTTTATGGACAAGATCTTTTTGTTGTTGTTTGCTCATATTCCCAGTCTAGTTCTTGACTTTGTACTTCATGTTAGTCAATCTGATAGGTGTAAAGTGGTACCTCTGAGTTGTTTTATTTTGTATTTCTCTGATCAATAGTGATTTAGAAAATTTTTGTCATATGACTACAGATAGCTTGGATTTATTTGTGTGAAAACTGACCGTTCATATCCTGTGACGATTTATCAATTGAGGAATAATTTGCATTTTTATAAATTTCACTCTGTTCTCGGAATATTTGAGAAAATCTTTTGCATCTTCATTGATTCCATTCAAATTCTTGAGCTTTTGCTCTTACAGATGATTTTTATTATTTTTCTAGCTCTATACAATAATTTTTGATAATTTTATTGGTATGGCATAAAATGAATAGATTAATTTAGGTAGAATTGTCATTTTTATTATGTTGGCTCAACCTAGCCATAAACAATTAATATTTTCCCAATTATTTAGATCTAATTTTATTTGTGTGAAAAGTGCTTTATAGTTGTGTTAATATAGTTCCTGGATTTGTCTTGGCAGGTAGATGCCAAGTATTTTACATTGTATACAGTTATTTTAAATGGAAGTTCTCTTTCTATTTCTTGCTGCTGGACTTTGTTGGTAATATATAAGAATGCTGATTATTTATGTGGGTTTATTTTGTATCCAGCAACTTTTCTAAAGTTGTTAATAATTTCAAACAATGTTTTTAATTGATCCACTGTTATTTTCTAAGTATAACATTGAATCATCTGCATAGAGTAATAGTTTTGTTTCCTCATTGCCTATTCTAATTTTTTCAATTTCCTTTTCTTCTCTTATTTCTATAACTAATATTTCTAGCATTCTTTTAAATAATACAGGTGATAATGGGTATCCTTGCTTCACCCCTGATTGCATTGGGAAAGTCTCTAGCTCAGCTCCATTACAGGTAATATTTGCTGATGATTTTAGATAAATATTACTTTTCATTTTAAGGTAAGCTCCATTGATTCCTATGCTCTCTAGTGTTTTTAATAGGAATGGATGCTATATTTTATCAAAGGCTTTTTCTGAATGTACTGAGATAATCATATTACTTCTTTCAATCTTGTTCCTGATATGGTCAATTATGCTGATAGTTTACTGAATATTGTACCAGTCCTGCATTCTTGGTGTAACTATCATTGGCTTATAGTGTATGATCCTTGTGATATATTGCTGTAATCTCTTTGGTAGTATTTTATTTACAATTTTTGCCCCAATATACATTAGGGAAATTGGACAATACTTTTCTCCTGTTTTGTTTCTTCCTGTTTTGGATATCAGCACCAATTGTCATAAAATGAAATTTGGCAGTATTACATCCATTTTCCAAAAAAGTTTATGTTGTATTGAAATTAATTGTTCTTTAGATGTTTGGCAGAATTCACTCATGAATCCATCTGGTCCTGGGGATTTTTTCTTAGGAAGGTCATTGTTGGCTTGTTCAATTTTTCTTTTCTAAGATTGGGTTATCTAAGTATTTTATTTCTTCTGTGAATCTGGGTAATTTATATTTTTACAAATATTCACCCATTTCATTTAGATTGTTAAATTTATTGGCATGTAATTGGACAAAATGGCTCCTAACAATAGTCTTAATTTCCTCTTCCCTGGTGGTGAGTTCACCCCTTTCATTTTTGATACAAGTAATTTGGTTTTGTTCTTCCATTAGAAAAAAAATCAAACAAACCAATGGTGTATCTATTTTGTAGGTGTTTTCATAAAACTAGCTTCTAGTTTTAGATTGATTCAATGGTATTTTTACTTTCAATTTTATTAATCTGTACTTTGATTTTCAGGATTTCAAATATGGTGTTTAATTAGGGATTTTCAATTTTTTCTTTTTCTGTTTTTTTAATTGCATGCCCAATTCATTGATCTGCTTTTTCTTGATTTTGTTGATATAAGCAATAAAAGATAAAATGTTTCCCCTAAATATTGTTTTGACTTAATTCCATAAATTTTGGTATTTTGTTATGTTTTTTTTCCTTTTCTTTAGTGAAATTATTGATTGTTTCTATGATTTGTTCTTTGACCCACTTGTTTCTTAGAATTAGATTATTTAATTTCCTATTAATTATTATCCCTCTTAACATTGTTCATTATTTAATGTAGTTTTATTGCATTATGAGCAGAAAAGGATGCCTGTACTATTTCTGTTTTTCTTTGTTTGGTTGGGAGGTATTATGCCCTAATACAGGGTCAACTTTTGTGTAAGTACCATGTTCTATTCTCATCTAGTGTTCTACAGAGAGCTATCATAGCTAACTTTTAAAGAATTTTATTCACCTCCTAACTTCTTTTTTGTTTGGTTCTGTGTGGGATTCATCTAGTTCTGAGAGGAGAAATTTGAGGTCCCTCACTAGTATAGTTTTATTATCTATTTCCTCCTGTAACTCATTCAACTTCTCCTTCAAAAATTTAGATGCTATACCATTTTGTGCATATAAGTTTTGTATTGATATGATTTTCTTGTCTATGGTACCTATCAACAAACTGTAGTTTCCTTTTTTATCTCTTTTAATTAGTTCTATTTTTGATTTTGCTTTGTCTGAGATCATGATTGCTACCACTACTTTCTTTGCTTCAAATTAAACATAACAATTCTGCTCCAGTCCCTTACCTTTACTCTGTGTGGTTCTCTCTGCTTAGCATGTTTCTTGTAGACAACATATTATAGGATTCTGGTTTTTAATCCATTCTACCACCCATTTAAATTTTATGAATGAGTTCATCCCATTCACATTTATAGTTATCATAACCAACTGTTTTTCTCTCTTTGCTATTTTTAACTTGTTCATCCCTCCTCCCTCCTATATCCCACTCTTTCCCTCCTTACAAATATTTTACTTCTGATCACTGCTTTCTCCAAAATACTTTCCATTTTATCAGTCCCTGCTCCATTTGCTAAAATCCCTGTCCCTTTTTACTTCTTAGAAGCAGGGTAAGATAGATTTCTATATACAGCTGAGTATGCATATTATTTTAACTATACCCAGTTTTGATGAAAGTAAGTTTTAAGCTTTGCCTGTTATCTTTCCCCCATTTTCCTCTCCATTATCATAGCTCTTGTGTGCTTCTTTTATGTATAATTTGCCCCCATTCAGTCTCCCCCCTCCCTTTTTCCAGTGCAATTTTTCTACCCCCCTTCATTTTCTTTTGCTTTTTTGGGAGGAGTGGGACAGGTATCATCCTATCAAAGTAACACTGAGAAATATACACAGTTTAACATTTTTGAATTTATTATATTTCATCTTTTTTGCTTTTTTTAACCTTTATTTTGTTTCCCTTGAGTCATATGTGGAGGTCAAATTTTTTTATTCAGCTCTGTGTTTTTTTTTTTATTTAAGAATGCTTGAAAGTCCTCTATTTCCTCAAATATCCATTTCCCCCTAAAAATTACATTCAATTTTGCTGTGTAGGTGATTCTTGGTTATACTCATAACTAGTTTGCTTTCTAGTATGCCATATTCCAAGTCCTCTGATTCTTTAATGTAGGCACTGCTAAAACCTATGTAACTGACAATAGTTCCACAATATTCAAATTCTTTCTTTTTAGCTGCTTACAATATTTGCTCCATTTTCTGTAAGCTCTGAAATTTCACTATGATGTTCCTGGAAGTTTTCATTTTGGGATCTCTTTCAGGCACTAATCAGTGGATTCTTTCAATTTCTATTTTGCTGTCTGTTTCTAATATATCAGGACAATTTTCTTTGATAATTTCTTGAAAGATTTGTCCAGGTGGTTTTTTTTTTTTTGAGGGGGGTGTGTGGAGGGTGGGCATCATGGCTTTGAGGTAGTCAGATATTTCTTATATTATCTTTCCTGGATCTATGTTCTAGGTCACTTGTTTTTCCAATGAGAAATTTCACATTTTCTTTTCTCTTTTTACTTTTTTGAATTTGTTTTATTGATTTTTGACATCTCATGTAATCACTTGTTTCCACTTATTCACTTTTAAATTTTTTTTTTTTGCCTTTTGGAGGGCAATTGGGGTTAAGTAACTTGTCTAAGGTTACACGGCTAGTATTTTTATGTGGGTGTTAAGTGTCTCAGGCCAGAACCGAACTCGGGTCCTCCCGACTCCAGGGCCAGCGCTTTACTCACTGCGCCACCTAGCCGCCCCTTCAATTTTAATTTTTAAGGAAAAATTTTCTTCTGTGAACTTTTTTATTTCCTTTTTCTTTAGGTCAATTAATTGTTTTTTGGGGAGTTATTTTCCTCAGTAAAGTTTTGTCTATCTGTTTCCATGTTACTGACTTTTTTTTTCAAGATTCTCTTCCATTACTCTTATCTCTTTTCCCAATTTTTCTTCTACTTCTCTAATTTGCTTTTTAAGATTCTTTTTAAGCTCTTCTTGGAATTCTTTTTCAGTCTGAGACCAAATTAAATTTTTTTGAGGCTTCATATGTAGCCATTTTGGTACTATTGTCCTCTTCTAAGCTTATGCCTTGATCCTTGCTCTCATTACAGTAACTTTCTAAAGTCAAGCTCTTTTTTTTGCTCAATTTTCCTGCCTTTTTTGTGACTTGGTATTTTCATGTGAGACTTGGCTCTGGTCCTTTCCTCTCCCAAGTTTTTTGTGCTGGGTCTCTGGGTCTTATTGCTTGCCTTCCCTAGACTTCAGGGTTTAGTTTCTTGCTTCCTCTGGAAGATAGATTTGTACTGGGAACCTGGGCCTCCCTGTTGGCCTCCTTTGGATGTTGGCTTTAGCTGCTGGACAGCTCCAGGGGTGGCCTTGCAGCTGGGTTGCTATGGAAACAGGGTCTCTCTGCTGGTAGGACCCAGGGGTGGGGTCTAGATATTGATCAGTTCTGAGGCAAGACTTTACTAATGATCAACAATGGGGTCAAGGCCTCCCTGTTGGTTAGTACTGGGAGAAGAGTTGCTGAAGTAGAGACTTGCTGTGTTGCATAGATTGCTTACTTGCCTAGGGGGCTGCTGGCTTATTGGGGGCCTTACTAGTGAATTGCCCCAGTCCTGGGACCTTGTTGCAGGTTCCCTGCCTTGAGGCTGGTTGCTGCTGCTTAAGGGGACCTGGTTCCCCTCCTACTCCAATGAGAGAGATCTTTCTTTTCTGCTGGGCTGCTAAGCTTCTTCCCTGCTACTGGGTCAATTCTTAGGTAGTTTTCTAGATTTTTGGAGAGGAATTTGGGATGGCTTCAGAGGGTTCCTTCCTCACTCCGTCATATTGGCAGTGGAAGTCCTTTAGTGAGTTTTAAATGATTAGTTTACCTACTGTTTGACCAGAAGGTTTCATTTGGCAATTTGTAAAATGGGAGAATCCAATATTCCTTGGAAATTGCAGAAATACTCAAAGAAAATAATTAAATCACTTAAATAAGGAAAATTTAACAAAGAAACAAGAACAACAACAAAAAAAAAACTTTACCTTAATTGCTACCCAATTAATCATAAGTTCTTTGTGACCCAACAGGTGATATCAAGGTGGGTAGTAGGTGGAGTTTATCAATAGGAGTATATTATTTCTAATGATACCTAAGATTTTTATGATCTATGTGACTCTGGATACATTATTTAAATTATTACAGTATCATTTTCCTCTTATATAAAATGGAGATAATAATGGCACCAACCCAAAGAAAATAATGTGTGTAAAGTACTTTGCCAAACTTAAAGTACTATAGCAATATTAGTTGTTTTTGCTGCTATTGCTGCTACCATGACATTCAAGAGTTGATGTTGTTCTATAGCCAGCCTGATGCTAAGGCTCTAAGAACTTAAACTAGGTTGGTCCTGGCTTGACAGGCCCTGGGATCTATCCTTAGCCCCATACTTGGCATAGTACATTTCAGAAGGACCTTTCAGAGCTTGAACTTCCCTTTGAGAATCTCATTATCATATTAAAATAGCTAGGTTGAATAGCTGATAAAAGATTCATTGGAATTGGAGTCAGGAAGACGTGTGTTCAATTCTGCCTTAGAAACATTCTGTGTATTGACTGTGGGTAAATCACTTATTCTGCCTTTCTCAGTTTTCTTACTTATAAAATGGGGGAAAATAATAGCTCTTACCTAATAGGGATATTGTGAATACATATTTTGAAATAAGATCTGCAATGTGCTTACCAAACATTAGAATGCTATATAAAAGTTACCCACCATCATCCTCATCCTCATCTTCATTATTGCCAAAGACTGGCAATGCTAGATTAAATGAATATTGTCAACTATCTTCTTTATTGCTCAGCTGCTTAATTGGAAGCAAACTTGAATAATGCAGATTGAAATGAAGCATGATGATCTACAACTTAAAAAGAGAGTTTTTCAAGGCATCAAAATATTTTTCTCTGATTTGTAGAAATGTGCCTCTTTAATATTGATCAAAATTTACTAGTTTGTTCTTCCCAATAGGATTTTTTATCAAACATAGCACATGTCATGCTGAAGAATTTTCAATTCCTCCATGTAAATTGAGGCCAGTTTTTATACTTTCTGTTCCTTATAAGTTAGCTTTAGCAATAACTAGTGTACAAAGAATTCTAGTGTAAATGCATGGGAGCTCAGCAGAAATTTAATTTTTAACATTAAAGAACCTGGAAAAATTGTCAGTCTGGTGATTTTGTCATTACTATGGAGCAAGGTCACATCTACTAATGGAAAACAACTAATGGGAAAAAAGAAAGTTGTGACTTAGAAGTTTTAAGGCAACATGAGTTTTAGTCCAAACAGCAAATGCATTAGATAATCACTGCCTATTTTCCATTAAAAAATCTCAATATGAAAAGCATGAACACATTTCATTTCACTATTCATATTTTTATAGAAAACATCATTGTTGTGACATTCGGTCTTCAGAAATAGAAGATAGAAAATGTCGTAATTCTCTCTCTTTTGTATGCTGAAATACAGAAATTTAGAATTGTTTATCTTATTATAGGCTTTAGAACTGAAAAGAACATCATACGTTCTTTAGGCCAAGCTTCTCATATTACAAATGAGAAAACTGATGTCCAAGAATATTAAGTCATTTATCCAAGGCTATCTGGATGGTAAACAAAATGACAAATCCAAATAATCTGGTCTCAAATACAGTACTTTCTCCATCAGAGCTGTCATGAACAAAAGTAGAATTTAAGAACACTACTGTTAGATACATTGGTCTGAATCTGTGCTTTCCTTAATACATGGAATGCTTGGCATGAATCCCTATTTGGTTGATGTAGATCAGGGATTTATATGTTACCTGGTCATGAAGAGTTGCCTGGAGCACTGGTTTGCACAGAGTCAGAGCCAGGATGACTTAAAAACAATATTTGTACCCAGGTTTTCAGACTCCATAACTGGTTCTATATGCATGCTAACTCTCTTTTTTGGTCAAAGAAATCATGGCACAAACAGGATGTTGACTTTAACATATATACACATGTGTATATGTATATGCATGTATATGTACACACACACACATATATATAATGATTTTCATATATGTTTAGAAAACCTAAATTGTATTGATACTGTTCTTGTATAATTTTATTTTCCAAATACATTCCTCCCAAATCCCTTCAACAGAGAACCAACCCTTTTAACAAAAGATGAGAGACAGAGACAGAGACAGAAAGAGATAGACAGAAAAAGATACAGAAAGAGAAAAAGCATTTCAGGAAAACATATCAGTACTTCAGTCACATCTTCTAGTATATGAAATATTCTTCATCAGTACTCGCCTACTTTGGATAAGAAGAGAGAGACATGATTCTTATCCTATAACCCTTTCAATATTGGCTATTCCCATCTTTGGGAATTTGCTGAGTATAAGGTGAAAATTAAGAGTTGTTTAATTTGCATTTCTTTTGTAATGAGTGATTTGTAGGGATCATCTAGATGACTGTTTATAATTTTCAGTTCTGCTTTTGATTATTGTTTGTTCATATCATTTGACCACTTATACACTGGGGAATAATTTACAAGAATGTGCATTTGTATATTTGTGTATGTGTCCATGTATGTATATAATATTTATGTATATTATCTATCATGTATGTTTATGTGGAGTGTGTATGTTTTATCCCTTAGGGATCTCCCAGTGAGGAACTTTCTTTTCTAATACATAGCATTTTCTTTATAACTTAACATGTTACAGAGCTTCCTGAAAGCACCAAGTGAGAGATTTGCCTGGAGTCATATGAACACAACACCCTAAGTGTCAGAAGCTAGCTGCATGTCTTACTGACTCCAAGACCAATCTAGTTCTATTTTTTATTTAAGTTATTTCCCTTTGTATCTCAGATATAGTCCTAATCAAAGATATTTTATGCAAAGACTTTTTTCTCAGTTAATAGCTGCCCTTCTCATCCCAGTTGCCCTGATTGTTCATGCAAATTTTTTTTCAATTTGGGGTAATTGAAATGACCTATTTTATCTTTTGTGATTGCTTTTATTCCTTTTTTCATTAAGAATCCCACCCCTAACTTCTAGCTATAGTTGTAAAAGCTACATTATCTGGTTCTTTTTTATTTATTTTTTAATTTTTTGAACTTGGATCATAAGATTGCATATTTATTTCAATAAATAAACATCTCAAACAGATTTCCATAAACAAAATGACTATATCTAATGGTAATATCAATAAATTAATGGATAGTAGATACTATCACTTCTCCCCAATGCAATGTATTTCTTCTCTTTATTTTATCAAGTTAGGGCAGAGTATCTGTGATATTGAATGTCGAATATAGGAAAGTGATTATCATGGTAATTATTAGAATTATCTGAATAATTCAGGTCCGATTTTTAACTATTTTTATTGTTCGCTCAGATCTGTGATTCCATTATGTGGTAAACTCTTGGTATGGAAGAAAATACTCTTCATTAATAAAAAATCAACCATTTATCTATAATGTGTAGTCTTGGAGATTTATTCAAGGGCACAGAAAGGTGAAGATATATATCCATTTTTAATGAATTATTTCACGGATAAAATATATAGCAGTGCTTAGGCTTGTGTTGAGGTCTTCTTTATTCCAAGGCTGGCCTTCTATCCCCTACTCCTATGGAGCACTTGCTGTATTTTTATATTCTATTGAAATAGTTAAGGTATTGTAAATTTAACTGGATTGTTGCCCTAGCTTTATACTTTATTTTTCCAGTGTGGTTCTGACCAAAGAGGAAAATATAGACTGTATGGTGTATTAGAAACTACACTGGATAAATAGCCAAAGCCTTGGTTTCAGATTTCAACTCTTACTACTGAGGCAAATCACATTATCTCTGTGGACATCAGTTTATTCATTTGTCCATGAAAAATTTAGACTAAATATTTGAGGTCCTTTTTAGCTTTGAACACTATAAAAATGAAAACTCCATCTCTCTAAATTTGGTTTTTGAGTTATAGCCCACACAGTCCCAAGTATCACAAATTTCCATCTGGAACAAATTGGAAGTTATAGAAATATATTCAATAGAATTATAGAATATCAATTGAAGATGGACCTTTATGGTCATTTCCGCTACTTCTTAAAATGCAGGCCACAACCCCATATAGGGTAGTGAAAAATTTGGCAATAGCAAAAGACTTCTGAACATACAATGACCAAAAATTGATTTAAATTCAAATGCCTAATGAATCTGACTGTTTCTAGCAGCATTTGCCCATGTTGCATCCCACAACTTCACTGAAGCAATGGTTCTGAAGACAAAGCATGTGTGCTTTGCACTGAATATGCCTTCAGGTCACAAAACACCAAGTTGAGAGTAGAAAGTTTAAGAAGCCTTGATTAGTCCAATGTAAACCTAAACCCCTTCCCCTCAAAACCAACCAACCAACTGTAAAGTAATGCCAAGGAAAGGCAACTTCCCAAGGTTCAAAATACCAGCATAGGTGCTCTCCATTTTATTCAGTGACAAAGTAAGGACAGAGAAGATCAAAATATGACATCATTCAAAATACAACATTTACTAAGTGTGATTAAATAATCTCCAAGTACTACCCCACCCCAGGACCTTCCATTCATTCAATCAATTACAAAGTCCCTGTTCTAAATACTACTCCACCCCTAGGCTGTACCTTCATTTAGTCCATCACAAAACCCCTCTTCTCAAATGGAGATTAGTTTCCAAACATAAGTAAAGTACATTCATTTGTTCAACCATAGAACACAAAAAGGTCAAAAGTTCCCCACCCCTGGATCACAATTGAATCTACCCCAGAGTTACATCAAGTTTAAGCACAGCACTTAATAGCCAAATGGAGGTCTTTTCTTCATCTTGACGAGAGGCAAGTTCTCAGCAATCTTTGTTCCTGGGGAGACAAGGCTTAGCAAGGCCACAAGATACATTGCCAGTCTCTTCATTAATTCATCCTCGGTCTGCAGAACAGTCCTAGAACCCCTGAAAACATTAGCAAAATGCTCTCCCAG
>NW_027186523.1:19527601-19648274 GCF_028583685.1 Petaurus breviceps papuanus
CAGGGCAATTCAAAGTGGCCCTCAGCAATCCTCTCAGTCTCTCTCTGCCTCCAAAAGTGCTGCTTCCAAAAAGTTCTTCTGCCTCTCTCTTGTGTCTCTCCAAGTCTACATCACCAGCTCCTGCCAGTTCAGGACTCTCTTTTCAAGTCAACCAGTCCATCCCACAGGTGGGATTAACAAGCTCTGGGTTTTAACACAATCAAACCAAAAACCAAGCCAATACAGGGGGATCTTTTTATTCCATTACTATCACACCAACAAACAAACAAAAAACTTTTCTTTACAGCATATCTTACAGGTATCTTACTTTCTTAATTACGTTCTATGTTGGCTGAAGTGCTTTTCTACCCACTGTTTGTATCTCTTTCATTGACTTATTTGTGTTCACACTGACTAAAATTCTCTACTCTTAGTCATGAGTCCTGTCCCATAAAATTTTAGTGAAATCTATGGTGTTTATCCACTTTTTCTTTTAAATTTCTCTTTTACAGTATCACTCATCTTCAGTGTATTGGACTATGAATATTATTCTGGACCTCCTTTCTATTATTTTTTTAATTAATTATTTCACACTTCACACATTGTCTCTTCTTTCCCTATTATACCTATTGTCCTTCATAAGACATGATTTGTCTCTATTCCCCTCATGTTTCAATTTAAAATCTTAAATTGTTGGGTCTCCTACTATCAATATATCAATCAACCACCAAGTATTTATTAAGTGTCTAATATATGTCACTCATTGTGCTAGGTGTTGAGGATACATGTGTAAAGAATGGAACAGTCCTTATTCAAAGGAATAGTATATCATCTCTAAATTCATTTCAATATTGAATATTTGTAGTCTATTTTCTATCTATTCCATATAACTGTGGTTCATTTCTTCTTATTAAGATGTGATTCCAGTGCCATAAGCCAAATTTTATTCTTTGATATTATCTATGCAGGTGATTATTCATTTATAAATCACCTTTACTGTTGGAAATTCCTGACCTTCATTGGCGAGAAGGGACAATTCTATGTGCTTTCAAGAATTTCAAAAATTTAGCATTCTACTGATTGTGTTCTTCAAAAATGACTGAATGAACTAGATACTGACTTGACCCTCTGTCTTGTCATTGCACTAGAGACATAGTAATCTAAAGAGCAGGCAACATCTAGAGGAGATGCTATGTTTTAAATTCATGCAAAGGAATTGCACTTTTACCATCTATTAGAAAGAAAGAACTGTCATTGGGGTTACATATGCTCATGTCTCTATGTCACTAACTCATTCTTCTGTATGCATTTGGAAGAATAGGTCCACTGATTGGATTACACTAAAAGGAACATTTTAATTTCAGCAACATAAAAGTCCTAATTTGTGGGGACAGAAAATAACAAGCTAGAACAGTTATTGTAATAAGTTGACTTGAACAGATCTATTTCTTAGCATGTCACCATTATATTTTTATGTTCCATGTAGCACATGGAAGCTTCTTATTCAAACTGCAGTCTTCATTTTTAGATCTCCTTTTGTGAAAGACTATTCCATCCTGTTAGAATTTATTTATTCATCTTAAAGTTTTTTTTTTCTTCACATTCCCAGAGCTCTTCTTCAGATTCCCACTTGTAAAATCTTAAAACTATCGAGTGGCAATAAAAACTTTGAATTTCAATCCTCACTAGCATATCATGCTGACAATACAAGCTCCCCTCTCCCATAATTAATTTTGAATAATATATTTTGGATGCTCTATAGAGTTTTTTTGCGATTTTATGTGTAGAATCCTCAGTTTTCTGTATGATATTATTAATTTGGAATTGAGGTGATATGCTTATTCAATGATAAAAGAAAAATCTCCTGAATTTTTACTTTAGTATCTTTTAATTTTACAACTATTATTTCTACATCTTGTGGTTCCATTATTACAGTCATGTCTACCTTTTGTGACCTAATTTGGAATTTCCTTTGAATAGTTACTATAATGATTTGCCATTTCCTTCTCTAGCTCGTTTTAAGGATGAGGAAACTGAGGCAAACAGGGTTTGCAAATAGGTGAGTTTACCTAGGGCCACATAGCTGCTAAGTGTCTGAAGCTGGATTTGAACTCAGAAATATGAGTTTTCCTGATTCCAAGCACAGCACTCTATCCATTGTGCCACCTGTCTTCATCTTAAAAGCTCCTACTTTGAATGTGGGGCATGTTAGGGGTTGGGGGGACTTTCTCTTTGCATGTGTAATGAGGCTGTATGTACACAACCAGGTTGCCTACCATGAAGGCATCCTGGTAGTGTTGGAGTCTTGCTGGGGATGTCCAGATTGCCTACCATAGAGACTTTCTTTGTCTCAACTTGGGTGGGTGCAGCCTCCTTTTATTGGCTATGTATCCAGAACAGGCTGTGTCTTTAAAATAGTCACATTTTTTTCCTGGTTTGCTCATTCTGTCTCATATTCTTTCCAGCATGGTACTTCCTGCTGTGTCCAAAGGATGAAGATCACATTTCGTCCGCAGTGCTGGCACCATGAACTGAATTTGTGAGAGGGGAAGAATGCTGTCCTTTCCTTGCTCTTCCCCCTCTTAACCCCAGCTCAGAGATGGGTTCCAGGGTTCATTCTGGGGCTGCCCTGCTGTACTATCCTGCCTGGAGTCTGGGTTCCATGGGGACCATCACACAAGCTACTGGTCTAGCACCTGGACCTGAGAACAAACAAAATAGGGCAGAAACAAACACCCCCAGGCTCAATTCTCGAAGCTCAGGTAAAGGAGAGCCATACCAGGGGAAGGAAATTTCGGTTCAGTCATTTGGTAATAGTTCTGTGGATGAAATATGTTCTTAATGATTTTCATGAGCTAGCTTTGGAATCAGGAAGATTTGGCTTCAAGTCAGACTGGATCACATAAGGTTGTGATTCTGACCAACTCACCTAATATCTCAGAGCAAATCTGTTAGAGTTTTTTAAAGGTATAAGACCTCCATCAGTAGAGAAATTCCCTCACTGGGAATTTGCTATATTCTGGTGTTGATCTTGAACCTTCATGCTCCTCCTCCTCCTGTCTCAGTAGCCTTCTCACCCTGGAGGAGCCATCATTCCTGCAGCCCTTTCCTCTGATTTGTGAGCTCCTGACCCCAACCACCATTTAAGAAAGTGTTCAGGTTGTTCATGCCCATTTCCTTGCTGGTGCTGCTTGTGATTCTCCAGGCTTTTGCCCAACCCCATCTCAGGCTTTCCAGCCCTCTTTCTATATATTATCTTCTCCAAAAAGCATGTAAGTTCCTTGAGAGCAGGGACTTTAAATATATACATACATGAATATATGTGTGTATGTGTGCAGGTGCATGTATGTATATGTGTATAGACACAAACATATATATATATATATACACATGCATTTTCTCAGTGCTAGAAAATATTTAATAAATGCTTTCCTCCTCTGTCATCTCGATCATCTCTCAATCAAATCGATCATTTGTATAGCTGTCATATCTGTTTAGCTAGCTAGCTAACTATATATCACAATGAAATCATGAGATTGAACAAAACCTAATAAATATAGAGGTGTGAGTTTTCAGAGATTTTTAACATGCTTCTGTGAAAAAGCTTTGGTTATTATCGGTTTTTTTTTTTGGGGGGGAGGGCAATTGGGGTTAAGTGATTTGCCCAAGGTTACATGGCTAGTTTTTTGTGTTAAGTGTCTAAGGCCAGATTTGAACTCAGGTACTCCTGACTCCAGGGCTGGTGCTCTCTTCACTGTGCTGCCTAGCCACCCCTTTAGTTATTATCTTTATATAGACAAACTGCACTAATAATTTAGGTTCAAACTTCAATTTTTACCCATATAAATGAGGTCCAATCTTCCATAGTGGGAGGAGTGGTATAGCCAAAGCTATAGCCCCCCTTGCCTATCGTATGACCATGGACAGCAGACTTACTGATAGGGTGAGAGGCCAACCCAGAAACCCTACAGCAAGGCATATGAGAAGGAAAGAAACCATAAATACAGCAGGAGGCCACTGTTCCACTATTTATTCACACAGGGTAGACATTACAAAGGAAGGTAGAGATGCCACAGGCTGTGGCTCTTCATAACAGCTGTAATCACTTTTCTCACTACTTGCCTCTAAGCTGCCAATTACATGTCAGGTCATTAAAGGACTTACCCAAGCAGGGACTCTAGGCTGGTGATCATTTGGCTTAGGTGTCCCCTGCCCCTCCCTGTGGTATGCTACAGGAACCACTTTACAAGGCTCAGTCCAACTTGAAAGTGATTTAGAGCTAAAGATGAGTTAATCCTTGTATCCACAGCTCTCTGTGGTCTATGCTGCTCGCCCTGGCCTTACAGCTGATTGTATTGTTAGGGACGATGTGTCTGTTTCTGTTAGGACAGAATTCTTCTGGTTAATTTCCAGAAGGCATTGTTTGTTTGTGGGCAATGAGAGATCTTTAAGGGATGGCTTGAAAGTCCAAATCATATAAAAGGGGAAGAAGTATTGAAAGAAATTATAAACACCACTATTGATGATGATGAGATTTCCCTAAGGATCGCTTTTAAAGACTTATACTTGGGGAAGAGAATATTCTCAACCTCTGGATAATTTTAATGATTTCTCAACCAAGGAGATAAATGGATTATTTGGGAACTACAAACACTGGTCAGTAAATGTACATCAGGTCTTTCCAAATGCCTTGCACATAATTGGTAATGAACAATAAAAAGAAAACTAAAAACTTTTAAATGAATTGCTTGTTGAAGTAAAGTTGGGGAGGACTTATCAGAAAAAAAATAGAAGTTTATATGACTTTTTTGCCCCAAATTAAACTTTTGTATTTTTATTGTTCATATTTATTGGATAATTATTCTACTCTTTTATATCTTTGGTTATTAGTCTTTACTACTGACTGGTTTGATCCATTTGATGACACCCAAATTCATTATATATGAGAACTCCTGTTGTCTATCTCTGTATCTATCTCTGTATCATCTATCTATCTATCTATCTATCTATCTATCTATCTATCTATCTATCTATCTATCTATCTATCATCTATCTATCTATCATCTATCTATCTATATCTATCTGTCTCTGTCTGTCTCTGTATGTATGTATGTATGTATGTATGTATGTATCTATCTATCTATCTATCTATATTTATCTAATCTTCAAGGACTTTAGTCATCCCAAACACAATTTCTTGGATGGCCAAGACTTTAAGGGAAGCTATTATATGAATTATTCTCATTACTTTGCCTTTGTTGTGTGGGTTGAATGTTAGCAAACATGGTTAATTAGAACTGATGGATCTTCTATCCTTAGAGGGCAGAAACATCCAATAATTAACCTGCATTCTATCCTGTTGAGCAATGAACTTCCAGAAATGTTCATTTCAACCTTCTGGTGCCCTAAATATAGTCAGTGCTGCATAGTAGATAAAATTCAGTCCTTGAAGTTAGGAATACCTAGGTTCAGGTCCTGCTTTTGATACATATATTCTGGGTAACCCTGCTCAAATCTTTTAATCTCTTGATGGATAAGGCAACTCTACAAGACTTTTAAGTTAAAGAGTGTTGAGGATATGTATGTATGTATGTATGAACCTTCTGTACAGGGAGTTCTTTTATTTTCCCTCATGAAATCAGAACTCTTCCTGCCTATTAAAAATAAACACTAAATATACCTTAAAATGTGAAAGAGTAACTCTTTATCACATATCATCAGACTACTATTGTCTAAAGAAAATTCCTGATGCAAATCATGGACAAACCTGCCCACAAAGGAGCTAGCTGAATTCAAGCATTCCACACTCCTGGACTGATGGCTTTCAGCAATTCATACCATGAACCTGTGCCAGGGAAGTTGCTCATTGACAATGTTCTTAAAATAACTAATTTCTGTTTTTATTGCTGTCATTCTCTGCCCTCCTCCTTTCTCTAATTTATTTCTCCATATGCCGCTTGAGTGAAGACAGTTATTCTTCCTAAATGAGCTATTTCCCATTGATTATCCTTTACTTCTGATAGATCAATAAAGAGATTTGGGGCCCTCTGCCAAATTGTATTTTTCTTTGTAGATTCCCAAAGCAAGGGATTTATACTTCAAGGAATTAAACTCTGCTTATCTTCTAATTTTGATCTTCTTACAAAACATACAGTGATAAAACACCAGCCTTCCTTCTTTCCTTCTCTCAGCATGAACTTGCTTTTATTAAATTTGCATTCTTCCATGCATTCATATGTCCTCACATTAAACCAACATTGAATGAGCAGACCCATCCGTGATGCCTTCTGTGAAACTCAGACAATGAGCTAATCAAGATATTTCAGTTAAGACAAGGTTGAGGGAGTTTTTACAAGAAAAGATAGAGACTCTCAAGAAAGTTCTATATCACATTAAAAATTACTCTGCAGATAATGCTGGATATTGTTATTCAGATAATGTACCCTCATTATTAGACATGAAAATGAAAGTTCGCATCTTCCACTAGAAAGATTTTAACTACTAAGTCTGGGTTGTTTGGGGGCTCAAACTTTGAGTACTTTAACTGTGGAGGGAGAAATTCTTCATACTCTAATTTTAAATATAATCCCGAAATACTCAAGGGGCTGGGCAACTCTTTCAGAATTTTTTTTTCTCATAGCACAGGAATTGATTTTACATAATATCCATCATTTCCTAACTAATGGCCTAATAATATGGATTTACATTCAAAGTCCTAAAGAAACTTTTGGGCAATTAAGTTTTATAAGCTTTTATTAAGCACGTAGGTATATCTGAGGTGCTGAGGGATACACTTAGATAATTGAAGATATTGTTCTTGACCCTACAGGAATTTTATGTTTTTATCACTATTTTTGCTCCTATGTTATTTTTGGTTCTTAAGATAGCCCCCTCTTTCTACTAGTCTTTGACCACCTACTTATAACAAAGAATTTAAAATGACAAAATTACAATACAACAAAACTATATAACATACCAGCTAAATTCAACAGTATATGCCATTTCCCACTTTGCTTCCATCCCCCACATCCATCTTGCAACTGACAAGAATGAAGGGAGGTGCATTCTTGTACTTTTTTCTTTGGGATCATTCTGTTTTGGCATTATGATTGCATAATCCTCAGTTTCAATTGTTGTCCTTTCCATTTACAACATGGTGGTGATTTTATGTATTGTTTTCTTGACTCTTCCTCCATTTCTTTTAGTTTATATGGCTTCCTTTGCTTCTCTGCAGTTTTCATAGTTATCAGTTCATATGGTAAAGCAATATTCCATTATAGTTATACACTACCATTTATGTAATTATTCCCCAATCAATGATCATTTACTTCATTTTCAAGTTTTGTCTTCTTTTGTTTTGCTCCTAAAAGAGTGCTGCTCTTTGTTATATGTAAGACCTTTCTATCTTTGATGTTTGAAAGGAGTTTATGATTATGTAGAGGAAGCAGGATTAGAGGGAGATTAATCAGATACATACATACATAAATACATATGACATAAAATAGGATGTGAATGTACATTAAACTATTATGAGAATTCAGGTGAGAGCAAGAACCCTCAGAAGTAAGACTTATATAGGCCTTATCTAAAGAGAAAATGACACTTTTCGAAATTTCCATGATGTGAGGGTAAAGGCAAAAAAGATGAATCTAAGATATTGGCTTGCAATTCCTATTTGCACAACTATATTCTTGGCGGGTATCATGAGTTCCACTCCTTTTCCTTTCCCCATGATTCCCCAAAAGGGATGGAGAAAGAGAGAGAGACAAAAAAGCCTGGCCTGTCTTGGCTTATAATTTAGTTTTTAATTTTGAATGCAAGTTCAGATTCTCCTTGGAATCTCATCCACCAATGAGTCCTTTCTCACTGTGATAGGCACACACTTGGGAAATTTCAAATGCAAGCTTTGCTCTTTCAGAAGACAATGCTCTGTAACAAGAATGGGCCCAAGAATAGAGATTTACTTGAAGATAGACTCTAATAAGGCCTTCCCTCATAAGCAAATCCACAGGGGAATGGAAGTTAAGACTAATCTAGCCAAAACATTTTTCAGGACATATTGGGTTCCTGACAGAATGACAAACAGAGAAAGGGAAGGACTCTGGTTGTTTTTGGAAATGTAGTGTACCAAATGGCAAGTTACTTCCACAGCTTTGAGAGTATGAATTTAGCAGACTATTTCAGGTCAGAGAGAAGATTAACCAATTTTTTTTTTATAGACCTTCAGGACCCACTTAAAAAAGATTTTGAAGATGTGATGAGACAATAAAAGGCATAAATAGTCTTTATAAAAATAAAATAGTCTAAGAAATGTGATGATTTCTGGGCAGCTAATTGTTGCAAACTCTATGGTGTCAGGGTACCCATCTTATCTAAACTTTAAGTCTTACCTGGTATGGAGTACAATGCTCTGTATACAATGGTCCCCTATATAGTTTCACTGACTTGAATTGCTTTTGTTAAATGCATTTCCTTTCAATGCCATTTGGCATGGTGGCTTGGAAAATAAGCAACTAATGAACAATTCCTGTAGATTATGGGGAAAAAAATCTTAATTTAGTACTTTAGTCCAGGATAGGGCCAAGGACTAGACCTATGATTCTATGGGTACATGGAGCTTCCAGATAAAGAAACTCCCTTCCTCAATGCAGGTCAGTAACTTTTCTGCAAATATAATCTTAGAGAACTCCTTAGAGAACTGAGTAGTCAAATGACCTGCCCAGGTTTATATAGCCAATATGTTTCAAAGGTAAGACTTAAACCCAGGTTTTAGGAACATGAAGGACATTCCTTCCAACTACCCAATGTAAACCTATGAAAGGAATTCGGGGTTGAATTTTGGAGTAAATATCTACTTGGATGAAAGTTAGACCTTACCAACCCTTCTAAGTAGCTATCTTTTGCCACCTATCCATTCATATTCACATCCAATAAATGATTATGGCAGTTCATATTTTTAAGTAGATGAAATTTGAGCCCAGAAATCAAGGTTAAAAGCTGGCTACAATTTTTTTCTTTGAACATATGATCTTATAAACTATTTTTCTAATTTTGTGAAGGTTTTTGGCCAGGGGAATAAGGTTTGTTTCCAGAGGAAACTTGGAAAGGGCATTTACAACTCTTTGGGGCTTAGGTGAAACAAATGGTAGCAAAACAAATACTAAATTCTAAATGAATCAGAGAAGCAATATTCTTTCACTACAGGCTGGTCTTCTTGGACTGCTTTGATGGATGTTAGATTGTGGCAGTCTCAAGGACAAAAGCTACATTTTTGCTTCATTTCAAATGGAGGCTTATTTTATTCTTAAGGTACCAAATGTTCCTTTTCTATGTAATTAATACTCTTGGAGGAAGAGAATCTGTTGGGGGCCAAGATAGAGGAAGATAGAGATCATGGATGGTGAATATATTGTTTCTCCTAATGTGGTACTGGACCATGTGATCTTCTATGGGTCAGGGGTAGAGTATCCTATTCCTCCCTGCCTAAGGAAGGATGAAGGATTTATTTGAACAGAAAAGAAGCTGTTCAGTCATTTTAATCATGTCCAGTTCTTCATGACCCCATTTGGGTTTTCTTGACAAAGATACTAAAGTGCTGTTTCTTTTTCCAGCTTGTTTTATAGATGAGGGAATTGGGGCAAACTGGATTAAGTGACTTGCCCAGATTCCCACAACTAGTAAGTGCCTGAGACCAGACTTAAACTCAGGTCCTCCTGATTCCAGACCCAGTGCTCTTGGTCAAACAGGGTCCTGAAGTGTCAAGTATAGTCAATAGCTGGGGGTACAAAAAGCTAGTCTGGATTTGGCTAGAAGGCTATTGTAGTAGATGAGCTATGCTGTAATAAGGGATTGAACAAATACGGTAGCAATATGAAATGAACAGTAGAAAGCTATAGGTACAGAAAGGGAAGATTTCAAGCCTTGGTGATTAGAAAATGTTGATAACATTGACTGAAGTAAGAGCACTAGGAAGGGGAGTTGGTTAGAATTGAGGGAAATTAGTTTTTTTTTAGACATGTTGAGTTTAAGAACATATATATAGATATGTATATACATATAGACAGATCTACATAGATACATCTCAATAATATATATTATATATAACATATATACACATACATAGATACATATGCAATCAAGTTTAAGTGACTTATCCAAGGTCACACGGTTAGTATCTGAGGTCACATTTGAATTCAGGTTCTCATAGGGCTGTGCTCTATCCACTGAATGACCTAGCTGTCCTGAGGAATGTTCAAGTGGGAATGTTAAGTAAACAACTTGATACATTGGACTAGAACTTAGAAGAGAAATCAAGTCTATAAATACAGATCTGGGGTCATAGCCAAGTAAATAATAATTATATTTATGATAATTTATGAGTCCTCATAAGGAGATAATATTAAAAAATGCAAATGGCCCAGACCAGAACATTTGTAGGTTTTTGGGGAAAGAAAAGGAAGAAGACTTCTGTCAAGTATATAGATAAGGAGTAGTCACCTAGGGAGAAGAAAAACCTACTCTTAATTATTTGGATTTAGGATTTTACTGGATCAGCTAGACCATCAGACCTATATCCCTAACACTCTACTATTCTTGAATATTTCAAACTAAAATCTGAATTCTCTTACTTTTCATTGGAGATGGTGAAAATTAATAGAAAAATATACACAGGTGGTCTTTGTGCTTAGGTAGAAAAAGGGCCTCATAATAGCAGTCTTTACTGCCTGGAAACAAGTACAAAATGTTTAATGTGTTTTTTAAGTGGCTCTATACTGACATCAGCTAATGCCTAAAATAGAGCAGAAACATTCACAATGCCAGGTTCTACCACATGCCTTATGCAATCCCACCTACTACAAGAATGGAATATTTAGTGATAATGCATATAACTCTAGCAGGCTGGAGGACAGGAGGGCCCTCTAAGCACCAGCCATATGATGGGCTAAAGTGAAGTTAACACACACAGAATAATCAAAAAACTTAAAGGTTGAGGAACAACCTGGAATAATTCCAGCCTAGTTGTGGATCAGGGCAACACTCTGGCCAACAGCAATGAGGAATAGGCTGAGTCTTCTTGATAAAAAAAAAACAATGTAGGATAGTTCAAATTGCTGGGCACTAATTTTTTTTACCTAAAATAAAGGTTTTATTATTTTATTATAAACTTAATATCAAACATCAGTTAAACAAATGAAGTATGTTTTACATTATTCACACATCTACATTATGATTCACATGTATACCAATGAATACCCAGTAACAACACAATTGGCTACATGTCAGTTACTCCCTATGAGTCTCTGCCAACTTTCTTTATTCATTAATTTCTGTCTGCTTTTTCTTAATAATTCCACTTTTTAACAAAGAGAGCAGTATATATATGCACACATAAATGGGTATGTACTAGAAAAGGTATAATGAGATAATTTCAAAGGTGCTTTTTGTTTTTATATCACATTCATTTCTGAATATACTTGCCTCTCTTACCCATTAAGCCTTCAATTATAAGAAAAATTAAAAAAAATAACAGATTAGCAAAACCAATCAACATACTGACCACATCTAACAGTAGATAATAATAATTTTTATGCAATTCTCTACCTTTTAAATGAAGGGTAGCAGAGGTATTTACTCAATTTCTCAATCCTGACAAGCTTAGTTATTAAAATTACACAGCATTCAATTCCTTTGTATTGTTTTTTTCCCATTTGTATTTTTATTATCATTTTGTCTATTGCTGTCTTGGGTTAGGTTACTTCACTCTGCATCAGTTAATATAAATCATTCCATGTTTCCTTAAATTCTTCATGTTCATCATCTCTTATGGTGTAGTAAAATTTCATTATATTCATATAAATGTATATTATGGGGCAGGCAGGTGACACAGTGAGTAGAACACTGGCCCTGAAGTCAGGAAGACTTGAGTTCAAATCTGGTCTCAGGCACTTAACACTTACTAGCTGTGTGACCTTGAGCAAGTGACTTAACCCCAACTGCCCTCCAAAAACCAACAAAAACAAAAGATTACTGCTAGGCAATCAAATTACTGCTAGAGTAATCAACAGCTGGTATGAGAGAGCATCTCTTTCTCCTACCTTATCATATCACATTCATGTCTGAGACAAATTAGGGACAGGTAATGGCCTTTCACCTTCTTTCTTCCTCTGAAGATCAAATTCTTTTGTGAAATAGGATGATCCAATTATGTGATTAGGGCACTACTAATAGATTAAACTGAATCCACTCATCTAGAAATATTATATAACAAATTCTTTCCTGATAGGTTAGGATCCTTAGTAAATGGCAGTGTGAGATGGATGTTTTTGGAGTCAAAGGACCTGGTTTCAAATCCTGTTTCTGCTGTTTATGCTGAACCTCTTATCCTTTGTGGGTGCTAGTTTTCCCATCTTTAGAAAGAAGATGTTGGGTTATATGAACACTAAGGACCTTTTCCAATTTGACATCTATGATTACATGACCCTATAAGGCTTGTCGTGTGTGGGGATGCCCTTCTCACTTTTGTGCCATGCTTCCTTTCCTGCTATTAGAGAATCATGGTTGGGCTTGGACAGCCCAGCCCTATGCACCTTTGTTAGGAAGGTAGATCCTTCATTCCCCAGTCTCTTAGTTCTGTGCCCTTTGTATCTCTCGTAGAAGTTCTTCTCATGCTACTCTCTATCCCTATCCCTTTGTTCCATCTTCCTACTAAAATCTACCCTTTGCTAAACAAATGAAATTTTGACACTGATGTTTTCCTGTTCCCCTAAAATCATTCCACCTGTTTATTCTTAAGGTTGGAATGTGGAATATATCTTTGCTTTGGTGTCACAAAGAAAGGGGTCAGGGGAAGTGGAGGACCTGAAATACCCAGCATGAACAGGAAAGAAGAAATATTTTCAGAAAGTCATAGAGCAGCAACAATGCTAAAGTGAAGGACAGCTATTTTAGTACCTTCATGCCATTCATCTTCACTTTGAATGGGAGAAGTCAAGAAGACCTCCTCAACACAGTATAAAAATGAACAATGGGAATATTATAGGAAATGGAGTGTGTGTTTCTCAGAGCATCTGGCACCAGCATCTGTTGGAGATGGGGCACGAAACCATTGCTCTTTCGTACTATGGAAGGCCTAATTAAGCAACATACAACCTCAGAAACCCTAGAGTGTAATTTCAAATCAGTATCCAAAGGTTTATATGCTCATGCAAACCACTTAGATCAGTAAGATTGAAGTGGAAATCTCAGCAAAACTGACTCATTTTTTTTTTTTTTGCCTAGAACATGTATTCCATCAACTGGCTCAGGAAATTTTTGTGCCTGGCCATGGCCTGTTCCCCAGCATGGTGTAGGACAGGACTGGAAAGGCCCTCGGAAAAGTATATAGTCAATTTTCTTAGTTCTAGATAAGACTAGGTATACATTATCCCAGAAAGAAGTTTTTCATTGCTTTGCATATAATCTCTTGAGGCACTAACCTTGTTCCAGCATCTCTCAACCTTTTAATAAGAAATTTTTTTCCTAATGACTATGTTCAGTCTCTCTTCTCACAATGCTATTCTAGATACAGAGGAGTATCTCACTGTCACATACACAATATTCCTGTATGTAAATGAAGATTGTTTTTATATAAATCTTACTTCTTCGTCACTGAGTAATAGAAGTACAATTTCTTTAGTTTTTCTTTAGATCTAGAGACCAGACCTATGATCTCACTAGTATAGAGAATTCCATCTAACAGCACAGGTTGACACCTTCTCTGCAACTTAGAGTTTTACTGAGATTGTCAAGAGGTTAATTGAGAATTTCCCAAGGTCACATAGTTACTATGTACCAGAAGTAGAACTATAAGCCATATCTTCCTGACTCTGAGGCCAGGTTTTTTTTTCCACTGCTGCATATTGTCTCCCCTCCTTTCCTCATAGAATATATTTTCCAATTTTTTTTATTATTACGTTCCAATTTTTATTATTACACAGAGGGCTTATCTCTTTTGGAGTATTTCCATAGGGGAAAAAAGGTAACTAGAAAAAAATTAAGATGGAAGGTTTCCTTGTGGTTATTCTGTATTGTTTTACTATTTTAATGATCCAAGATTTGAGTACTTTTGGAGATGGATGGAAGGGGCTTAACTTTGGATGCCCTCTGACATTTTTATTTTCAAAAAAGTAATCAAAATTGCACTTTGCAAATAACACAGGCATTCATTTCTTTCCTTCTCATAAATAAATATAATAGAGATAAGATTAGAGCAATTTTCTGTCACCTTTGCTTCCTGAACTGATGCTTAGAAATGGAAATTTAATGAGCCAAATCTACTTACCACTTTGTAATCTTGAGATAGACATTTTAGAAGTCACATGATACATATAGGGCTTTTATATAATTCCCTCTTTCTCAAGGCTACTAGTTTGCCCATTCCCAATTCCAAATTTAGGTGCAAATATATTTCTGAAAAAAGAAAGATTGCTAGATAGTCTTTTTTTTGGATCCATTTGGGAATAGAAAAGATTTTTTTTTTTAAATCTTGCATCTTGTTACATTTCAGTTGTCTGTGACAGATTCAAATGTAATATTAGATGTCCTGAAGTCCAACAGTCATCCAATTATTTCCAAACAGGTCTTTCATTTAAATTGCATTTTGAAAGAAACAATTTCCATGATTCATCCTGTTGTCTGCAATGTTCTCATTTATGATGCCCAGGTCATCCTGAGTTTTCAGTTAATTATTGTAATAGCAGTGCTTTCATTGTCTTGCTAATTTGCTGCCAGCTTTATGATATTCAAGAAGTTTTCTTTTGTTTTATGTTTTCAGCAGTCTGGAAGAGGTTTGCTACATGATACTGTAAGGCTTTTGTTTCTTCTCATAAAGGAAGGGAGTGTTTTTGGGTGATTATAGAGGGAAGTGAACATTGAAATCTTTGGATCCTGGTCTTAATTCTTAAGACCTTGGCCAACCTGCTCTGTCTCTTAGTAAAATAATCATTTTTCATAGACAATCTCTGAGAATTCAGTCCAAGTACTACTATGAGGTATTTTTTTTGAAGCACTAGAATTTAAGAATAAATCAAAAGTCCAAGGTACAACAATATAATGCATTTTTAGCCCATAAGACAAAGAAAACATAGACAATAAAATATTTTTCCAAAATTTTAGAAGTAAAATTTTAATAAAACTTTTCCATAAATTGATGCTCCAAGTCCTTCTTGTGTTAACAAATAGGATTTTTTTAATTCAAATGAAAGTTGTCCTCAAAGTAACACTAACATGGATGTTGATATTGATATAGATATGGCAGGGGAGGGTGATAGTCTAAACCTGTGAATTCATTGATTTAAGGAATTTCCAATGTAGAAATTCTTTCTACTGATATGGGTCAGGAACTTGTCAGCAGTGTAGTATTAAAGAGTTTCCTGGGATATCCTGTCTATTCTCTCATTTAATTTTTAAGTTTGCTACCTTATAAGGAGATATTACAGGTATCATTTCCCCATTTGATTAATGAGTACACTAAGGGCCAGATGTGTTTAGCAACCTGCCCATTATCACACAGCTAATAGTAAAAGGCAGAACAGGAAATTATTTTATGCCAACTCCAAGTTTTCTTATCTAGCCACTATACTTCCACTGAGTGTATAAGAAAATATAAATGACAATAAGACAGAAACAGTGTTAAGTATATTAATCTTTTGCTCACTAAGCATATGGTTTCTAACAGCTAACATTTATACAGCAATCTGACGTAGATACAGCAGGTACCATTGTCCTCATTCTATTGATGAGGCAGCTAAGGTTCAGAGAAGTTACATGACTTGTCTGTCCTTGAAGAGTATCAGAGATAATATTTGAACACAGGTGTCTTCTGACTCTGAACCCTATTTCCACTCCACTATATTGTCTGCAATGCTCAAAACATGCCTGGACTTCAAGGCAGTCCTTTGGATTACTTTCAAAGTGTATGATACATTTCTTTCAATATTTTCCAGGACAGTAAATCTTCATCTTTTGAAGGTGAATTAGATTTTTTTGGAAACATTCAAATGCTATTTAAAACTAAATTTGGTTATAGGTGCATATTTATTCTGGGTAACAATTTTTTTTCAGGTTGCAAATGAGATATGACTGATTAGGTGATAGGTGAGAGTGATAGGTGAAACTAGTTTAAAGTATATTTTACATTCTGATTCTGAAAGCAATTCCAAAGGAAGATTTTTTTAATGTGTTAAGTTATTACCATATAATTGAACTCTTCCAAAATAATGACTTCAGAGAGATAATGCAGTACAGTAGAAACAAAGGCTTTGAAAACAGAGGACCTGGATTCAAACTCTACCTCTGTCATTTATTTCCTTTATGACCTTGGGCAAGACATTTAACTTTGCTAGCCTTTAACATCCTCATCCATTTAAGGAAAGAGTTGGATTAAATGATCTCTACCTCACCTCTCTACTCTAAATATGTCACCTATAGAGCATAGCACTTACTTGGATCTTTGAGTTCCAATGTATTTGTTTAAGAAAATAATCTTGTTACTTTATTGTCACACCTCAAATATTTTTAAAACGTGCCACAAAAAAAGAATATCCTGTTGTTTATGGTTATGTTTAATTACTTATTTCTTGATGGCTTAAATTAATCCCTCTATTTTGGAATAGTTCTAATCAGCTCAAACCTTTCCCAGGTTTTCATGTTTTTGTTCCCTTTTATAATAAAAATGACAAGAATATCACACACACACACACACACATACACACATAGAGCTTTGCTGTTTACTAAGCACTTTTCAAATGTTAATCCAATGAAATAGTCAGTGCAAATATTATTACCTCAATTATTCCCACAAAGTCAAGTGGCAGATGGGTAACAGAGGGTGGCCAGGACTAGGGTTGTGTTGAGGTTGTTTTGGGTGTTGAGAAACAATTTCATTTCCTCTCCCCAGACTCATATTCTAAAATTAGAGGAGTCCTGTTGGGAAATACTTTTTGGCAAAAAGATTTTCAAATTATGGAAGCAATATGAAGCGATTTGTATTCAGTACAGTTTTAATAGCAAAGTAGTGCCAGTTGGCCTCTGGACATTTTTGCTCTAGGACAGATAATACATGTATAACACAGAGCACAAAGTAAAGGGAGATGGGATCACTGCCTAATGGACTTAGACTCCAAAACAACTGGGAAACTGTAATCTTTCAGCAGAGGGAGGATAAAAAAAATGAGATTAGGTTGAAATCTTTACATGTGGATGTGAGAGGAATGCATTGACCCTGGATCAACATATGTAGCCATTTTCTAGGAAGGTTGTCCTTGCAGATTTCATTTAGCTCTTTATACTTCTCACCATGTGAAGCCCTATGTGACCCTTGTGGTGTGTCAGCATCTCTTGAGAAAAAAAGGCTTATCCAGTAGGACTGTATTGCCAAAGGATTGTTTTCCGTTTGACCTACCAGCTCACACTTGTGTTTTTCTCCTATTTTTCATGCATCTTTTGCCCTTTTCTTATTGTAATGTTCACCTATCCTTTAAATGTTAATAAAAGAGTGCTTATATAGCTCCTTACCTCCAAAGTCTGGGAAGTTTCACCCTCTCTATTTTCTGAAGAGATTGACTATGAAATGGTATTGTTGAAAGATAAATTCTTTTTTTATGCTATGTTGAATTTACTTTTTTTTTTTTTTTACTAAATATATTTGCTACCAGGGTAATTTTTTTTCAGGTTATAAACATGGATTGTATCAGATGCAATGAAAAATGGTAAAGAGGACACAAAACCAAACAAGAAAAGGACTAAGATCAGGTATTTTGCTTCCATCTGGATGTAAACTCAGTTCTTTCTAGTTCTTTCTCTGGATGCACACATTTTGGGGTTGACTTATATCTCTGCATTGCTAAGAAGAATCCAGTCTATCAAAGTTGGTCATCACACATACGTTGTGTCTGTAATCTTGTACAAATTTCTCTTGGTTCTATTGTTCTCACTCAGCATCAGTATAAGCCTCTCCAGGTAAATATGAAGTCCGTCTGCTCCTCATTTCTTATAGCACAATAGTATTCTATAACATGCATATACCACAACTTGTTCAGCCATTCCCCAATTGATGGGCAGTCCCTTAATTTCCAATCCTTTGCCACCACAAAAAGTGCTGCTACAAACATTTTTGTACATATGGGTCTTCCTCCCACTTCTATGATCTCTTTGGGATATAACCCTAGGAGTGTATTGCTAGGTCAAAGGGCATGAAATTATTTATAGCCCTTTGGGCATAATTCCAGATTGCTCTCCAAGAAGGCTGGATGAATTTATAACTCCACCAGCAATGCATTAGTGTTCCAATTTGCCCACATCCTCTCCAGGATTTGTCATTTTCCTGTTTTGTCATCTTAGCCAATCTGACTGGTGAGATGTGGTACCTCAGAGTTGTTTTGATTTGCAATTCTCTAATCAATCGTGATTTAGAGCATTTCTTCATGTGCTTATATATATCTTTAATTTCTTTCTCTGAAAATTTCCTGTTCATATCCTTTGACCATTTATGAACTGGGAAATGACTTGTATTCTTATAAATTTGACTCAATTCTCTGTATATTTTAGAAATGAGTCCTTTGTCAGAGACATAGGTTGTAAAGATTCTTTCCCAATTTCCCACCTCCATCTTAATCTTGATTACATTGGCTTGGTTTGTACAGAAGCTTTTCAATTTCATGTAGTCAAAATTATCCATGTTACATTTTATAATGTTCTCTAATTCTTGTTCAGTCATAAAATCTTTCCCTCTCCACAAGTCTGATAGGTAAACTATTCCTTGTTTTCTGAGACTGCTTACAGTATCAACATTTATACCTAGATCATGTACCCGTTTAGACTTGATTTTGGTATATGGTGTTAGATAATGGTCTATGCCCAGTTTCTGCCATACTATATTCCACTTTTCCCAGCAGTTTTTGTCAAATAGTGAGTTCTTATCCTAAAAACTAGGGTCTTGGGGTTTATCAAACAATAGATTACTATAGTTGTTGACTTCTGAATCTTGTATGCCTAATCTGTTCCACTGATCCACTCCTCTATTCCTCAGCCAGTATCAAGTAGTTTTGATGACTGCTGCTTTATAATACAGATTGAAATCTGCTATAGCTAGTCTACCTTCCCTAGCATTTCTTTTCATTAATTCCCTTGATATTCTAGACTATTTATTCTTCCAAATGAATTTTGTTGCTATTTTTTTCTAGCTCTATAAAGTAGTTTTTTGGTAAATTATTTGGTATGGCACTAAATATATTATTTAATTTAGGTAAAATTGTCATTTTTATTATATTACCCAGCCACGAGCAATTGATATTTTTCCAATTAGTTATATCTGACTTTATTTGTGTGAAAAGTGTTTTGTAGTTGTGGTCATAGAGGTCCTGGGTTTGTTTTAGCAGGTAGATTCCCAAATATTTTATAATGTCTACAGTAACTTTAAATGGGATTTCTCTTCCTATCTCTTGCTGTTGAATTTCATTGGAAATATACAGGAATGCCGAGGATTTATGTGGGTTTATTTTATATCCTGCAACTTTGCCAAATTGATTTATTGTCTCAAGTAGTTTTTTACTTGATTCTCTAGGATTCTCTAAGTATATCATCATATCATCTGCAAAGAGTGATAGCTTGGTCTCTTCTTTGCCTAATTTGATTCCTTTGATTTCTTTTTCTTCTCTAATTGCTACTGCTAACATTTCTAGTACCAGATTGAATAAGAGGGGTGATAGTGGACACCCTTGCTTCACCCCCGATCTTTTGGGAAATGCTTCTAGCTTCTCCCCATTACATATAATACTTGCTGATGGCTTTAAATACATGCTACCTATTATTTTAAGGAGAAAGATAAATTCTGAAAAGGGTTACATTATTCTTCCATGGCAAATAAAAATTAAAACTGACTTATTTATAATTGAACTTTTTTTTCAGACAAACATAATGCCATTGTATCCTACCACTGCTAGTTCCCTGCCTATTTTTAGCACCAAGCCACCCCTACTTCTGCTGTTTCTACTCCTTTTTTCATGTTGTTGAACACTGATGGGAGTAGTCATGTGCTAAATGGATTCTTCTAGATTTATGTTACGCTGGGTCAAGTGGTCTGTCACAAACACATGAGAATTCTTTTATTCTTCTTTCATTGTATCTGATCAGTGGCTATTCTGAACCTTCTCCTTTTTTCACAAACATCCTATGACATCACACTCCCCACTCTTAGAAGATAACCCCCACCTTTTACTCTTCTGAAAACACTAAGATCATGTGACATAAACTACCAATCCCTCTACACCTTCACCCATCCTCTTCTTTGTTTCTCTAGTCTCTAAGGAAAGGGCTGCTAAGTCTTGTATCTATTTCTGCCTTTTATCTTATCCCCTCCAAGCTCCTCTGGTTGTTAATAAATTCATTCTTTTCTTATTTCCGATTCTTCCTATTTGCTTGTTTCTTCCCCATTTATTCAGGTCTCCTATATTTAAAATAATGATAACAGGAACAACAAAAACAATATTTTCACTTGAACCTGGCATTTCTTCAATTTGAAGTCTTTTATAAAAATTCTTTTCCACTTCTGAACTAGAATCACCTGCAGTCACTATTTTACTTCCTTTCCTCACCACTCACTCTACTAAAACTACTATGTCTGAGGTTACCAAGTACATCTTACTTTTTAGATCAAATGGCCTTTTCCTTGGCCTTATGCTATTTGACCTTTACCTTCTTCTGTATGCTTTACTTTGGTTTCCATAACTTTCTTCTTCCTATATCTTGTATTACTTATCTGAATCCTTTTTCTTTCTTTCTTTTGATCATCATTCATCTCACAGTCCCTTAAAATAGTGGGTAAGAAGGCTATTTCTAGGATCTCTTCTCTTTTTCCTCTTCTATTTTTCCTTGATTATTTCATCAATCTAGGTATCATATCTATCTATGCACAGGACTCAAAAAAATCTATACTGCCTTATTCTGTCTCCTGAGCTCCCAATAACTGCCTAGTAGACATCTCTCAGAAGTCTTGTCAGCATTTCAAACTCAACATGTCCAAAATAATAGTTATTATCTTTCCCCACCAATCTCTTCAAACTTAGCATTTCTCTTAAAGTTACTATCATTCTTCTAAGTCACTTATTTTCAAAAACTAATTGGCATCTTTAACTCTTCATTGCCATTTGGTCCCCACATCTGACCAATTATTGAGTTTTGTTTATACTTTTTCCTCAGTATCTCCTGTATCTGTCCCTGCTTTCTGTTCATACCACAATTATCTTGTTTTAGGCCCTCATCACTTCTCATTTGCTCAATTTCAGTAGCCTCCAAATGGTCACCATGAATCAAATATTCCCCTTCTTTATCCATCTCCCACACAGCTTCCAAGTTGGCATTCCCAAAGTTCAGGTCTCACTTGCTTCTCTTTTTCAGAATCCTTAGTTTTTCCCCATTGTCTTTAAAATAAAAATGTAAAACCTTCTTCTTTATAATGTCATTCAAGTCTATCTTTTTAGCATGATTACTCATGACTATTCCTACCTCACAATATTCCCCAGTTGACCAGGCTTATGTACTGTTTCCAGCAGATTCTTTCCATTTCCTGTCTCCATCCCTTGACACAGGCTGTTCCCCATGCATGTAATGCCTTCCTTTCTGAATGCTGTCCCTTGGAACCTCTATCTCCTTTTTAGACTCAGTTCAAGTTCCACTTCCTTCCAAAAACCTTTCTTGATGCTTCCAGTTGTCAGGGACCCTTCCTCTAGTCACTGTCTGCTTATTTTGTATATATTCATCTTTATTCATTCATCTCTGAAACTGGAGCATCCCTGCAAATAGAAGGTAAGCTAATAATCTAGCACAAGTTCTGGAACATAGAAACATTTAATAGAAGCTTGTTGATTTATTGATTAATATTAATCTACTCTATGTGCTAGTTTCTAGCCAGGCTGGACTAGTGGTTATTAATAAACCAGAAATTGCATTTCTTGTGTCAGTGCATTTTTACTCGCTAGTGTATTTGTACACAGCTGGTACATAAATATTTATTGTGTTGAACTAAAATATTATTGAATTTCTTCTATGTGCAAGGTGTTCTCCTTGATGCAATATATGAATGAAAGATGTATACGATATAGTTCATTACTCTTAAGGCACTCGATGTCTGCTGTAGGGGAATAAAAACTAGTTTTGTAGTCTCAAGACCTGGATTTAAAACCTGGCTCTATCATTTTTTAAGTGTGTGACCTTGAGCTAGCCATTGAACCCTTCTGATACTGTTTTTCCAATGATGATAATAATAGTGATTTATCTTGTCTCATGGGGTTGTGAGTAAAGCACTTTTTCAACTGTCAAATGTTATATAAATGTCATTTACTATTACATCTTATGGTCAGTTATCTTTTCACCAGCTGTCCTGCTGAAATGCAATGACTTCCCCTCCCTCCCCCACAAACATGGTTAAATCAATACTGTCATAACTACTGGAAAGTGTTTATCAATCTACTCTCCAATAATCTACTTACCATTCCTCTAATATTCTAAACCAAAGCATCTCTACCTGGACCCAACTCACCTATATGGATTATCTTTCCTCTAGAAGGAAAATGCTATGAGGGAAGGGGCTGTATCTTCTTTTGTATTTTTATCTTCATTAACCTAGCGTTTAGTGTATAATAAGAGCTTAACAAATATTTTTCCCATTAATTTTTTAGTTCATTCCTTCATATTGAATTAAAGGACACAGAACATGAGGTTAGTCCATAAACAGAGTTTGGACAGAGAGGAATGGAGAATTAGAAATATATTATGAGATAAATTCAGATATGAGTTCAGATGAGGAGGGAGAAGTTCCAATTATATTATTCTGGTGAGCAAAATGTGAATTATAGTACTACTCTATGTTTGTTTAATGTTTCAGAGTTTGCAAAGCTTTTACATGCATATCCAGTCTGCTTCAACAAACATTTATGAAATGCCTACTATATTGAAGGCAAAATCCTAGAGGAGGAAAGTGCAAAGAAAAAAATTGCAAACAGCCCGGTCTCAAGCAGTATAATTGTATTCACGTGATCTTTGAGTTTTAAAACAGCTCAGGTGGTGGGCAGAGCACATTGAAGTCTCATTTTTTGGAAAGTAAACTTAGTTTTGGAGTAGTCAAGTGACTTGCATAATTTCAACAGATTAGGGTTAGAACCAGTGGTATGTAGGTAATTTTTCCTAATCTAATGATTGTTCCATTGATTCACATTGCCTCCTAAGTATCACCTTGTGTTCAGCATCATCCCCTCCTTTTCTTATTCTTTGCTTATAAATGACTATATGAACATATATATGCATAACATATATGTATATTTATGAAATTATATTTTCTATACACCCTAATAAGACAGTAAACCTAAGAAAGGTCATCTCTGCACAGATGATTCTTAGATTTATTTATCCAGCTCCAATCTTTTTCTAGACCTTCAGCGTGGCATCTCCAATTGCTCATTAGGCATCACAATGTCCTGCAGGCATATTAAACTTATCATATTCAAAATTGAACTCCTCTCCCCAACCCTGACTTATTTTTAACTTTCTTACTACTGTTAAGGGCACTACCATACTCCCATCCCCAGATTCTCAATCTCTTTGTTATCCGTAACTTCTTACTCCCTCTCACCCCACACTGGACCCTCAGATTGCAATTTGTTCTAAAATTCACTCTGTTGTTGAATCCTGTCAATTCTACTTTCCCAACATTTCTCATACACAACCTCCTTTCTCCTCTGTCATTGTTGTCACCTTGGTGTGCGTTCTTATCACTGCACAACTGGACTATTGCTATAATCTGCTGCTTCATCTCTCTTCCAAAGGTCTCTCTTCACTCCAGTCTATCCTCCATTCATCTATCAAAGTGAGCCTTCTAAAGTACCAGTCTGATGATTTACCACCTACCCCGCAACCCCCCATTCGGTAAAACTCCAGTGGATCCCTATCACCTCTATGAACAAATAATATTTTATATTTGGCATCCAAAGTTCATCTTGGCCTTTCCCTCTCCTACCTTTCTCCATTCTCCTTGCACCCTGTGTTCTGTGATGTACTCTATGATCCAGTTACATTGGCCTCCTTGCTCTTCCTCAACAAAACACCCCATCTCCCAACTCTGCATTTTCATAAGCTTTCCCTAATATTTGGAATTCTCTTTCCCTTTCCATCCACCTCTTGGCTTCCTTCAAGTTATCAGTTAAAATCTCACCTTTTGCAAGGATTCTTTCCTATTATCCTATACTACCAGTGCTGTCCCTTTTAGATCATTTACACTTCATTCCACATATATTTTATTTGTTCATATTTGTTTACATGTTTTATCCCCATTAGATTATGAGCTTTTTGAGGGCAGGAATATTTTTTGTCATTTTTTTTTTTGTATTCCCTTTGTTTAGCTCAGTGCCTGACAAATAGTAGACCTTTAACAAACACTTGTTGACTTATCAAACTGATTTGATGACTTGAAAAGCAGAGGTTTTTTTTTTTTTTAAAAGCAATTGGGGTTAAGTAACTTGCTCAAGGTTACATGGCAGTTATTTCTGGGTGTGGTGCTAAGTATCTGAGCCCAGATTCGATCCCCAGGTCATCCCGACACTGGGGCCAGCTGATGCTCTTACTCTGTGCTACCTGGCCTCCCTGAAAAGTAAAGTTTTTGATCCTTGAATATTAGAAGGAATATTTTGGCTTCCAAAAGGAGGTTAACTGGGGAAAATCATCTTTCGCCTTGAACATAGATCTCTTTAGATTTAGAAGTTTTAATATATTGCTTGTGGCACATTCTTATCTGTAGTTCTCTACAACGAACTCACAAGCTAATAATATATTTTGTTCTAAAACACAGTTTTCAAAAGTAATATCATAGTCTCCCAGCAATCTTTTTTCACCTCCCAAAATTCTGCCTTAGAATATTTTAGCCTGTTTTCAGCTAGTTATCCTATGATAAGGGTGAGTTCTGCTAAAATATGATAATATTGTCTTTGGAAAGGCACTATTCTTTTTCTTCCATTCAGTAACCATCTCTCTCATTTCCTCCTTCTTACTCCCCTTGATTCCTAACTGTCTAAAATCACCACCAGTACTCGTCTTTCTTGGTATTGGCCTATATTCTTGATATTTCCTGTTTTTTCAGTCTTTGCAGAATTTACCTGTCCTTTAAGGTAGCAGTTCTCATAACATCAGAGACTTGGAATTGCATGGTATCTTAAAAGTCATAGGGTCATAGATCTAAAGCTTGAAGGGACCTCTGTGGTCTTCTAGCTCAGTGATGGACCTGACACCCATGGAATTGATGCCTTGTTCAATATTACATTGATAGTAGATGTCAGGAAGAATACTTGAACTCAAGCTCTATGACCCCAGCTGGGATCAGGGTTCTTTCCACTCTACCATACTCACTCCATATACTTTAATCCCCTCATTTTACAGATGAGGAAATGAGGCCCAAAGAAATGGAGGGACTTAGCCAAGGTTACATAGGTAGTAACAGAGCTTAAAACTCAGGTGCTTAGACTCTAATTCTAACTGTTGGTGGCTCTGCCTACGTCATCTCTTCCCACTCCAGTTTATTCTCCATTCTGACAAAAAAATGATTTTTCCTAAAATTCAAGACTGAACATGTTACCCCACTATTCAACAAATTCCAGTGGCTCCCTATTGTCTCCAGGATCACATGTCAATTGCTCTATTTGGCATTAAAAGCCTCTCATAATGTAGTTCCTTCCTACTTTCCTAGTCTTACTCTTGGATCCTGGATACATTCTTTAATTCATAATCTTTAACACTGGCCTAATGGTTGTTCCATGGATGAAATACTCTTGGCATTGGACATTTTATCTAGCTCTCCCCTATCCCTAGAATTTTCTTTCTCCACAGTACCTCCTGACTCCCTTAGTTTAAAAGAATTTAAGTCTCAACTAAAATCCTATCTTTGTCAGGAAGTCTTCCCCAATCCCTTTTAATTGTAGTGCCTTTCTCCTCTTAAATATTTTCTATTTATCCTATATCTAGCTTGCTTTTGTGTATTTGTTTCCATGTTGTCTCCTCCATTAGATTGTTAGCTCTTAAGTTGTTAGCTCTTTGATAGCAGGTACTATCTTTTTCCTTTTAAAAAAAATATCACCAGTTCTTGACACAGTGCATGACACATAGTAGCCACTTAATATTTATTAATTGGTTGATTGATCTTTGCACTACAGTCCTTCACCTCAATACCACTTCGAGGTCTATATCCCAAAGACATCATAAAATGGGAAAAGGACCCACATGTATAAGAGTTTTTATAGCAGCTCGTTTTGTGGTCGCAAAGAATTGGAAATTATAGTATATAAATGCAATGGAATACTATTGTTCTGTAAGAAATGATGAGCAGGAAGATTTCAGAGAAACCTGGAAAGACTTATATGAACTGATGCTGAGTGAAGTAAGCAGTACCAGGAGAACATTGTATACAGTAACAGCAACATTGTGTGATGACCAACTTTGATAGACTTAGCTCTTCTCAGCAATGCCATGATCTATGACAATTCCAGAAGATTCATATTGGAAAATGATATCCATATCCAGAGAAAGAACTATGGATTCTGAATGCAGATTGAAGCATACTAGTTTCTCTCTCTATTTTTTGTTTGTTCTGTTTTTTTCTTTTAAGTGGTTTTCCCCTTTGGCTCTGATTCTTCTTTACAATGTGAATAATGTGGAAATACATTTAATATGATTGTACATGTATAGGCTATATCAGATTGCATGCTTTCTTGGGAAAGGGGGAGGAGAGGGTAGAGGGAATTTTAGAACTCAAAATCTTATGGAAGTTAATGTTGAAAACTAAAAATAAATAAATAATTTAAAAAACAAATCCTTTGCCTCAGTGAGCTGAGAGTAGATGTCAATGAATTAATCAATGAATTAATCCATACTAATAAAGAAATCACTTATATCATTCACTTCTAGATAGCATGAAGCATGGTTTATTGAGGTTCCTACAAGTGTGATTTTATCTGTGTAGGAACTCTCAATGTGACAATCCTTTCCACCAAAGCATATCAGTAACTCAGTCTATAATTTATAGTCTTCTATCTTTAGTGCCTGGTGGTAATAAAAAAAATGTAATTTTTTTTGCCTATAGTCACAAACTAGTATAGGTACTTGAAATCTTGATACTAAGGCTGGTCATTTATCCACTATTCATGCTGCCTTATCTTTTTTATTTTTTCCTTTTGAGGGTTCCATTGGGGTTAAGTAACTTGCCCAAGTTACTGAAAACATGACTAGGTAGGTGTATGTGTGTGTGTGTGTGTGTGTGTGTGTGTGTGTGTGTGTGTGTGTGTTAAGTATCTGAGGCTGGAACCAAACTCAGGACCTCCTGACTCTGGGGCCGGTGCTTTACTCACTGTGCCACCTACCCGCCCCCATGCTGCCTTATCTAAACTTGAACCAGTTATAAAGAGCATGTATTTCCCAAAAATTCACTCTGGGGAATTTCTAATGACTGGAATGCAAGGAACACTGACAATCCAATAGACAGATTTTTCTTTGTTTGTTTCTGAGTGTTCTAGAAACCTTTAAACCATAGGAAGTAAGCAGCTGCCTACCCCACCCCTTAATTCATTGCACTGAGATATGGCAAGTAATTTATACTCCCTTAGCCTGGGTTTCCCAGTCAGTTTAATGGGTATGATAAAGATTGTCGTACAAAACTCACATAGTTGCTGGGTAAATCAATTGAAATCATAGAACTGAAAGTATTTTGAAAGAGTGGAAATCATTACTATCATTATATCCTTCAAGATGGTAAGATTTTCACTTAGTTTCACAAAGATTTTTCTTTCTCAGATGGTGGAGACCTGTTGTCCTATTGTCTGTTTTGTAGCACCTCAACCGAAACCTTGTCCCATGATCAGTCATCCAGTTGGATCCCATCATTCCATTAGTTATGAAGAATAACTCTCATCATTTTAGAGGTAAGATGTCAGACCATTGTGTAACAAAAGAAAGTACTTTCAAAAGCATGTATGACTCCTAGTTGCTTCCAATGTTATTAGACAATTTTAGACTTTGGCTAATAAAATAACTTTCTTTATATCCTCATATCACTAGTCAAAAGACAGAATAACTTTTCCAAAGTATTAAAATCAAGCATAAATTTTATTGAAGTATTAAATTAAATTTTCCCTTGTAATATTTCTTTTTAATCTTTATTTATATTGTTCAGGGCTATTAATGATGAAACTTCTTTAGGAAAATGAAAGAGGTTGCATGGAAAAGCTGCCAAACCAGAGGATAAAGACACTGTTACTTCCTTTGCTTTCCTCCCCATAAGAAAGAAAAGAAGTGGCAGTGTAATTTCAATCAATATTTATGTATTCAAGGGAGATAGTTAAATTTTTCCTTTGCAAATTTAGATATTCAAACATTTTGAGCATATAATTTTAATACAGGAATTGGCTTGTCTATGGTTACTTTCAGATGTAGTTTCCTCGTTTATCTCTTTTTATGTTTTCAATGTATTGCTCTGTCTGATAGCAATGTTTGCCACTCCTGTTTTTTTGGATTCACCTGATACATAGTAAATTTTGTTCCAGACCTTCATTTTTATTCTGTTCATGACTTTTTAGTTGTTTTTCTTTTAAGTAATAAATTGTGAAGGTTTGCTTTCTTATCCAGTCTGTCACTTTTTTTTCATGTATTTGCACTTAAAGTTATGAAAGTTAGGTCTATTTTATCTATTTTATTTCTAATATTGTATTTTTTTCAAATTACAGCTTTTACTTTCTTCCCTTCTAAAAACACTACTTTGTGTCCAGTTTTTTTAGATTAATTTACTATAAGGCTACTCTATTGAAACTTTCTCTCTTCATACTCCACCTTCCCCCATGTGTTTATCTTTCCCCTAGTTTTAGACTTTCATTTAACTTATTAGTTTCTTTCTATTTCTTCCTTTTTAGTAATATTCCTAGTTATCTAAGTTTTCACCTCTTTTTTTGCTCTCAATTAAGTATTCAGGTAAAACTGCCATTTTTCTCCTCCTCTGAAAATTATTTTGTTTTTTAGTGTTAAAATTTTATTTTCATATTTCTCTAAAGATAACATTTCTGTTTTTCTCTTCATCATTTCTCTTCCCCTGCTCTCTATTCCCTAGTTTCATTTTTTGACTCATTGCTCATAGTTATTTATCCTTTCTTTAGTTTCTGTATTCTTCTTGGGATTAAAGATTCTAAGGTACCTATTTTGAGTTCTCTCTTCTAAATGCTTTCTTTGTTATTACCTTGTCGATCTTGCCCTTGGCATCCTTTTTCCTGTTGTGTCTCAATCTTAGAAATATCAATTCTTCCTGGTGATAGGAAAGAGAGAAGTTGTGACCTGCGGTAGGAATATTTCTGATTGTACAGTTCATTAATAGCTTTTGCCTCCCTCCAGGTAATTTCTTCCCCATTTTCTGTGAAATATCTGTGAGATCATGCTCTCTTACTCTTCTGAATGTCAGTTGCTTCAGAGACCTCCAATTCTCTTTCTCCTAAAGCGGGACAAATGATCCCTTTAAGCACAAAATGTCGTGCCAATTATACCCATTGCATGATCCAAACATCTATTAGAGAATATTTCTTTTCCTCCATGGGAATGTTCATGAGTGGTATTTTCCTCTCACTAATGAAACAAGATCACTCCTTTTATCACACACCTCTTCTGGTATCTCCTTTTGTTTAGCCACTCATCTTCCTATAGGCCTTCTTCCTGAGAGGCTATTATTTCACATATCATCTTACCTTCTTTGTTATTCATTGACTTGGTTAGGGTACATCAAATATTGCATTCTCTCATCTTCCTCTGGTCCTTCCCTTGCCTTTGTGTTGTGCTATTCAGTCCTGAAAAATACTGACTCACCTACAGGTATGATGTTGTGTAGTTTAGTCCATGATATTTTGGATGTGTCTCTCTACTGTCATTTCTGTTTGAATTTTGCTTTCACTGTTATCTCTTCATTTACTTTTAGAAAGAAATCTCAATGGTTACTCTGTTGTAATTTTGTAGTAGTTAACACCATAAATGGATTTTTCTTTTTAGTTTTTGTATTCTTTTTCATTCCTGATGTGATTAATTTCTTTATCCATGACCTCTCTTGCTGTATTTTTTAAACTTTTCTTTTATTACTATTGTCTGGGATGTTTGCAAAGCAGTTTGTTCAAATCTGGTTTACTTGAACGAATGCATCATAATCCACTTTTTATTGAATTACCATCTTTTTTCCATTGATGATTAGGCTTAGGTCTGCAAGACATGACATCTTGGGGTGTATCTTAATTTATTATTATTATCATTAATTTTGTTAAATATTTCTTAATTAAATGTAAAACTTTTAACAATCATTTAAATATTTTTTGAGTTCCAAAGTATTTCCTTCCCTCTCACCCTTACTCCCTCCTTGAGAAGGTAAACAGCTTAATATCTATTATGCATGCAAAAGCATGAAAAATATATTTCCATATTAGTCATGTTAGAAAAGAAAGCACATAGGGGAGGCTAGGTGGTGCAGTGAGTAAGAGCGCGGGCCCTGGAGTCAGGAGGACCCAGGATCAATTCCGGCCTCAGATACTTAACACCCACACAAAAAAAAACTGGCCATGTAAACTTGGGCAAGTTACTTAACCCCAATTACTTTAGAAAAAAAAGAAAAGAAAGCATAAACAAAATAAAACAATAAAAATAAAGAAAATTTTAAAAGTATGATTCAATCTGCATTCAGAGTTCATCAATTCTTTCTCTGGAGGTGAATAACATTTTCCATCATGGGTCCTTTAGAAATGTCTGTCTTAGATCATCATCTTAATGAAAAATCAAAGTCTTCCACAGTTGATTATTCTTACAATGTTGCTGTTACTGTTTTACAATGTTTTCCTGGTTTTTGTCATTTTACTTTACATGAATTCATGTAAGTTTTCCTTGGGGTATATCTAGATCTCTTTTTCTCTATATAATATGTTATTATATTATGTTGTAGTTTTCCTTTTGGGTACAGAGTAGTCTTGTATTATTTACATTTCCTTTCTTTCATATTTCAATAGTTTTCTCTTGGTTGCTTGCAGAATTTTCTATTCATCATCGGATTCTTTAATTTTACTGTCAAGTGTCTTAGATTTTGTAGCATGAGGTTTTTCTTTTTCTTGAGGAAATCTATGGATTCATTCAAATGATATTTTGTTTTCTGTGTTCAGAAGATCTGGGCATTTTTTTCTATTATAGGATTGATATGTTATACAGAGATCATGTTTTATTCTAATGTTATTGCTTTTCTTCTTTCAGATTATCCTTTGTTGTTCAGCTGTTTTTCAGTTATGTCTCATTCTTTGTGACTCCATTTGGGGTTTTCTTGGCAAAAATACTGGAGTCTTTTGCAATTTCCTTCTCCAGCTCATTTTGCAGATGAGTAAACTGAGGCAAAGAGGGTTAGGTCATTTGCTCAGGTGACAGACCTAGTAAATATTTGAGGTAAGATTTGAACTAAGGAAGATTAGTTTCCCCACCTCCCAGGCCCTGTATTCTATCCACTGTACCACTTAGCTTCCCAGACTATCCTTCACTTCTGTGTATATTTGTACTCCCAATGTTTTCTTTTCCTTTTGTTTCTTTGATATGTTTCGCCTTAAAGCATTCAAATTTTTCTCATCTGTCAATTATTTGTTTATGCTTTATGGGCCATAAATTCTGTTTTCAAAATTTGTATTTCTCTTTTAAACCATTTAGTATCATACTATTGTGCTCTCTTGAGAAATCATTCACAGCTTTCTTTACCTCATCAAGTGTTGATTTCTTTTTCTTTGTCTTGTAATATTTATTCTTAGAAGTTAGAAGTAACTTAGTTGATTTAGAAGCTCTATTTTCTTTTTCTTTCTATGTCTTTACTGTTGGTTTATCCATTTATTCTTAAGATATTTTCATGCATTTTATTCCTCATGAGACCTTTGGTAATTTCACTCTTTCTCCCCCTTATTTTCCTCTTATAGTCACTTTCTGATTCTTTCCTCTTTGATGTTCATCCCCTAGGGGCTAGACCTCAAAGCTATCTTGCTTCCTCCCACATTGGGTAATTCATCATTTACCAACCTCAGCCTTGGTCCCAAGTGATTTCTGGGGAAACAAAACTAGCCTGAACTTGATGTTGAGCCCTTTCCCTTAGGCTAAATGGAGTACCACACATGCTAAAATCCTTCCCCTGTTTGCTCTGTTCCTCAGTTCTCTAGCAGAATTCTGTTGTAGCACAGAGAGCTGCCACAGCAGTCTCAGCAGAAATAGGCTTCTGATGTTTTCTTTCTTTTTTTTTTAAGCAATCGGGGTTAAGTAACTTGCTCAAGGTTACATGACCAGTTATTTCTGGGTGTGGTGCTAAGTATCTGCACCCGGATTTGATCCCCAGGTCATCCTGACACTGGAGCCGGTGCTCTTACTCGCTGTGCTACCGGGCCGCCCCTGATGTTTTATTTCTTATAGTGATTGGATTGATGTGTATGTGTGTGTGTGTTTGTGTGTGTGTGTGTGTGTGTCTGTGAAAGAGAGAGAAAGAGACACAGACAAACAGACAGACATAGAAAGAGACAGAAAAAAAGAGAGAAAAATAGAGACAGAGAGAGGGGAATTCTGTTACATGTCTGTAGGTGGTCTGGGGAAGTCCTTCCAGAAGGTGATGACTTGTATGGGATGAGGTACTAAATGATTAAATTAGGGGTTAAGAATTAGTCTTCTTGCTTTTGGACTCCCAGGAGCCAAAACAGCAGATTAAGCAGTAATTTCCACAACTCTCCCATATTTAAATAAAAACAACCATAAAATAATGCTCCCAGACAAATCCTGGAATAGCAGAACTAGGAAAAAGAAGGGGTGAAACAATCCATGAGCCACCAAAATTTGGAATATTGACAGAAAAAAGGTCTATCTCATTCAGGTAAAAGGTGAGTACAGTCAAGAACAGGAAGCATCCCAGGAAGCCAGTAGCAAACCCCACCTCAGCAAACCAGTGTTAGATTCTAAGCCTCAGTATGGTGGAGCAGGCAAATGTCAACACCAGGACACCCCCTGTACCTCAGCATAGCCAGGGAAAAGTGGACTTCATCTCTGAGAATTGTCACATACTTCTGCATAACCCCAGGAAAAGAGGTAACCTCCAGCAGATAGATTGCAAGTGCTTCAATGTAGCCCTGGGGAAATACAGAAACATCCATCAAGTCTTAGAACATGCAGACACCAATACTCAAACTCCAGCTCAGCACCAGGTAAGCTACCAGACCCACAAGGCCTCCAGCAGTACAAATCAGTCACCACCTTATTCCCTCAGCACAGCACCAGACATGAGAGTTCCCAAAGACCTCAGGGCAACATCAGTGCAGCATGAAGTAAACAGTCAGCACCTGTAGCCCTTGGCACAAGAAACCTAGACAGTGCCCCTTCCACCTCAGGAGCAGAACTCAAATTTAAAAGAAAGGAAGGACAAATAAGATAAACAAAAGTAATCTGATCATAGAAAGTTAATATGATCACAGGAAAGATTAAGACAAAAACTCAGAAGAAGGCAACAGTGTCAAAATACCTGAACAAAAACCCAAATAAAAATGGATAGGGGTCTCAAGTCCAGAAAGAAGTCATGGCAGAGCTCAAAAAAGGAGCTTAAAAGTTATATAAGTGAGGTAAAAGAAGAATTGGGAAAACAAAAGAGAGTGATACAAGAGAATTATGAAAAAGGAATCAACAGCTTAGAAAAAGAAAACAACTGCTTAAAAAGAACATTTGGCACAATAGAAAAGGAGAAACAAAAGTCTGCTGAAGAAAGTAACTCCTTAAAGAGTGAAATTGACCAAATGGAAAAGAAAGTACAAAAACTAATTGAGTAAGAATTACTCAATTCTACTTAAAAGTTGGAATTGTGAAAGTGGAAGCTAATGACTCTATGAGACATCAAAAATCAGGCAAATCCAAAAGAATGAAAAAGTAGAAGAAAATGTAAAATACCTTATGGGAAGAACAACTGACCTGGAAAATAGATCCAGGAAAGACAGTATCAGAATCATTGGACTACCGGAAAGCCATACAGCATTTTTCAAGAAATTATGCAGGAAATCTTCCCTGATATGCTAGAAACAGAGGGCAAAACAGGCACTAAAAGAAGTCACTCATTACTCAGGAAAGAGATCGCAAAATAAAGGAACATTATAGCCAAATTTCGGAATTATCAGGTCAAGATAAATAATAATATTACAAGTGGCCAAAAAGAAACAATTCAAATAAGGGGGTTGGTGGAGGGGGCAGTGGGCATAATTAACATTATACAAGACTTGGTAATTACAACCCTACAAGATCAGAGGTGATGGAAAGTGATATTCTGGAATGCAGAGGAGCTAGGATTACAAACAAGAATCAAGCCAAATTAAGCATAATACCTCAAGGGAAAATGGTCATTAAACGAAATCAAAGAATTTCTATAATTAAAAAGGATAAGACAAAAACTAAACCAAAAATTTGATCCCCAAGATCAAGACTCAAGAGAAGCATAAGCAGGTAAAAAGGGAAAAGAAAGCATAAGGGATTTAATAGAGCTAAAAGGTTTACATCCCTACACAGGAAGATAATACTAGTAGTTCTTAAAAATTACAAGTAATTGTATCACTAATAGCATAGCTAGAAGGATTATACATACACAGAAGGTATAAATATAAGATGAATTTGAGGGAATGACATAAATATAATTAAAAGATGAGAAAGAGGAGCACACTAGGTGAAGAAGGGAGGGAGAGGTAGAATGGGGGTAAGTTATTTCCCATGAAGAGGCATTAAAGACCTGTTAGAGTGGAGGGGAAGATGGGAGGGTGGTCTATCAGTATTGCTTGAATCTTAACTTTCATCAGTATTGGATCAAAGAGGGAATGATCTACATAATCAGTTGATTATAAAAATCTGTCGTAACAAAGGAAGTTAAATAATAGGGGGTGTGGGGACTAACAGAATGGAGGGCAGATCAGGAGAAGTGGCAAAGAGAAGCAAAAAACTGATGAGGAGGGAAAGGGTGAAAGGAGAGAGAACAAAAAGAGGAAAAATAGGATGGAGGGAAATATACAGGTAGTAATTATAACTGAATGTGGATGGGATGAACTCTCCCATAAAATGGAAGTGCATAGCAGAGTGGATCAAAAACCAGAATCCATAGTCTGTAGTCAACAACTTTAGGAACGTAGTATTTGATATACCCAAAGACCCTAGATTTTGGGATAAGAACTCACTGTTCACCAAGAATTGCTGGGAAAACTGGAAAACCATAGAATACAAACTAGGTATAGATCAACATTTCATGCCTTGTACCAAGATAAGGTCAACATGGGTACATGATTTAGATATAAATAGTGACAGCATAAGCAAATTAGAAGAGCAAGGACTAGTCTACTGGTCAGATTTATGGAAAAAAAAGAATTAATGACCAAATAAGAGATTGAGAACATAATAAAATGTAAAATAGATAATTTTGATTATATTAAATTAAAAAGCTTTTATGAAAACTAATCCAATAAAACCAAGATTAGCAGGAAAGCAGAAATCTGGGGATCATTCTTTACAGTATGTGTCTCTAATAAAAGACTAATTTTTCAAATTTATAAGAATACAAGTCATTCCCCAATTGATAAATGGTTAACAGATATGAAGAGGCAGTTTTCAGATGAAGAAATCAATACTATCTACAAGCATAAAGACATCCTCGAAATCTCTTAAGAATAGAGAAATGAAAATTAAAACATCTCTGAGGTACTACCTCACACCTTTCAAGTTGTTCAAGATGACAAAAAAAGAAAATTATAAATGCTAGAAAGAATGTGGGAAAATTGGAACACTGATGCATTATTGGTGGAGTTGTGAACTAATGCAATTATTCTAAAGAACAATTTGGAATTATACATAATGACCAAGCAAACTGTGCATATCCTATGAACCTGTGCTACTCCTATGAAATCTGTATCCCAATGAGATCCTAAAAAGGGAAAAGGACCTGTGTGTGGGGGAAAAAAACATATTTATAGTAGTCCTCTTTGTATCGGCAAAATATTGAAAATTGAGGGGATACCCATCAATTGGAGAATGGCTGAATAAGCTGTGGTATGTAATGCAACAATATCATGCAATAAGAAATGATAAACAGGTAGATTTCAGAAAAACCTGGAAAGACTTTTAAGAACTGATCCAAAATGAAATGAGAACTAGGAAAATATTGTATCCAATTTGTATCAACAACATTGTGTTATGATCAACTATGAATAACTTAGCTCTCAGTTCTTCTCAGCAATATAATGATCCAAGACAAGTACAATGGACTCATGAAGGAAAATACTATCCACATTCAGAAAAGGAACTGAGGGACCTTCAATGCAGGCCAAAGCATAATTTTTCATTTAATTTCCTTTTCTTTCTTTTTTTTTAACTTTTGATCCATTTCTTTCACAAGTGTGACTAATATGAAAATATGTTTTACATGATAGTACATGTATAACCTATATCAACCTATATAATAAGAATGGAGGAGGTGGAGGGAGAAAAATTTGGAACACTAAATCTTATAAAAATGTGTTAAAATTGTCTTAACATGTAATTGGGAAAAATTAAATATGATAAAAATATAATTTTCTTTAAAAAAGAAAAAGTAGCCCTTTTTGCTTTTATTTCATAGGGTTCTTACCTTGTTAGGGTTCTTGGTGTCTTAAATGATAGAAATAGTTGAGATTATTTTATCTTTTGCATATTGTTACTATTTTGGAGATGTCTTGAGTGGTCATGAGGATGAAAGAAGAGGTTTTTTTAAAAATTTATTTATTTGCTTTTAGTTTACAACATTCAGTTCCACAATCCCTTGTTTCAAATTTTCTCCCACTCCTTCTCCTCTTCCCCCCCCCACATGGCAGCATGCAATCAAATATAGGATCTACAAATACCTTCATGTTAAACATTACTCAGGTTATAAAGAAGGGTTATAACCAATGGCGTGAACAATGAGAGAAAACAAAACAAAACAAAAAAGAGAGCAAGTAGTTTGCTTCACTCTGCATTCAGACTCTGTAGTTCTTTCTCTGGATGTGGTTATCTCTTTCCATTATGAGTCTTTTGGAGTTGTCTTATAACATTGCATTGCTGAGAGGAGCCCAGTCTATCAAGTCTATCATCACACATAAATTGTGTCTGTAATTGTGTACAATCTTCTCCTGGTTCTGCTCTCCTCATTCAACATTAGTTTATATAAGTCTCTCCAGGTTAATATGAAGTCTTTCTGCTCCTCATTTCTTATAGCACAATAGTATTCCATTATATTCATATACCACAACTTGTTTAGCCATTCTCCAATTGATGGGCATCCCCTTGATTTCCAATTCTTTGCCACCACAAAAAAAGAGCTGTTACACATATTTTTGTACATATGGGTCTTTTCCCCACTTCTATGATCTCTTTGAGATACAACTCTAGAAGTGATATTTCTGGGTCAAAGGGTATGTACTTATTTATAGCCTTTTAGGCATAGTTCCAGATTGCTCTCCAGAATGATTTAATCCGTTCACAACTCCACCTACAATGCATTAGTGTTCCAATTTTCCCACATCCTCTCTAGCATTTATTATTTCCCTGTTGTCATCTTAGGCAATTTGACCAGTGAGATATGTTACCTCAGAGTTGTTTTGATTTGCATTTTGGATTAGAAAAGAATTTGTCATGTCACCAATATGTTTGCCACATCACCAGGAAGTCCTAAATGCTTACTATATATAAAAACAATTAATAGTACTTTTCTAGAGACTAGACTCCAGTAATATCAACCATATAGAAAAGGAACTATTAACCAGGAGTTCATAACAGTCTTTAAAGTATTTTCATAAGTATTTTGACATAATTGTTTTCCTGTATAATCCTATATATTTTATTATTTCCATTTAAAAATGTTATTTTCAGAAGGGGTCCATAATGCTCACCAGACTGCCAAAAAGGTCCACAACACAGAAAATCTTAAGAATACCTAATCTTGTTCCCATCCCAGGATGATGAAATGAGAAAAAAAATAAGGAAAATCCAAGAGAAGGTTAAATAATTACATTAATTTTCAAGCACTGTGATCCACTGGAAGTCCCCATTTAGAACTGATTTACCCTTTTGTTATTCATTTTGTAAGCAATCTTGATCGTCTGTTTCCTTAGCTAATATCAATTTAGAGTCACAATATTGGAAAAGGGAAGAGGTAAAAGGGAAAGAAAATGATACACTGAATGACAAATTTATACTGACTATGAAACAAGAGGCAGAATGATTATAAAAGGCAGAAACAGGAACTTGTAACACAACAATCTGGGATGTTTATATGCAAACATATAGCTCCCCTCCCAATAAATATCCCCTAAAGGTTTCAAGTAAGTATAATAATGTTCTTAGTAATTACCCTAAGTTATGAAAAGGCTAAATTGCATTCAGTATACTACATTTAAGAGGGCAGGTTGCTTGTAAACATGTTTTAGAAGATTTCTATTCAAAATAGTTTAAATTAAGTTTTGATGCTTAAATAGATAAGCTCAAGTTTCCAGGAAATTAATGTAGGAAGAGTACCTTATAATGTCAGCTAAAAGTAGAGCTTTCCATCTTCATCTGTTATACAAATCCTTAATTCCTCATGCTGCCTGTGAATCAGAGGGAAAATGTGCCTAAAATGCATGGCGGCATCTAAAGTTTGTAAATGCTGCTCCTGTTTCTTTTGTTAGTTGTTTCAGTCCTGATGCTCTTGCCACTGTGCCACCTAGCTTCTCCTAGGTCTATGCCTCAACCCCTGATTAAAAATTATATAACATGGAACCTAGAAGGGACCTTAGTGATTATCTAGTCCAGCACCTTGATTTTACAGATGAAAAAGCTTAAAACCAGAGAGGTTAAATGATAAGGCCGTGTGGCAAGCAGTGATAGCCCTGGGACTTCAATCCAGGTCTCTTGACCACTACTGTAGTATAGTCTTTCTACTCAAAACTCCTTAGGTTTTCCTTTCTAAATACGGTCAGGATTTTCTTGAGGAATGGTAATCAGTAATGACAGATAAGGTAATGACAGTAATAGAAAACCTGTAATAGATTTGGCCAATGGCTTATCCAGTGCTGTGCACTTCAAATACTAATGACTGTAAAACTTCATTAAATTTTGGAATTCAGGTACAATTACTGATGATTTTAAGGCTGGATGGGATGAGAGGGACCACTTAGCAAAAACCATTTATTTTGCAGATGGAGACAGTGAGGCTAAGATAATTGCAAGGCAGAGTCCATACATCTCCTAACAACCTCTATGCAGCTGCAAAAGAGACTCAGGTGCCTAGGAATGTGTTAACTTCCTTGAGCCTCAGTTTCTTTTTCGGGAAAAGAGCAATAATAATACCTACAGTATGCTGAAGAGTTTTGTGAAACCTTCTCAAATGAGAAGGTGTATGTAAAGTTCTTCTCAGGCTTCAAAGGGGTATTTGTGACCACTACTGTTAAGCCCTGACTCACAGAGTTGTTGACCCTGCTTCTGAAGGAAAGAACCATGGAGAAAATCTTCACTGTGCTTTGCCATGCCAAAGGCATTTGGATGAGTACTTATGCCCTGCCACAATGTGATCCAGGGGCACTAGCCTTCATTCTGTTCCTCACACAAGATACTCCATTTCCCAACTCTGGGCATTTTCATTGGCCACATACCATACCTGGAATGCTCTCCCTCTTCACCTCTGCCTCCTGGTTTCCTTGGCTTCTTTTAAGTACCAGATAAATCCCACTTTCTAGAAGAAGAATTTCCTTATTTCCTTCAGTGCTAGTGCTTTAACTCTACCGATTATCTTCAATTTATCCTGTATATATCTTGTTGGCACATGGTTGTTTGCATATTATTTCCCCCCTTAAACTGTGAGCTTCTTGAGAGCAAAGTCTTTTTCTTTCTTTTTTTTTTGCATCCCATATGCATAGTAGGAGCTTAATAAATGCTTTTTGACTGACAGCTTTATGTGTAGATGGATACCTCCCTGGAGATATTGGAACCATTTCCCACTAAGTCTTAAGAAGAACTAGTGGGGAAGCAACAGGCCAAAGTCTGTTACTTCCAGTAGCCTATGGTTCAGGGTAGCTGACTCCAGAGGACTGCAATAATATGCTTTTCAGTCATGAATTAAAGATGCTGGGAGAACTTCCTTAAAGGGGCTTAGTATCCAGTAATAAGCCTTCCAGACACAAATACCTTATTCACATTTAAAAGACTAAGTGCTATCTGGGAATCCTTTATTTTTGTTAAGTGATAACTGGCACATTGTTTCAGGGGTGGAGTGGTTCAATTTCTTTTCATGTGAAGTAGTAGGTATCCCCACAGATACTTTGTCCCATCAACTGAAATTTGATAAAACAAGGGACAGTAATGATTGAGAGTTATTTTTCCCCTAAGAACCCCTATTCTAAGAATATTTAAATTTTATTCTCCACTTCCTTACCCTGTTTATAACCATCAAAAACATGGAAGAAAAAAACCAAAGTTTTTGTTTTTCTGGAAAAAATATGTTTTTTAAAAGTATTTCAACTCTTTGAAAAATGTTTCTAACACAAAGCAATTAAGAAGTATTTTATTTGGTGCATTCTATAATAACCCCTAGCATTCATATAGATTAAATTTAAGGTTTGTATAGTATGGGCATAGCAGTACCCAGAATTCAGAAATTCCCATCAGTGGGTAATAGTGACCTCATACTATGTAGTAATGAATATAGTTTAAGTACATCAGGAAGCGCTGTGGGTTTATTTCAAACAAAGGCTTTAATGTGAAGAAACCAAAGTGAAACAGATGCTCAGAAATAAAAATACCTGAGTGATAGTGCTACCAAAACTAATATCTATTCTACCTCACCCTTGACAACAAGGTAAGCTTTCTCTGATGTTGTGGTTAAGTAAATATCTTGAGATATTTGGGAGTCATGGGGAATTTTTCCTCAAATGTGCCACCTTGTTTTCTGAAACAAGTTACTCTCACCTTCATGTATAATACACAATTTAGCTAAAGACATAATAGGGATTGATTAGTTAAGTTGCTCAAAGTCATAAAGATTTTTAGTGGCAGGGTGAGGATCAGAATGTAGGTTTTCTACATCTTCATTGAGTAATCTTTTTTTGCTTTACCATTCTGTTTCTCTAATCTATGTTTTAGTTACTTGAATGACAAAAGAGGGATATCATTACTTACCTTAACATATTAAGAATATGGCATTGTGGATAGCATAGTGGAATTGAAGTCAGGAATATCTGGGTTCAAATCTTGCCCCAGAAAGTAGCTATGTGACTCTGGGCCAGTCATTTATCTCTCTGTAGCTTTTATTTTTCTCATCTGGAAAACCAGAGGGCTGGACATTATGACCTTTAAGATCCCTTCCAGCTTTAAACCATCATTCCATGAAGAAATGTGCACAAAGCTATTTGGATTCATTATCTATCTGTAGCATTTTATTGCTCATTTGAGGAGACAGTTGATTTTAAGTAGAGGGTGACATTGTTTGCTGGAAGAGAAAGTTTTCTTAAATGGTGGTGGTCATGTTTCTATGACACAATTCTTCTTGAAAATTGCATCAAAAATCCCAAGTTGAGGGACAATTTGAGTAGAGTTTGGTATGTGAACCATGCATATCCATATAATATTATAAATTATTTCAATGGAAATGAATATTATATATATATATACATATATATATATATATATATTAGTTCTCACCTTTAGAAACTTTAAATAATAGAGGAAACTAGTTAAAAATAAAGTTGACACAGAGGGATGAAAATTTTCTCTATACCAACTTTGAGGTTCCCTCTTAGAACTTCACTTTGGTTTGGAGCTAAAATCGCTCCACTTGGAGCTGGTGATTTGTCTCTGTACCCACAATGCAATTTCTTCCAGAAACTGCAAAGGGTAAAGGGAAGGTGATTTGGGGGAGGATGCAGTGCATCTATTGTAATCATTTACCATGCCACTATACTGATACAGCCCAAACTAAACACTCTGTTGTAGACTTTGTGCCATGTTGGCCCACAAACTGAATCGACCGAGAAGGGGAGCCTGAGCTTCCTGGTACTGTGTAACCTGGTCCTGGAGCAGCCTCATACAACCTTTATCTCCTTACTAAATAGTGGTGAATCATGTGGAGGCATTCACCAAGAAAATTGGAAAATGATTTTAAGCTCTGTCGAAGTGCATTGAATTAGAATAACTTTCCAGAGGCCAGCATGGGATAAATAGTTAATGTTTTGCCAAAAAGCAATGAAAACTGCCCTTAGGGAGAGGTGCATTTGATTAAAGAGTTCCCTTGTGCCAAGATCCAAATTGAGGTCAAAGAAAATTAACTCTCAACCATTATTTTGATTTCTGTACTTCTCCCTGTTTTACCCCCCCCCACCTCGACCCCACACCTCTCTGCACATCCTTGCATGAATAGAAGGAAGAAAATAAATTTAGGGTGGTCTAGAAAGCTGCATTAAGTCTGGAGCCAGGTTAGTATTTGATTTTGTTATAAAAGTAGGCTTGAATAATTCACTGAAACTCCTATTGTTTTTTTCTTTGTATGAAAACTGGAACCAAATACAGAAATGTATATGATCAAATCATATCTAAATCTGTTTGTGACCTAAAAAGCATAGGATATGAACAAAGATAAGGGCAACCAAAAAGATCAATATTGAGAGCTAGAATTCAGTAGTTACTATCAAATGAACAGTGTGTATGTGTTTATGTGATGTATGTTTGTGTGTAAATGAATAATATATATATATGTAATTTAAAAATGTATTACCTAAAAGTTAAAGGATTTTCTGTGTTGATTATTGGCTAATATATACACGTGTCTCAAGATTTTATATAGTTTAGATAATTGAAGAAGCATTTCTCAAATGTTTATGGTGCCCAGTTATTGTGCTAAATACTGGGGATACAAAGAAGGAAAAATAAATAGTCCCTGCCCTTAAGAAACTCACATTCTAATGGGAGAGACAGCATGCAAATAATTAGATGTGTATAAATTATATGTAAAAACTACCCATCTATACATCAATCAATGAACATTTAATATAGTATCTACTGTATGGCAGGCACTGTGTTGGATGCCAGGGTCTGAAAAAGCAAAAGAGGGATATCATTACTTACCTCAACATATTAAGAATATGACATTGTGGATAGGTTAGTGGAATTGAAGTCAGGAATATCTGGGTTCAATTTTTGTCCCAGAAAGTAGCTATGTGACCCTGGGTCAGTCATTAATCTCTCTGTAGCTGTTTTCTCATCTGGAAAACCAGAGGGCTAGACATTTATGACCTCTAAGATCCCTTCCAGCTTACATTCTATCAGGGGTAACTATGTGCATGTTAAGTATGTGTGTATATGTGTACATATGCATGATAAATACAAGAAAATAAGGAGAGACAGTAGCTAGGGAGATCGGAGAGGGATTCAGAGTGGAAGTAAGCTTTGAACTGAATTTTGAAGGTTTGAGATTTTAGGAGACAGAAGTAAGAAGTACATTCCAGGCAGAGGATATGGAGATAAAAGTGGAATGGAAGCCAAGTCCACCAATTTGGCCAAGCATAATATCCACAATAAATCTGGAAAATAAAGTTAGAGTCAGATCATGAAGGCCTTATAAATGACAATCAGAATAGTTTATACTTAATTCCAGAAGCAGCAGAGAGTCCTTGGATCTTCCTTAGCAGGGGAATGACAAGGTCATATCTTCTGATTTGGAATATCAGTTCGTAAGTTTTGTGAAAGACCAATTAAAAAGATATTTCAATACTCCAGGCAAAAGTTGAGGAGAGCTTGAGCCAGGGTATTGGGTGAGTAGAATGAAGGAGAAAGATGGAAATAATATAGAATTATTAGGGGCAGAACATTGATGATGTTTTAAGAAAGAAGACAGTTTAACACAAAGAAATATATTAATGTTAGTTTTAATCAAAGCATTAATAATAAAATGAAAAAGATTCTCTTCCCCACCCTGCCCTCCACACCTCCACATAACTTCAGTGAGTATGTGGGAGACTTGTCAAGAGCCATATTATGGCTTTGGGACCCTAGATTGTTCTTCCTGAGGTAGGCTCCCTGTAGTATATTTGAAGTAAAATAGAGGGAGATAATATTGTTTTGAAATACCCTTCTGAGGTATTAATTGACCACCTTTCTAAGCTTACGAAACAATTCTTCTTCCTAAGCACCTACCTTGAAGGGTTCTTGTGCAGATCAAATGAGATAATATTTGTAAAAGCACTTAGCAGAGAGCCTGTCACATAGTAGCCAGTCTCTAAATGCTTATGCTTTTTCCTTCCCCTTCTAAGCCTTTACATTTGAATTTCCCCATATTCCCCACCTTTCTCCTACCAATACATTTTTCTCAGATATCCCATTTTTTTGTTCTGAAGGGATTTCCTAGGGTTTAATACATGACTTTCTTATATATCTTACACAGGTTTTAGAAACTGAATGAAAAATTTCTTAGACTACCTCTCAATCATTAAGGGTTTATCAAGCATTTATATGCAAAGCACAAAAATTTATTATAAAATACAGAATTATTTAGAAAGGAAAGTAAAATATATATCCAGGATACTCCCACCCCAGTTTTAAGTGGCATTGTATTATTTTACACATCAGTGTAAATAAATGTGATAATGCATATCAAGTCATTCAAACAGCAGTCTTCCTTAAAAATATTCATTGAACATCTACTATGTACTTTGCCAAGAAAATTCATTTTTACAAATACATATCAGAAAGGAGAATAGCAGTTGCATTTGTAATGATAAGATCTTATTTACAGAGATGATCAGCTCTATAAACTTTAGCACCTTCCTAGAATTTTGTAGCTTTTTTTTAAGGGAAAAAAGTTTCTGTTCCTTTTGTTTCTATGGATTTTATTATTATTATTACTGAAGTTGAAATTTACATTAAACTTTGGTATTTGTATAATATTTCTTCCTTTGTTGATTGATGCCAATTCTTTTTCATATGGATAATTTCCAAGTATAGCCCAGAAATCCCAATATTAGATTTTTTTTTTGCTTTTTTGGAGGGCAATTAGGGTTAAGTGGCTTGCCCAAGGTCACATAGCTAGTAACTGTTAAGTGTCTGAGGCTGGATTTGAACTCAGGTCTTCCTGACTCCAGGGATTGTGGTCTATTCACTGTGCCACCTAGCTTCCCTCTAAAACTGACCTTTTTCCCCCAATATTAACTCCTAAAACAATTAAATATCTAAAAAAAATTAAAGTTTCAGAATTACTGCATCCTATAGTAAAGAAAACATCCTCCCCTTTTATATCCCACTTCCTTTCCTTCTTCCTCCCTACACACATCTCTAGTGAAAGGAGGGAGCCAGTGGTCCATCATCTGTTCCCTGGACCCAAGAATAATCATGAACATTAATCAGCACTCATTTCACTTGCCTCCTTTGAGTCACTGTATAAATTGTTTTCCCTTGCTCCTTTTACTTTGCTCTGTTTCAGGTTCATAGAAGTCTTTCCATGCTTCTCTGGAGTTAGTATTTTCATAATTTCTTTTGGAATAACAGTATTCCACTATGTTTCTCTGTCACAGTTTATTCAGAGAGTTTACAAAGAGATCGACACTCAGTTTGTTTCTAGTTCCTTGTAGCCTTATTTCAAGCAAAATAACTCTAAATCATATCTGCCATATAGGCTTTATGATTCTTTGTTATGTCCCTCTAGACAATGTCTGTCTATAGTAGTTCTATTGGACTCAAAATAATCTCATACATTAAACAATTCCAGAGATAGGAAACAGAGAAAATTGAAAAACTGGTTTATGCCACATCCCCCAAACTCTCATTGACTTCTGTGGAAGCTACTGATGATTTTCTGTGGCTAGAATTGAACTATATTTAATTTATTATCTGGTAGACCTTACATCTAAATTTGAAATAGAGAGTCCAAATGTCCACAGTGTATGGTTTCATGGGTAAGAGAAATTCTCAATCACAAAAAAAAGGACTTCTTGAGAATATAATTCACTCAGCCTTTGCTTGATATTCCCCATTGGAGTGTTTGGCACAGTTACTTTTATTTGTATGCTTGGTGTTGTAACTATTTCACCACTTCTTAGACAAGAACTACTTTGAAGCAATGAGTATAGATTTCTATTTGACATATAGTACTAAGCAAACAGAATATTTGAAACAAATGACTTTAGTAATTGTTGAGAGGAAATGTGAGAAGATGTTGGATCAGATTTAATTTTGTATTAATGTGATCATTTATTTTCCATTTAAAAATTCTTAACTTTTTATTTTTTAATTATTTTAACATCTATAGATAAAGATAAATGTCCACTGAAATGTCTTCCTTTTGCATTGTAATGTGGAAGTGACCCTGATATCTCAAAGTCTAAGAGTATACAGTGTAATGAATGGAAAGGTACCTGCAATAGTAATGAAATCTGAAGACCCTCTTGTATAGGCAAGCTAACAGGCACTTAACACTTAGTCTCAAGTTGATTATATCAAACCTTTGTTAAGAAACAGAAGGTATGAACCCCTGTTGCTGATGTAACAGGAAGGGAATGGAACAAGGAGAAGCTAATATCTTATATAAGGAAAAGCACAGGCTGGAGACTCAGAACTTCTTGAAGCAAGCCATGTGGAGGCTGAGGAGGAGAGGCCCAGGCTGGAGAAAGTGATTCTGATTGTGGCAGAGCTTCTTCCAGAACCAGCCAGAACTTTGAGGAATAAGTGATGTTGAGAACGGAGCTTATGGTGGAAGAACTTCTTCTGAGAGCCAGCTAAAACTTCTGTTGAGAGCTTCCAAGAACCAACTGGAGCTGCTGCAGAATTCCAAGGGACAGCCGAACTGCTGAGGACTTCCAAGGGCCAGCCAGAGCTGCCAGAAGAAGCATGACTATGCTGTGGATACTTTGTCTGTTTTGGGTCTGTGTTGATTTCACAGGCAGAAAGTGAATTGAGATGAGAGTGCCAACCATGTGTATGAATATTGTTGTATTTCTGCTAAGCTTGATGTGTGTAGATATTGCTGTGGCTCTGTTAGGTTTTCTCTTCCCCAGAACAGAAACTGTGAAGGACTTGAGGTGAGTTAGACACTGTGAGATTCAATATGGAACAGGAACTGCACAGAGAGCTGGACAAGGAACTGGGACTGTCTGCCTTTGAACTCAGGTGGCAGTTGGTTAGATTCAAGCCCAGGAGCTGGGACCATGGAAGAGGAACCATGGAAGCTGAGAGCCTGCCTGGAGTCAAGATGAAACCTCTCCTTGGGTATTTAATGCTGACAGATGAGATTGTAACTTACTTGTGACCTAGGGGTGGATGGCCTTTGTACTTGCCACTACCCTGAAGAGGGCATTTAGTAGTGATTGATAATATTGTTACTTAGGGGTAGATGGCTTTTGTACTTTCCACTACCCATTAAGAGGGGTCCTTAGTAGTGAATGATATTGTAACTTAATTGCACCCAATAGGTGGAGGACTTGGACCTTTGTAATTTGTGTCAATTAAGGCAGCCTACCTCCTTAAGGGTGATTGAATTAAGGATTTACTAAGTGAAGAACTTACTAAATGAATGTTTTCTTTTGCTTAAAATTATGTGACCACTTTGGTGAAAACTATGTGGCCATTTTAGTCACAAGTTGTGAAGTTAAAACATTATGAATGCTGTACTTTGTTTATTATGAATGTTTTGTCTTAGTTTGTTATTTAATAAATAGAGTTCACTATACTGTGTAATCAGAAGAGTTATCACAGTCACAGCAGCAGTCCTCTGGAAAGAGGCTCAAGCTTGACTTTATAGTAGTCAAAGTTGGAAAGTCTTGAGTAATGTCTCAGCAATGAATTTTGCATCTTTTATCCGAAGACCAGTCTGAATGGTTTCAAAGCAGTTCACTACTGAAAGTTTGCCCACCAGGTAATCAGCTCATAATTCAAGATGACCTTTTAGATAGGTATAAACAGGCTATGATCTGTGTCAGTAAAGAGAGTGCTCAAACTGAGAAACTCATAGCAGTTTCAAATATTCAAGTATATTGGAATACCTGCCACTTAGTCATTTTATAAGGTTATTACAAAGGAAAAGGGTTTTGTGGGATTGTTTTTTTTTTTTACAGATCCTTAATTTTATTTTAAAATAAAAATACAAGTTTTTTTGGTTTTGGAGAGTTTTTCCCCTGTTGCTTAGGCTTTAAGTAGGTTCTCAGGTTTGGGGTACCCAAAGAGAACAAAGCCAGCCTCATAAAGCTTATAAAGCTGTTGTCTCCAGGCCAGAGGGATTTTGGCAAACCAGTCTTCCTCCCAGCTACTAGCAGTCCTGATCGATAACTGGGGAGGAAATGAAGGAGTTTGTCCACTTTGAAAAGCTGCAGCAGTTGAGCTGCATCTTCATCCAAAGTCTCTACTTCCCCACAAGGTCATAGTCAATCTGGCAAGGGTGGCACAGACGGTACACCTGTCACCAGTGCTCATTAAAGGGAGCCAGTTTTTCTGTCTATGGGTCAGTTAAGTACTGGATGAAGTCAGGAAATGAGACCTTCAGTCCAGCACTGAAGGCCTCACTGACAGAGGTGGGGAGGCTAGTGAGGTTAGAATACAGTTTCAGCATGGGAACTGCAAATCTCCTGTAGAACTCATCATTCTCCAGCTCAAACTTGCTCCGAAAGGCTGAGATGAGACACACAAAGGGGTCACGAACAAACAAAAATTTGGTATACTTCTTCAGCTTAATCTTCATGAGGTGGCGTGAAAACTTCCCATATTGCCTCTAGAATTTATTGAAAGTGAGATGAGTGCTAGTGTTGTGAACGTGTTCCTGGGGAATGTCTAAAGGGTCTTTATATGGGATTCCCTGATGCAGGAGGCTTTTACTCAACACAATCATCACTCATTTCCAATTGGTGCAGGCCACCTTTGGCACATAGCAATAAATTATTCCATGGCGGTCATCCACAATTAGGTGATTCAATTCATAATTAGGAATGTCATCAAATGAACGATTCTTAGTAGGGAAGACGAAGCTGGAATTGGCACAAAATTCCTTCAACATATTTCTCCTCTCTGCCTGGAGTTTTTCCTGATCTGGGTTCTGCTTAGCATCATGAGTAGACCAGTCATAACCTCTCCCACTCTCATCCATATTGCCCAAAATAGGTTTACTAGAGCCATGAAGAGGAGGCTGCTCAGTCTTTTTTCTCAAAGGGTCATTCTGTCTCCCACTAGGACTAAGCAGTTTATCTAGAAATTCATCTACATCTGATACAGATTCTCTCTCTTCATCCTTTCCAGTGGTGGGGAGAGCCCCTGGAAGATGAGGTCTGGAAAACGATGTGTGCAAGTAGAAGTGTGCTGTACCCACATTGTCCCGGTAAACAGTGATCAAAAGGATCATAAAGACAGATCCCAGGACAATCCAAAGTCTCAAGAGTCTCATCTTGGTCATTCTGTCTGTGCTACTAAGGGGAACCTCCCCCCTTTTACTCAGGTTCACTTCTGCTTTACACAGGGATCAGACATTGAGCTGCGGTGAGGAGCCTCAGGCAGTATTCTTGCTCCCTCCAAGTCTTATTCTTAAGAGCAATAATGATACATTTTTAGATATCCAATTTGTCAAATCAACTGCTTCTAGTTTTGCTCTTTGAGAGAACAAAAAACAAAACAGAACAAATCCAATCATTCTTCCACATAACAGCTGTTCAAATAACTGGCCTCTTCAGTCACTTGCGCAGCTGCCCCGTGAGTGAGTAGCAGATCATAAAGAGGCCTCCTCATTTCCCTGGCCTCGCCCCTCTTGTGGGCTTGTTTTTATTTTTAATTACTTGAAATTGAAATTTTAGGTATAGCATAGAACCAATTAGCAAATATTTATTGAGCACCTGCCATGTCTAAAAGCAGTATGACATAATAGATAGGGTATAGAACCTAGAGACAGGAAGCCCTGTATCCAAATAAGGCAGATGCTAGCTTTGTGTAACTGAAAAAGTCACTTGATTAATCTGTGCCTCTCTTTCCTTATCTGTATAATGATAGGTTTGGGCTTCTAAATTCCCTCCCAACTCTAAATCTATGATCCTACGGCACTATGGGAAATAGAGGGAAGCATAATTTTTGTCTCCTGTCTTCAAGCTTATAATCTAATTGGAAAGACAAGACAAATACATGAAAAGTCCAGTAACATGAAAGACAGATAAGAGAACAAGGGAGCAATTGAAGAGATGTCACAGTATAGCATGTGATTTATTACCCAAAGAATTGAACAAACAGTAATTGCTTGGAGGAGTTCAGAAAAGGGAGAGATCATTTCAGGTAATGGTGGCTAGTGGGGCAGAGGAATTGTACCCTAGATCACATTCTTGTAGTTATTGATGCTCATTTGCAACATGATTGCCTGCCAGAATTCTATCGTGTTGCCTTTAAACATCCTTCAGAACTTGGGAAGAGCAAATTCTGTACTCTGAAATGTTCAGAGGTTCTTCCAAGAAAAGAGTTCTTCCTATTCAAATAATTATTGCTGGCATACCTGCAGGAACTAATAAAATTGGGCTTATCTCCATTGCCATACTTGGATCTCTGACAGGGAGAAATTTGTCAGGGGAATTGATCCCATTGACTTAAAAACATTCAGCTACCGTCTTTCAAATCTCCTTGAAAGTCAAGTTATAAAAACAGCTAAATTATTATTTTCCATTTCTTCATTAGTGCTGCTTTCTAAATTGATTCATAAGGCAATTTGTATGTTCTTTATCTGAGTCAGTATTAAAAAGTTCTACTTTCCCAGTGAATTCTAGTCTCCATTTGCTTCTTCAGTTTATGCACAGCTTGGATCTATAAAATCTCCTGTTTCTTTCCCTGGTGAGTTGGGTGCAAACTTGTCATGATTCAATGAGTCCATAAAGAAACTTTTAATTACTTTCTCTTATTTTTTTTTTCTTTTCTGAGACATTATGTGATGTGGAGGGTTTTTTTCTTCTTCTTTTTCTCTTGAAGCAAATGGCTAGCATAAGCTTTCTTTATCTGGGCCACATATTTCATTTAATTGTAATAGTGTCTATGGATGCAGATCTCTATGCATAACTTAGGATCTTATGTAAATTTCACTACCGCTGCAGCTGCAGCTTAAACAGCACAGGATCATCTCCTGAGTTTCTTAGTCCACTGAATGTGGAAGGTCAATCATTGTCTGTTCCTGACTCTGGAGAAAGAAAGCTGACTTTTTATTCCCTACTTTGCTTCTCTCATAATATGACCTGAGTAAAGTTACTTCACTTTTCCATGTGAAATGGTCCTTTTCAGGTCCTTCTTTTTTTTAAAGCAATCAGGGTTAAGTAACTTGCTCAAGGTTACATGCCCAGTTATTTCTGGGTGTGGTGCTAAGTATCTGAGCTTGGATTTGATCCCCAGGTCATCCTGACACTGAAGTCGGTGCTCTTACTCACTGAGCCACCTGGCTGCCCCTAAGCAATTGGGGTTAAGTAACTTGCTCAAGATTACATGGCCAGGTGTTTCTGGGTGGGTGTTAAGTGTCTGAGCCTGGATTCGATCCCCAGGTCATCCTGAAACTGGAGCTGGTACTCTTACTCGCTGTGCTACCTGGCTGCCCCTCTCAGGTCTTTGTTGAATTAAATGTAGATTATATTTTTACTTTTGTGAAAGGAGTCTGGTAGGTTTTACTATAGAAGAAGTAATGTGAGGTTATGGGAAGAAATGAGATATATTGGCAAAATAGGTATGTATGCTTACATACGTGTGTATGTCTGTCTATGCATATGCTTTTTTCTAGTGAGTATGTTCTTATTTGTTAGATAAAAACCACATATTCATAAACACTCTCTCAAAGCCTTATTATTCATTACTACAGCAATCCTCCCAACCTCTCAGTAAAGTAGGCAACAAAAATCACTTTTCCCTATTTAAGCACCTAAAGCATGAAAATTTTAAGAAATCGTGTTTGTCATTTAGAAAAATCAGGGCCAGAACCAGATCTGTCAATGTGAGGGGTTCTTGACCTGGAATCTATGAACTTGATTTTTTTTAATTTTAAACTTCAATTTTTTAATTCATTAAATATTCCCCAATTACATGTAGTCATTTTAAGAGAAAGAGACATATAGAGACAGAGACAGACAGAGAGACAGAGATAGAGATAGAGACAAAGAGAGCACTGTGGTCTAAGGCTTTGGAGTCTGAACTTAGAATTAATAAGACATTGGTTCAGATTTGGCTTTTGCCACGTATTAGCTGAACTTTTCTCCCTTGTGCTTCAACCTTTCATGTGACCTCCAATGTCACATTAATAATCGCCTGTTGGACATTTCAAACTATATGTTACATAGACATCTCAAAGGCAGCATGTACAAGACAGTTCATTATTTTTTATCCTGAAACCACACTCCTCTATTAAACTTCCCTATTGCTGTGAGCTTTACAATCCTTGCAGTCATACAGGTTTGAAATGTTGGTGTTGTTTTCAACTCATCATTTTCCCTCACATATACCAATCAGTTGTCAAATATTGTCATTTTTATGTTTCTGATATCTCTTATGTGTACCTTTCTGTGTAATTACTGATGCACAATGGTTTTAGGAAAAAACAAAACAAAACCAACAACATCTTATGTAGACTTATAGGAACTGATGCAAAGGGAAATGAGTAGACCCAGAACATTGTAATGGTAACAGCAGTATTGTAACTATAATCACCTGTGAAAGACTTTGATCAATACAATTATCTATGATAATTCCAAAGGACTTATGATGAAAAATATTATCCACCTCCAGAAAGAGAACAGATGAGCTCTGAGTGAAGATTAAAGCATATTTTTCACTTTATTTTTCAACATGGCTAATATGGAAATATATTTTAGTGGTTTCACATGTATAATGCGTATCACATTGCTTGACTTTTTAATGACTGGGGAAAAAACTGGAGGAAGGGAAGAATTTGGAACTCAGATTTTTTTAATGTATCTAAAAATTACACATTCATTAGTGTGTAGTGATTTTATTTTTGCAAAAATTACATTAGCTGCTGAGAAAGATGTATTTTCCTTAGCAGTCTCCTTCAGAGGGGGCCATAAGTTTTTAGTCCTCATTTCTCCAGCAATTTGTTTAATTCTCTACTTTTCCTTTTCATTGTTTTTTTCTGTTTGACACCCCAAAGTAAAAGAGGGACATTGAGATCTTTATGGCTTCTTGGTTTTTTTTTGTGGTCCAGTTATTTTTTCCTTATGAATTTGGATATTGGGACATTTAGAATATATGGGCTTGGTATTGAAATAGTTTTGATGTCTCTGGTTCTTATTAGTGTAAGATGGTTTCCTTATTTGTCCCTTCTTAGATCTTGAATGTTTGTTTTTGTTTTGTCTGATAGTATGATTCCAACAGCTGCTTTTATTTATTTTATTTTATTTGGATCTGCCTGATAGTAAATTTATTTTCTAGGTCTTTAAAAAAAAATAAACACATCTAAGAATTTTTCCTCTTATTACCCTGAAAATATTGACCTTTTGCCAAAAGTTCCCTCTTTTCTCTTTCTCCTCATCTCCTATCTCCCAGAAGTTTTCTCCTACTGTTTCCTCTTTTGCCCCATCTTTCATGAAGAAGTAGCCCTTCTCCTTGCCAAGGCCATTTACCCTTTACCTGCCCATGTGATACCATTCCATTAATTTTTCACTTATTTTCAATTTCTGGTGTGTAGGTGCTTCCCTATTGGCCATAAACATATCCATTTCTTCCCTCATTCTCAAAAAGCCTTGACATGAACAAGCCTGCTCTAAAACCTATTATCATATATCTCTTCTTTCTTTTGTCACTAAGCTCTTTGACAAAGTTATCTTCAATCAATGCTTCTCACACTTATTTACCTTCTAAAATCTGACTTCAGACTTCATCTTTTAAGTAAAATTGCTATCTCCAAATTTACCAATAATTTTTAATTGTCAAATCAAATGGCCTTTTTTTCAATTCTCAACTTTTGTGACCTTTCTGCAAACTTTGACACAAATAAACCTCTTCTTGATAATATCCTTTGTCTAGATTTCTGTAATAATATTCTGTCTTGGTTCTGTTATCTATCTAATCACTCCATCTCAGTGTCCTGTGCTGGATTTTCATCCATGTCATGCCTGCTAATGGTGAGTGTACACTAAGGCTGTGTCTTGGGTCTTTTTCTCTTTACCATCTATTTTATTTTATTTGGTGATCTCATTAGCTCCTATGAATTCTATTATCATTCCTGTGCTGAGTTTTCAAATCTACTTATGTTGCTCTATTTTGCTGAACCCTAGTAGCATATCTTCAATTATATATTTGACATCTCAAACTGGATAACCTGCAGACATTTAAAACTCAACATGTCCAAAACTGAGCCCATTATCTTTTCTGAGACATGTTTCCTCCTTTATAATTTTCCCTATCGCTGTGGAGTGTATCACCCGACTTTGGTCACCCAAACTCTCAATTTAGATATCATCCTCAATTCTAAACATTCTCTCACCCTTTATATACACCTTATGAAATTCCTTTATTCTTTTTTTTTAAGCAATTGGGGTTAAGTAACTTGCTCAAGGTTACATGGCCAGTTATATCTGGCTGTGGTGCTAAGTATCTGAGCCCAGATTTGATCCCAGGTCATCCCGACTCTGGAGCCAGTGCTCCTACTCACTGCGCCACCTGGCCACCCCCCAATTCCTTTATTCTTTTAAATAGTATTTTATTTTTCCCCAATTGTATACCAAGACAATTTTTACATTCATTTTTTACAAGATTTTGAGTTTCAAATTTTTCTCACTCTCTTTTCTTCTTCTTCCAAAAATGGAGGCAGTTTGATATAATTTTTCAGTGTGCTACCATGTAAAACATATTTCCTTATTAGTTTCAGTTGCAGAAGAAGGAACAGATCAAAAGGGGTAAAACATCCATGAAAACAAATAAAGTAAAAAAAAAATGCATTGATCTGTGTTCAGAGTCTACCAGTTCTTTATCTAGTTGTGGATAGCATTTTCCTTCATGAATGCTTTATACTTGTATTGGATCATATTGTGGAGAAAAGCTGAGTCATTCTTAGTCAATCACCACACAATGCTGCTGTTACTGTGTAAAATGTTTTCCTGGTTCTGCTCATTTCACTTTTCATGAGTTTGTAACAAGTCTTTCCAGGTTTTTATAAAATCTGTCTGTTCATCATTTCTTATTGAAAACAGTATTCCATTACATTCATATACCACAACTTCTTCAGCCATTCCCCAGTTGATGGGCATCCACCCAATTTCCAATATTTTGCCACCACAAAAAGGGCTACTCTCACTCTCTCTCTCTCTCTCTCTCTCTCTCTCTCTCTCTCTCTCTCTCTCTATGTCTCTCTGTCTCTCTCTCATATATATGTACACATACACACACACAGAGTACTGTTATTGCTGGGTCAAAGGGTAAACACAGTTTGTTTGCTCTTTGAGTATACTTCCAAATTTCTTTCCAGAATGGTTGAATCAGTTCACAACCCCACTAACAATTCATTAGTTTCCCAATGTTCCCATATCCCAAGATTTACCATTTTCCTTTTTTGTCATCTTTGCCAATGTGATACTTTTGAAGTGGTAACTTAGAGTTGTTTTTCTTGCATTTCAATAATAAAAAGTGATTTAGAGCACTTCTTCATATGTCTGTAGGTAGCTTTGCTTTTTTCCTTCTGAAAACTGACTCTTCCTACCCTTTGACCATTTATTATTTTGGGAATGGTCAATATTCTCATAAATTTGAATAAATTATCTCTATATTTGAGAAATTAGGACTTTATCGGGGATATTGTTATAAAGATTATCACCCAGCTTTCTGCTTTTCTTTTAATCTTGGTTGCATTGGTTTTGATTGTACAAAAACCTTTTGATACAACAAAAATTTTTTATACTTCATAATGCTCTTTATCTCTTATTTGATCACGAATTCCTCCCTTCCCCATAGTTCTGACAGGTAAAGTATTCCTTGCTCTTCTAATTTGCTTATGGTGTTACTCTTTATGTCTAAATCATGCACCCATCTTCACCATATTTTGATACGTGGTGTGAGATGTTAGTCTACACTTATTTTGTGTACTATTGTTTCCTGATTTTCCCAGCAGTTTTTGTCAAATACTGAGTTCTTATCCCAAAATATCTTGGTCTTTGGGTTTATCAAACACTGGGTTACTATGGTCATTGACTAGTGTTTCTTGTGTACCAGATAGTTTGATGATTACTGCTTTATAATATAGTTTGAGATCTTGTATTGCTAGTCTACCTTCCTTGATATTTTTACTAGTTCCTTTGATACTCTCAACCTTTTGTTCTTCTCGATAATTTTGTTGTTATTTTGTCTAACTTCATTAAATATATATATTTTTTGATAATGTGATAGAGTTATTGGAGCAGAGTTGTCATTTCTATTATATTGGTTTGGTCTACTATGAGCAACTGATATTTGTCTAATTATTTAGATCTGACTTTATTTGTTTGAAAAGTGTTTTGTAATTGTGTTCATGTAGTTCCTGAGTTTGTTTTCACAGGTAGAATCCCAAGTATTTTACATGGTTTACAATTATTTAAAATGGATTTTCTGTTTCTATGTCTTGATGCTGTATTTTGTTGGTCATATAAAAAAGTTGAAAATTTATATGGGTTTATCTTATATCCCACAACTTTACTAAAGTTATTAATTTTTTCAAGTAGTTTTTAGTTGATTTTCTAGATTTCTCTAATTATATCATCTGTAAAGAGTCATAGTTTTGTTTCCTCGTTGCCTGTTCTAATTCCTTCTATTTCTTTTTCTTCTCATTGCTGTAACTAATGTTTCTAGCACTATATTGAATAATAGTGGTGATAATGGGCATTCTTGATTCACCCCAGTCTTATTGGGAAAGCTTCTATGTTATAGCCATTGCAGATAATGCTTGCTGATGGTTTTAGATAGATATTGCTTGTTATTTTAAGGAATACTCCCTTTATTCCTATGCTCTGTTTTGTTTTTAATAAGAATCGGTGCTGTATTTTGTCAAAAGCTTTTTCAATATCTATTGAGATAATAATATGATTTCTGTTGGTTTTGTTATTGAGATGGTCATTTGATAGTTTTCCCAATATTGAACCAACCCTACATTCCTAGTATAAATCCCAATTGGTCAAAGTGTATAATCCTTTGTGATACATTGCTGAATATTTTGCATTGATATTCAATAGGGAAACTGTTCTATAATTTTCTTTCTGTTTTACCTCTTCCTTGTTTGGGTATCAGCATCATATTTGTGTCATAAAAGGAGTTTGGTAGGACTCCTTCTCTGCCTACCATTTCAAATAGTTTATATATTATTGGAATTAATTGTTCTTTAAATATTTGGTAATATTCTCTCATGAGCCCATCTAGCCCTGAGGATTTTTTCTTAGGGAGTTTATTAATGGCTTGTTCAATTTTTTTTTCTAAAATGGGATTATTTAGGCATTTTATTTCCTGATCTGTTAATCTGGGTAGTTTTTATTTTAATAAATTGTCAGATTTATCAGCATGTATTTGGGTAAAATATTTCCTAATGAATGCTTTAATTTCTTCTTCATTGGTGGTGATTTCACCCTTTTCATTTTTGATACTGGTAATTTGTTTTTCTTCTTTGTTTTTTTTAAATCAAATTAAACAATTACTTATCTATTCTTTCATAAATCCAGCTCCTTTATTTATATATGACTACAATAGTTTTTTTTTCAACCTTATTAATCACATCTTTGATTATCAGGATATTCAGTTTGGTGTTCAATTGGGCATCTTAAATTTTTTTCTAGGTTTATTTTTAAGTTGCATTCCCAATTCATTTATCTGTTCTTTTTCTATTTTGTTGATGTAAGAAGTTAGAGAAATAACTTTTCCCCTAAGTATTGCTTTGGCTATATACCTTAAATTTTGATATGTTGTCTCATTGTTATCATTCTCTTTAACTGTTTATTCTTTTTATGATTTATTCTTTGATCCACTTGTTCTTTAGAATTAAGTTATGTAGCTTCCAATTAATTTTTATTCTATCTTTCCATTCACTTTGTGGAATGTAAGTTTTATTGCATTATGATCTTAAAAGATTACATTTAATATTTCTGCCTTTTTACATTAAATTTTGATGCTCTTAGGACCTAATACATGGTCAATTTGCTGAGTAGGTGCCATATGCTGCTGAGAAAAAAAGTATATTCCTTTCTGTTTCCATTTGGTTCTCTACAAACTCTGTCATATCTAACATTTCTAATATTCTATTCACCTCTTTAACTTTTTTTCTTGTTTATTTTTTGTTGTTGAATTTATTGAGTTCTGAGAAGGGAAAGTTGAGGTCCTGCACTGCTATAGTTTTGCTATATGTTTCTTCCTGTAATTCACTTAACTTCTTCAAGAATGTGGACGGTATATTATTTGGTGCATATATGTTTAGTATTAATATTGCTTCATTGTCTATGGTGTCTTTTAGCAAGATGGATTTTCCTTCCTTATCTCTTTTAATAAGATGTTTGCTTTTTGTCTGAGATCAGGATTGCTACTGGTAGCAGCAAGCACCCCAGCATCCCCAGGGTCGCTGCCACCACAGGTTCTTAGATCTGCTTTGTTAAAGGAAAGCAACTCAGAATGGGTTAACACTCTCACTTTAATCAGTCAAATATGTATCGTTTACCTAGTTCAGGGAAAAAAGGTCAGCACCCCGAACTTCAGAATATACAGACAGAATTATCAAGACAGAAACAGATCAAGTAGACATATTTCCAAACTGTCCAACCATTACATCCATACCAAACAACATCTAGGTTTCAAAGCTGGGGGGCCCTGGAAAACGGCTTCCCAGAGTTGCATCTGATCAAATCAAAGAACACTTCTCAAAGTGAACTCCAAAACAAAGCTACACATCAGAGCTTATATAGGCTTCTCCTGGCTCAGAGAATGTAACAACCTTATTGACTCACTGGCCAATCAAGAAGTATCTACTGAAAAACAAGCCTCCTACCCCAGGCTCCAGGTGCACTTTAGCCTAGGGGCAGGGAAGATCTTTAAAATTTACATTCCCATTACACTAACTCTGTTCATTTTTTAACTTCAGCTGAAGCAGAATAGATTCTGCTCCAGACAGGCCCTTACCTTTGCTCTATATGTGTCTCTCTGCTTCAAGTGTGTTTCTTATAAACAGCATATTGTAGAATTCTGGTTTTTGATGTGTTCTGGTTTTCACTTCCAATTTATGGAGAGTTCATCCCATTCCCGTTCACAGCTATGGTTACTACCTGGATATTTTCTTCTATCCTATTCTTCCTCCTGTTTTTCCTCTCTCTTCTTTCACCCTTTCCCTCCTGACCAGTGTTTTGCTTCTGTCTACCACCTCCCTCGATCCACCCTTCCTTCCGTCACTCTCTTCCCCATTTTCTTAATCTTCTCTCCTCCTGCTTCCCTGTCTGGTAAGACAGATTTCCATATTCAACTGTGTATATTATTCTAATTTGAGCCAACACTGAGGAGAGTAAGGTTAGACTGATGCTCATTTTACATCCTCCCATTTTTCCCTTCACTATAATAGGTCTTTCATGTCTCTTCATGTGACATAATTTACCCCATTCTGCATCTCCCTTCCTCCGGTATCCAGTGTACTCTTCTTCCTTATCTCTTAATTATTCTTTGTCATCACCTCAAATTTACCTTGTACCCATACCCTCTGTTTATATATATATATATATATATATATATATATATATATATATATATATATATATATATATATATTCCTTCTAGCTGTACTTAGTGGATCCGTTTTTAAGAATTGCAAATAGCATCTTCCCATATAAGAATTTAAATGATAAAACTCTACTGAAACCTTTATATATTCTTTTTTCTTTTTACCTATTTATATTTCTCTTGTGACTTCATATTTGCAAATTTTGGTTTAATTCTGGTTTTTTCCTTATGGAAGTTTGAAATCTTTCTATTTCATTGAGTGATCATTTCCCACCTTGATATATTATGCTTAGTTTAGCTGAGTATGTGATTCTTGGTTGTAGTCCCAGCTCCTTTGCCTTCTAGAATATCATATTTCATTACTTCTGATGCTTTATTGTTGTTGCTACTAAAACCTCTGTAATCCTGATTCTGGCTCCCTGATATTTGAATTGTTTCTTTCTGGACACTTGTAGTATATTTTTCTGGACCTGAAAATTCTGAGAAATCTACAATATTCCTTGGAGTTTTTATTTTGGTATCTCTTTCCTGAGGTGATCCGTGGATTCTTTCAATGACTGTCTTGCCCTCTATATCCAAGACACCAGGGCAGTTTTCCTTCATAATTTATTGAAAGGTGCTATCCAGCTTCTTCTTTTGAGTATGGCTTTCAGGTAGTCCAATTATTTTGTCATTGTCTCTCCTTGATCAGTTTTCCAGGCCAGTTGTTTTCCCATGAAGTATTTTACATTTCTTCCACTTTTTGGATTGTTTTGAATTTGTTTGACTGATTCTTGATGACTTATAGAGTCATCAGTTTCCACTCATCCAATTCTAACTTTTAAGTAATTATCTTCCTCAATTAGCTTTTTTACTTTTTTTTTTTAATTTGGCCAAATGTACTTTGTAAGCAATTGTTTTCCTTTTCCAAGGCATGAACTATTTTTCATCATTCACTTTAATAATTATCATGTATTTTCCCAATTTTTATTCTACATATGTTTTTTCTCTTTTATTTTTTTAGCTTACATAATTCATTTATTCAAGATTTTGAGTTAAAAGTTTTTTTCCCCAACCCACCACTCCAAAACAGCGATTCCACTGAATATACCCTCCTCCAATCTGCTCTTTCCCATATATTCCCCCGTTCTCCCTCCAACTTTCCAGTAGGGCATGGTGGATCTTTATGCCCCAGTGCTTGTATATCTTATTTTCTAGTTAAATGTAAGATAATGATAATGATGATGATGATGATGATATATTTTTAAACATTTGATTTTAAAACTTTGAATTCCAGATTCTTTCCCTTCCTCCCCCATCACCCATCATTACTGGGAAGATAAGTAATTCAATATAGGTTGTACATGTGTAGCTATGCAAAATATTTCCATAGTGGATATATTGTGAAAGACTGACTATATTTCCCTCCATCATATCTACCCCCCCCACTTATTCTATTCTCTACTTTGATCCTGTCCATTTTCAAAAGTGGGTGCTTCCAACTTCCCTCTCTCCAAGCCTGCCCTCTCTTCCATCACCCCCCCCTCATCCCCTTCCCCCCTACTTTCTTGTAGGGTGAGATACCCTATTTAGTGTGTGTGTCATTCACTCCCTAAGTCAAATTCAATGAGAATAAGGTTTACTCGTTCCCTTTTGCCTTCCTGTTCTTCCCCTCCATTGTAACAGTTTTTCCGTGCTTCTTCTATATTAGATAATTTACCCCATTCTGTCTCTCCCCATTTTATCTCATTATATTCCTCTCTCACCTCTTAATTTCACCTTTTAAGTATCATCCGTTCCTATTCAATTGATCCTGTGCCCTCTGTCTATGTATGCTTGTATACATATATACACACACTCACATATGTGTTCATATACCCATATGCCCTCCTATATAGACATATGTATGTATACATATATACATACATGCACACACATTTCTATTCCCATCAACTATTCTCACTGAGAAAAGTTTCATAAGTTACATTGATCATTTTTCCATGTAGGAATGTAAATAATTCAAATTTAATAAATTCCTTATGATTTCTTTTCTCTGTTTACCTTCTCATGCTTCTTGTATCTGAGTGTCAAATTTTCTATTCAGCTCTGTTTTTTTCATTAAGAATGCTTGAAGTCCTCTATTCCATTGAATTACCATATTTTCCCCCTGAAACATGATACTCAGTTTTGCTGGGTAGGTGATTCTTGGTTTTAATCCCTTCTCCTTTGACCCCCAGTACATCATATTCCAAGCCCTTCAATCCCTCGGTGTAAAAGCTGCCAGATCCTGTGTTGTCCTGATTGTGTTTCCACAATATTCAAATTGTTTTTTTTTTCCTGGATGCTTGTAATATTTTCTCCTTCATCTGAGAACTCTGTAGCCTTGCTATAATCTTTCTAGAAGTTTTCTTTTTGGGATCTTTTTTCAGGAGGTGATCAGTGGATTCTTTCAACCTCTATTTTGCCCTCTGATTCTAAAACACCAGGGCAATTTTCCTTGAGAATATTTTTTAAAGATGATTTCTAGGTTCTTTTTTTTTATCACGGCTTTCAGGAAGTCCAATTATTTTTAAATTATGTCTTCTGTATCTCTTTTCCAGGTAAGTGGTTTTTCCAATGAGATATTTCACATTGCCTCTTATTTTTTCATTTGTCTGAATCTGTTTAATAGTATCTTGATTTCTCATAAAGTCACTAGCTTCCATATGCTCCAATCCAATTCTGAAGGACTTATTCTCTTCAGTGAGCTTTTGAAATTCTTTTTCCATCTGACAAATTCGGCTTTTTAAGTCATTCTTCTCCTCATTGGCTTGTTGAGCTTCTTTTGCCATTTGAGTTAGTCTATTTTTAAGATGTTATTTTCTTCTGTTGGGTTGTTGACTCTCATTTCATAATTTTCTTGCATTGTTCTCAATTCTCTTCCAATTTTTCCTCCACTCCTCTTATTTGTTTTTCAAAATCGTTTTTAAGCTCCTCTTTAGCCTGTAACCAGCATATTTTTCTTGGAAGTTTTTGGTGCAGGATTTCTGAATTCATTGTCTTCCTCCTGTTTCATGCATTGATCCTTTTTTTCCCCAAAAAAATGAATCCAAATTCAGACCACTGTGCTTGCCCTGCTTTCCCCGTTTACTCATGTTGCCACTCAATTACTTGACTTTTGAGCTTTTAGACACAGTAGAACTCTGCTACCAGAAAGGGGAGCTCTGTCCCAATTGCTGGGGTTTTCGTAGCTGCTGGAGCTATTATTTGGGTGCCCTCTCTGAAGCCTCCACATGCTCTGGCAAACTGGTCACACACCCAGGACCTCCACCCTAGATTGCAATCCAGATCCAAGCAGGTTAAAGCAACACAGTTTATCTCTAAGAATGGTTGTTTGGTCGCCCTACAATCTGCAGGCCAGGAGCTCTGAAGCAGCCATGTGGTGGCTACTCCACAGCCGCATAGCCTCAGCTGCTTCTCCCTCCACAGGGTAATGGCCAGACTGCAGGCCTGAACTCCCACTTCACAAAGTCCACACTGCACTGAACTCTCACTTTGTCTTTAGAATCTATGGGTTGATAATTCTGGAAACCACCACAGCTGCTGGTGATCTGAAGTCCCTCCAGCCATAGGGTGGTTGTAGCTACCCTGATGCTAAAACCTCAGGCTCATGTGGGGCTGGGCTTGGCTCCCAGAGTGCTGTACTGGCCCCTTCTTGCTGGCCTGCCAGATTGTCTTCAGTGGGAAGTTAGCTTCTCTCTGTCATTTTGTGGGTTCTATAGCTCCAGTGTTTGTTTAGAGTCATTTTTACACGAATTGGAGGAGGTGGGAGCAGGAGCCACATGGAAATCCTGTTTCTACTCCACCATCTTGACTCTGCCTCCTCATATGTTTTTTTAAACTGCTTCTAAGCTCTTCCATGAGTTCCTTCTGGTCTTGAGACCACCGCCTATTTTTCTTTGGGGTTTTGCCCACAAGTATTTTGATATTGTTGGCTTCTTCTGGGTTTGTATCTTGATCTTTCTTGAAACAATTATCATTTCTTTCTTGTTGTTTTTTGCTCCTATTTCCCCACCTACCCTCACCCCCTGATTTTTAACTTTCTTTTAAATTTGATATATGCTTTCAGGATGGAAGGGGCACTTTCTTGGATTTCTTATACCAGGGGATGCAGGTTCTGGTAATTTACGTGGTGGGATACTGATTTTGCCTGAGGCACCTGGGAGACCATAGAATCTGGTGCTGTGTTGAAGGGGTGTTATGGTGGGTAGTTGGTGCTCCTAGAGACCTTAGATGTCTGGCAGCTTACCTCATGCAAGCCAGGATCCTAGTGGTGGTGTTTGGCATGTGCTAAGGCTTCTGGGGGTTTCTGTATTTCCCAAGGGAAACACTGAAGTACATGGTGGTCTGGTCACTGCAGGTTGCCTGTTTGCCCAGGGTTATGCTGAAACATGTGGATATTCTCAGAGCTGGAGTCTCCCTGTTTCCTTGGCTATGCTGAGGCACATGGGACTCCTGGTGTGGGTGTTTGCATGCTCCATCAGACTGGGGCTCAGCATCTCCCACTGGTTTGCTGAAGTGGGTCTTGCTCCTCCTTTGCTGGAATGCTTCCTGTCCCAGACTGTGCTTATCTAAATAAGACACACCTTTCTTGATGATCTTCCAAGTTTCTTAGACTAGAAGATTGTTTCACCTCATTTTTTTTCCTGGTTCTGCTGTTCCAGGATTTGTTTTGGGGCACAATTTTATGGGTTGGGGGTGAATGTGGGAGATTTACAGTGATTTACAGCTTACCCCTCCCTCCTTCTTGGATTCTGGAAGTCAATGTTTTTTTCATAACATCTCCCCTATACTCCCTATTCTCTCCTCTGAAACTATTACCACCTTGATGTGGTCCCTCATCACCTCATACCTGAACTATTGCAAGAGCCTGCTGGTTGGTTGATCTGCCAGAAGTCTCTTGCCATTCCAATCCCTCATTTACTAAGCTGTCAAATTAATCTTTCTAAAGCACAGGGCTGACTATGTCATTCCCGATACCTCTGATTCAATAAACTACATTGGCTTCCTATTGCCACTGGGATTAAATATAAAATGCTCTGTTTGGATTTTAAATCCCTTCATCCCCTTACCGCTTCCTTCCTTTACAGTTTCTTAGACCTTACTTTTTTCCACATACTCTATATAATTCAGTGACACTGAATAACAATAGATTATTTCAACTCTATTTTGTATATACCTAATATGTACATAATTGTCTTCCATTAGAGTGTAAGCTTTTTGATATAAAGGACTTTTATTTTTATACTTTGTATCTCCAGTGCTCAGTCCAGTGCCTGGCATAAAGAAAGCACTTAATAAATTATTATTGCTTAATTTATTGATTGATTTATACCTTGGGCAAGTAATAAAGTCTCTGAGTCATAAAAAGCAATATGTGAACTATAGATTCTTGACTTGTAAACTCTTTCTCTAACCCATAAACTCCTTCAATTAATGGTGCTATTCATCAGAATTTTTTGTATGTATAATTAAAAGTGTGTTCTTGGCTTAAAATTTTTGTATATCATTTCTATTTGCTACTTGAAAAATGCTCTACTGACAAATCTAGTTAAAATTGTCAAATAGGTATAAGCTTTGCCTTAAACCTTTTCTGAAGAGAGATGAAGAATCAATCAATCAATTATTCAATAGTCATTTGTTAAGCACCTGCTCCAAGCCAGGCATTGCTACATACAGGGCATATTTCTTGGCTGCAAAGGTTTTACATTCATCTTGGATGAACCAGGAAAGTATCTTATTTTTATGTACATTTTGGCTATAAAGATATTTATTATTTTTAAAGCAGTCATTTTGATAATTATTTGTCATTTGCTTTTGAAGTTTCATTCTTTCCTGCTAAGCAGACTAGAGGTACTGTAAGACTATTTTATTATTTAGTTATTAAAACTATTTATATGAAAACAATTGATTTTCAAATTATTGATTTTCAAAGTTAAATTGCTGAGTTTTTGTGTTTTATCCATTGGAAGATATACCTCACCCCAACACAAGGAATCTTCTTTCACTATAACAAAGAAAAGACATTAAGTCAAACCAACAGAGACCACATCTGACACAGTCTAAAGCATCACTTTTTAGAAGGGAAAAAAGCTTGAAATGATTAGACAAGAACTCAAAAGAAGACTTTTTTTCCTTCTTACCTCTGTTACAATTATCCAGTGTTCGAATGAGCAAAATCAGAAAGAGAAAATGGGTTACAACGTGGGGAATAAATAAAATAAAAACTGACAATCCATTGTCCTTTTCAGGAGGAGTCTATATTCTTTTTGAGAACAATGTGACCTGATTTAAATAAAGAAACATAAATGAAGGAAAGAAGGAATAAATAACTACAATCTTAAAGTTTACATTTGCCTAGAGAGGAAATACCTACTAGAATTTTAAGAAATTTTGGATTCATTTTTACAAGAAAAAGTTGACTTTCTCATGTTCTGCATGCATTCATTTTGATAAGTGCTTTTGATTATATAACTTTAATTATTCATAACCATGCTTAGAAGATTTGATAAGGCATTAGGTCATATTATTTAAAAACTTTTCTCCCTCTTTCTGATGAAAATCTTTGCTGTTAAATCTGAAGAAGTTTCATTTAGGTTTTTTTTCAAGTGTTTTTTAATCTGAAGATTAGTAGAGAAATGCTATAAGATCACTCTGAATTGCTACCTATTTTTTTAATGCATCCATTTCCACTTTAGCCTTTTTCAGATCTTGATTGATTTATGCTGATTTTTATGTCTTTTTTGAGACAGTGGTAGTAGTAAAGGTTGCTCTGGAACCTTTATAGGGAACTCCCAGTGAACAAGCTCACTCAACCAATGTAGATCTGGGGTTATTCAACAATTTATAGTTACTGAGAATTCTGTAGGACCCTGAGACATGAAATGACTTGCCAAGGGTCACACAGCAATAGAACTTCAGCCTAGAGTCCTTCCCTCTACCCACTCTTTCAGATTTCCCCAGGCTAAGAATCCCTGACATAGATAGACCCTATTGTCTTATAGATAAAGGGCAGAATTTTTCTGAGAATAAATGTCTTTTTTTCAAATTTGCCTAGTTAGAACTAGCACCCAGATTTCCAACCTCCTAAATACAGTAACTCTTAAATCTCACTAAATCCATTTGTTACCTTTTGTGAGTACTGCTTGTCATAACCCAGGCAAGGGGTTTGCTGAGCACAAACCTCTTGGGATCTGTAGTTCTGAACAATTTGGAAATAGAACAACGATGTACATCAGTTCTTGACCAGGGAGGGGGCAGAAATTTTCCCACAAGATGATATAGGGAGTTTGGGATCTCTTATGAAGAAAAGAAGAGAAGGAGAGATAGCAATAGACCCCTTGCAACAGGGCAGCCACAGTAGCAGCTGGTATCTGCCACATCTGTAGTGCCATTCTTTAAGACCAGGAGAGATAAATGGGTGAAGTAGGAAATGAGTGGGAGGGTATGTGTTTTATGGCCCTGGTAGCATGAGTGCTAAGAGACACAAGCCAGCTGAGAGGAAAGGGTGGGCTGTATTCCACTTTAGCCTTACCTAAAGGCTGGAGAATACCTTGCCTTTCTCTGAGCTACAAAAGCCTATTCCTCTTTCTCCCTGGACCCTGTGAATCCCTTATATACCGGTTTGTTGTTCATATTTAAATGTTTCCCTTGGTTTCTGTTGTGTTTTTCTCAAACACATTCTGTTAAAGAATATTTTAAGAATATTCTTGCCAGATTTAATATTACTTCATATGAATACCTGTGATTCATCCTATTCTTTTGTCATTTGGGGTCCCTTTGTTTGTGGTATAAATATGGCACTACATAGGAGAGAGGGATCTTTTCTAGGTTGGGCTGGGAACTAGAGCCGTAGCTCATTATAACAGACTAGTGCTCTTTACTGCAGGCATAAGTACATGTCATTTCATGAGTATCCTTCTAAGACCAGAATAACCATGAATTCAAGCCCTGCTTTATAAATCTGTCTCACAGACATGAGCCAAAGCTTCCTGCCAGTGCTTTACACCATGTAGTATCTCTTTTGCTGTTCCAAATCACCTCCACTTTCTCACCTTCTGTTACTACTCAAGAATTCTCAAGTATTCTTTTGTGTCACTTTTATTTATTTTACTCTGAAAGTAAGAAATAAAAGACATATCCATAATATAGTAGAACAGAAAAATAAAGATGATTGTACATGAAACTGCAAATCTGTGATGTATAACTTGCTGTTCCTTTTAAATATATAATAAAGTTATCGTGTAATATCAAGCTCTCAATTTTTTTTTAGTTGCAAACCAAATTTAAATAATAAATTACACTAGGGGAGGTAGGGTAGAATTTAGAACTTATCTGGTTCAGACTTCACATTTTATACATGAGGAAACAGATTCAGGAATTCAAAATCACATATTTTAATCTTATGAGGATCAAGTTCCATTTACTTTAAGCGTGATAATATTGCTTTAAAAATAGTTAAGAAAACATAAGATAGAGATGATTTCTTCAATGTGAACTGGTACATTAAAACCAAAATAATTGTTCTCCCCCCAATCCTTCTTTTGGAGTAGTTTGGAGAGGGTTGTTACTTTATTAATGTAGAAACCTTCCATTATGGAAAGTCCTTTCAAAGAATGCATAGCAGCAATTGGATTATAGATCATTGCCTTGGAAAGCTGAGGATAAGTGACTCTTCCATGGTCATGAAACTAATACATATCAGAGGAAGCAAAGCAAAGTCTTTCTAACAGCAAAATTGTTTCTTCCAAGTTGCTTCACAAATAATCACTGTTTTGAGTTAAATGTAAATAGCAAAAAAGTTTTTGCCACTCACTTGAGCCTCATAGATACCTCTCTAAACTGCATAAGAAATAGTGTTTGATTCTTGGGGCTAAAAGGAAAGTAGTGAAGAATAAAATAGAAATGGAACTTTGAAGAAGTGCAAAAGAAGAATTTTTTTCTTTAAGAGGCAATGTGATATTAAATATACATATATGTACACTCATGTGTGTATATATATTCTATGTGAATTTGTGTAACATACAAACATCAATAGAGCATTAAAGGTAGGGAACAAAGATAAAGAAAAAACACTGAAGTGAGAGCATGTTTACCTGGCATATGATCAGAGGCTTTGTTTCTGACAAATACTAGCTTAGCCCCAAGCCAACAGTGGTCTGAGAGGCCAAAAGTCTGAAATGAAGGGTTCAGAATATAAATTAATCAGTCACAAAATGTGCTAGATAGATAGGAAAGGAATGGATTCATTTTTACTTGCTATTTTCCTTGTATTGTTCTGTAGGAATATATACTAGACCTGTGATTTCATTGGCTTCGGTAAATTCCAGTGAGGTAGCTCCCAATTCTGGTTGGCAGCTTTTCCACAACGTATCATTAAGTTACCTCAAACACTTGGAGGCTGACTTGCCCAGGATCACACACTTTAGTGATAAGATCTGAAACCAGATTTTCCTGGCATTGAGGACAGCTCTGTGTCAACTATGCCCTACCCTAAAATGCAGAAAGAGGTCTGAATTTTTTTCAAACTTAGTAGCACTTTGGAAAGCATAGGGTTAGGGGAAATGTAGATAGTTCTTATTACCTACTATACATGGCAGCTTTGCTTCTAAAATGCACTTTTTTTTTCTGGGGTGTGGATGACCATAGACCTACAAAATTAAAGACCCTCAAAGCAATAGAAATATCGCTGCTTTCTAAGCCTTTAGGAGTTTACCATGTGCTCCCACTAACAAGGCAGATGCTTAGATGGCAGCTCTGGTATTAACACACTTAGTTGAAAAAAAATAACAAAAGCCTAGAGGAAAGGCCTGCCTCTTGGGCTCAGAACTGTCATTCATCTATTCAAGCTTCAGAAGTTGGCATTCTTTGTTCAGCAAGAGGCTTACTGGAACCACCACATACTGTGTCAAACTACCAGCAAATCCTTTATCAGCACATCCTTTTGAGACTGTCATTGAACTGTATGGACCTAAGGAGTGATAAGCATTAATAATACCAGTGTTCTTTTTATCCCATCAGCCTTTCAGCTTCATTGAAGGTTCCTTTATCTAAACTTAGGTTTTAAAGTCTAGACAATTGCATTTCCTTTCTCCTTCAAAAGTGGTGCTTAGCCCATCAGGCATAGATGTGTAGGCTTTTTTTTTTTTTAAGCTACTTAAGGTCTAGGAGAATAATCAATACTTTCTTATAAATGACCTTGGAATTCCCTTGGAAAGTTACAGGATCCTAGACATCAACACATTTGGAAGTAAAATAAAAAAAATATCATGAAAAGCCCTGTCTGTCATGAAACTGCAGTATTATTCTTTATAATATGTCTTGTACTTTGTTCAGTGCAGATTCTTTGAGGTTTGTATTTGTTTGTGTGTGTTAAATGCATACTATATAAGAGAACATTCACACAACCAATTTTTTTTATCATTGTCAATTTTTAAAATGAATTACAAATGATGTTGCTGTTTAAAAAAGATAATAAAGTAATTAATTTGGAGAAAATGAATTGTGAATTGCTAGGACTGCAAAATCAACAGCCAAATGTTTCTTTAATCTATGATGTAAGACTGGATCACCAGCAGCTGTGGCGGTTTCCAGAATTATCAACCCATAAATGCCAAAGACAAAGTGAGAGGTCAGTGGACTTTGGAAACAGGGGGTCCAGGAGTGCGTATGCCTAGGAGGGAGAAACAACTGAGGTAAGGTGGCTGCCACCGCATGGCTGCTTCAGAGTTTCTTCCTGTAGATTGTAGGGGGACAAAGAGACCAATCTGTGGGGTAATAGCTCTTGCTTTAACCTGCTTGATTCTGTATCCCTGTCCTGGGTGGAGGTCCTGGGGTGTGTGACCAGTGTGCCAGAGCCAGTGGAGACTTCTCAGAGGGTACCCAACTAATAGCTCTGGCAGCTGAGAAAAGCCCAGTGATTTGGGACAAAGATCTCCTCTTTGAAAACAGAGTTCTAGTGTGGCAAAAAGCTCAAGAGTCAAGTGGTTGAGTGGAAAAATGAACAAACAGGGGAAGTGGAGCAATCACAGTGGTCTGACTATGGTTCCTTTTTTGGGGACAAAAAGGATCAAGGCATGGAGCAGGAGGAAGATAATGAAGTCAGAACTCCTGCACCAAAAGCTTCCAAGAAGAATATGAATTGGTTACAGACCATAGAGGAAATTAAGAAGGATTTTGAAAACCAAAAAAGAGAAGTGAAGGAAAAAATGGGAAGAGAAATGAGAATGATGCAAGAAAATCATGAAAAGAGAGTCAACAACCTGACTGAAGAAAATAACACCTTAAAAATAGACTAACTCAGATGGCAAAAGAGGTTTAAAAAGCCAATGAGGAGAAGAATGTGTTAAAGTGTCAAAATTGCCAGATGGAAAATAATCTCAACAACTCACTGAAGAGAATAATTCCTTCAGATAGACTGGAGCAAATGGAAGCTAGTGACATTATGAGAAATCAAGATACTATTAAACCGATCCAAACAAATGAAAAAAGAGAAGGCAATGTGAAATATCTCAGTGGAAAAGCCACTGACCTGGAAAATAGATCCAGAAGAGATAATTTTAAAATTATTGGACTACCTGAAAGCCATAGTCAAAAAAAGAACCTAGAAGTCATTCTTCAACAAATTCTAAAGGAAAATTGCCCTGATGTTTTAGAACCTGATGGGAAAATAGAGGTTGAAAGAATCCACTGATCACCTCCTGAAAAAAATCCCCAAAAGAAAACTCCTAGGAATATCATAGCCAGGTTCCAGAGTTCCCAGATCAAGAAGAAATTATTACAAGCAGTCAGGAAGAAACAATTTGAATATTGTGAAAACACAACCAGAAGAACACAGGTTCTGGCAGCTTCTACACTAAGGGATTGAATGGTTTGGGGTATGATATTCCAGAGGTCAAAGGAGCTGGGACTAAAACCAAAAAACACCTACCCAGCAAAACTGAGTATCATGTTTCAGGGCAAAATATGGTCATTCAATGGAATAGAGGACTTTCAGGCATTCTTGATGAAAAAACCAGAATTGAACAGAAAATTTGACATTCAGATACAAGAAGCAAGAGAAGCATGAGAAGGTAAACAGGGAAAAGAAATCATAAGGAACTTATGAAAGTTGAAATATTTTCATTCCTACATGGAAAAATGATAATTGTAATGTATGAAACTTTTCTCAGCATGAGAATAGTTGAAGGGAATATAAATGTGTGTGTGTGTGTATATATATATATATACATACATACATATGTCTAAAAAGACAGTATATGGGCATATGAATACATATGTGAGTGTGTTTATATATGTGTACAGGTATACATAGACAGACGGCACATGACCAATTGAATAGGATGGGAAGATGCTTAAAAGGTGAAATTGAGAGGTGAGAGAGGAATATAATGAGAGGAGATGGGAAGAGAGAGAATGGGGCAAATTATCTCATATAAAAGAGGCAAGGGAAAACTGTTACAATGGAGGAGAAGAACAGGAAGGCAAAAGGGAATGAGTCAACCTTACTCTCATTGAATTTGGCTTAGGGAGGGAATGACATACATACTAAATAGGGTATCTCACCCTACAAGAGAGTAGGGGGGATAGGCTATGAGAGGGGGGATGATGGAAGGGAGTGCAAGTTGGGGGAGAGGGAAGTTGGAAGCACACACTTTTGAAAAGGGACAGGATCAAGGTAAAGAATAGAACAAGTGGGGGGCAAGATAGGATGGAGAGGGAAATATAGTCAGCCTTTCACATTATGTCCACTATGGAAATGTTTTACATAGCTACACATGTACAACCTATATTGAATTGCTTATCTTTCCAGTAAGGGTGGGTGAGGAGGGAGGAAAGAAAGAATGTGGAATTCAAAGTTTTAAAGTAAAATGTTTAATACACACACACACACACACACACACACACACACACACACACACATATATATATATATATATATATATATATATATATATATAATTTTTTTACATGCAACTCGGAAATAAGATATATGGGCACTGGGGCATAGAGATCCATCTTGCCCTACTGGAAAGTCAGAGGGTGGATGGGGGAGGATATAGGAGAGAGCTGATTGGGGGAGGGTTATTCAGTGTGATCACTGTTTGGGGGTGGTGGATTGCGGAAAGATGGGAAGAAAATTTATAACTCAAAATCTTGTGAAACTGAATGATGTAAACTGAAAATAAACATAAAATTTAATTTTAAAATGTCTTCACTTAGAACTTAAAAAAAATCTCTGATATATAGTAGTTTATATATGGTGGAAGTGGACTGTCAATAAACATTTGCTGAATGAATGCTTAACTCTTCATATTGGCATTTACATATAACTTCAAAGTTTACAAAATGTTTTGTCTATTATTTCATATCTAGATAGACAGAAAGATGGATAGGCAAGCGGACAGAAGGGGTGAGGACAGAGAGAGAGATAAACAGAGACAGAGAGACAGATTCTTTTTTGGTTTATACTTATGATCTTGTGATTTCATAAGTTGAAGTAACTCTGAGAATGGAAACTCCCTCCACCAATACACATCAGCAGACTAGCAGTTCATCTATAATTTAAAGTCTTAGTTGGATGAGGTATTGACAGGATACGTGACTTATCCAAGCTTATACATTTAGTAGGTGTCATAGGCAGGAATTGAACACATGCTTCTAACACTAAGGGTGCTTTCCCTCCACAATGACAGTCTGATCTTAATATTTTTATAATGTCATAAACAGTGATGCTTGAACTATTTTTAAAAATATGAGAAATTTGAGTCTTTCAGATCTGGTTTCACTTTGGATGTAAATTCATTTGGTTGTGACTTTACAAGGAATAAATCGAGCAAATTCTGTTAAGACAACAGCAAATAATTGCATTCAATGAAACAAGTCAATTGGTTTTGGCATCTTCATGATGCCAAATAACTGATTTGGCTCATTTGTTCACTTTTAAAATGGCATTTTTGAACACCATCCCAGTGCTCTCAGAAAGCTGAGCATATGAATAGTGCCAAGATAATGCAATCATATGGAGTCCTCACATTAACCATAGGTCCTTAGGGACTAGAAAGAGTTAGGATTAGATTCACCACATAGTCAGTGAATGCCAGCCAAAGTAAGGAGGTATCATAGCATCTCAGAATTGGAAAGGACTTTAAAGGTTATCTTGTTCGAAATGTCTGAGTTAGTTTCTCTTTTACAACATTACTTACAATGACCATCTAGCCCCACAGTGAAGAAAAAAAAAAGCCACTTCCAAAGGTCGTACTTTCCACTTTCTGCACAGTGCTAAATAGTGGGAGAATTTTCCTTACATCTACTTGGAATCTGCTTCTTTTTGACTTCTGCTCATTCTTTGCTCCAAGTTCCTCTGGGACCAAACAGAACAAATCTTATCCCCCTTCCACAGGATCAGAATTTAGATTAAAAAATAGTAATCATGGAAGCATCCTGGTGAAAAGAATGCTGGATTTTGTGTTCAGAAGAACTAGGTTCAATCTCTCTGTCTCTCTGTCTCTCTCTCTGTCTCTCTCTGTCTCTGTCTCTCTCTGTCTCTGTCTCTGTCTCTGTCTCTGTCTCTCTCTCTCTTTCCCTCTCTTTTTCCCCTCCATATGTATGTTCATATAACCTCTAAAATCATTTGTAGTTCTAAACCTATGATCAAGGTTGCTTTACCTAGATCCTCAATTTTTTTTCTTTACTGAAATAAACATGCCCATTGCTTTAAACTGAACTTTATATGTCATGATATCGATCCAGTTACTTCACCAGGATGCTCATAGATTTGTTGAGGTCCTTACTAAAATAAAATGCCAGAACTGAACACAATATGCCATTTTATCTGACCAGAGTAGAATATAGCAGGATTCTTACCTTCTCTGATCAAAATTATGGTTCTAATATAACCTGAGATCATTAGTATGGTTTTATATTTTAGTTTACTATACCATGTCCCATTAGACATGCAGTCCATTAAAAGCCTCATGACTTTTTCTTACAAACAGAGGGCTTTGTAGGCATACCTCCTTTATCTGGGTGAAGTTGATTTTTTTAACCTACTAAATTTCATGTTAGATTTGACTCACAGAATTTGATTAATAAATGTTTACTGAGCAACTAACTATGGGTCTGGGAGAAGTATATTTAAAACATATGACCCTTGGTCTTGTAAAGACTATAGTCTTGTAGGGGATATGAAAATGTATTCATCAACAAAATCCTATGTGACTTTCAAGGTAAATCAGGCAAGGCATCAGAAAGAAGTATCATTTTAATTGAACCATAAAGGGTGAAAAGACACATTCTGATATTCTTATTTTCTTGGTACTGATATTTGGGACAGAAATTGAATCTAGGGATTTAGATTTAGATTCCAGTGGTGGTTTTTATTGGGGGATATTAGGACATATAGGCAGATAGAATAAACAATCACTGACAACATTGATAATAAAACTAAAAACATCTCTATAAAGTTTGTCTCTAGTGTCTTTACCCACCCCTCCAATTGCACTAGGAAAACATATTTTCTTTTATATGTTGCCCCCCCACTTCTGTACCTCTTATCTCTTCCCTCTTTCTTTTGCCTAAGCACATTCTTTTTAAGGAGATTAAAATAGGATTGAATTGCCAAGAAATGACTCATCAAAAGTAAATGAATTGATTCAAGATGATCTGCTTCGATGCCAGGATTTATGGTCAGGATCTTTGACAACAAGTTCACTATTTTTTTGTTATACCATGCTTCAAAAGCATTAATTAACTTTCTTTGAGGAGAAGCATATCAACAGGAGGAGTCTCCTAAAGCAAGTGTTCCTTTTGCTGTCCCAAGAACTGACTAGACTGCTTTGCCCAAACTATGATCAATATATGCTAGGCAGAATAGAAAGACTGTTACCAAATATGAAATGAAGGAAAACAAATGAGCTGTCTTTCTGACCTTTTCATCAGCTTTAATCATTATTCCTTTCCTTTATCTCTTCTCCTCTTTTTTTACCTCTCTATACTCTTAGTTTTCTCCCCAAACCATCTTTATGCATCTTATTTCATCACATTTAAAAAAAATAATTTTTCATTTAACAAAATACATATTTTCTTTTTCCTCTTCTTTACCTACATCCACTGAAAAGGAAATAAAAGAAAAAGAAAATGCTTGTAACAAATAGGCATGGGCCAAAAAAAATATTCTCTTATTGATCATGTCTAAGAACATGTTTGTTTTAATTTGCAACCTGGTAGTTTCTCCACATATTTCTATTACTGTCTATGCTTAAATGACAATTTAATTAAAACTGTTCATTTGGCCTCACATACACAAGAACATGGACTATTTGATTAATTTGAATTAATTTTAAAATGAATATAGTCATACCAGGTACTGTGTAATCATAAATATCTACTGGGTTAGCATAGGGAAGGGGAAGGGAATAAGCATTTATATAGCACCTACTTTTTGCCAGGGACTGTATTAAGTATTTTCCAAATATTATTTCATTTGATCCAATGTAGTTAAATGGAAAGGTCATTGACTTTGGGGTCAAAGGGCATGGTTTAAATATTATCTTTTATGGTTACTACTGGTATGTCTTTGGGCAAGTCAAACTATAGTCAATAACTTTCCTTGGCTTCCATTTTATTAACCTGTATCGTGAGGGAGTTTGAAATGTTGCCCTCTGAGATCCTTTCCAACTTTAGATCCTGTAATTTACAAATTAGGTCTCAGTAGCCAGGCCCTTATGTTTAGGGATAAGTGGATTCAGTCACATTAAGGGAAGTCCTACAACTGGCAAGACAGGTCTTTTAGGGTATGGGCTGCACTGAATTGAATTAAGTTATTTTAGAAACCACCTCCAAGACTGCCACAGCACTGTACAAATGGACTAATTTGTTTGTATGGGAAGTATGTGGGAGGGAGCAATTAGACAGTATACTTGTGCTACATAGTCACATAATTTTAGTAATTCAAACCCCAAACAAACCTCCTTTCTTTTTTTCAGTAGCTGGTGTTTTAGCCTAAATTATCTGAACAATTGTTTCAACGGCCCAGTTTGCCACTGGGAAAGGCACAGTGCATTATTTAAAAACAAACAAAAAAACACTCAGGAAAATGTTGTTTTCATCAAAAGCATGTGGAGGTCGCTTTGTGGAAATCTCTTCACAATGCTTGTGTTGAAAGCAGGATTCACTGTAGAATATTAAAATTCTGTACTTCATTCTTCTCTTCTCTCTCCTCACTAAGGCTCCTTCCTGTCCCCTAGATCCTTGTTTGAATTCAGCTGGCCCAGTTCTGTCTGGACTGGATTCCAGATTGAGTTCTAGGTTTTGAGACAAGGTAAATTTAGTTTTATAAGCTTGTATCTCATGTTTTCCCAGTCTAAGTCAAGGTATTTGGAGCCCTGGGCATGTGACCAACCCTTTTTTCTCAGGCCCTCCCTTGGGTTTTAGGCCTGCCAGCACCTTCTAATTGCCTTTGCCTCAGTTTATTCTGGTTATAGGGTTATAGAAGACTTGTTCTTGCACCCTGACTCTGAATATTTCCCCACTTCTCAACTCACTGAATAAAATCCAATCTGGATGGCCTATCATTTGAGGTCCTCAATAATCTGGCTTCAGTCTGACTCTCTAGTTCTTGCCTCATATACTCATACTTTTCAACCTGATTGAACTACTTATCTTTCTGTTTTTGATCTCTCCCACCATTAGGTCTCTTCTCATGTTATTCTCAACATCTAGAATACTTTCCCAGTCCTCCTATCTTCATAGGCAGACATCTTAGACATCCTTCAAAGCCACACTTACATGGCAGGTCCTTTTCTTTTAACCCTTCCCCCTATCATGGTAGTAATTCCTTCTCTGGTCTCCTAACACTATGCATTTTTCATATATTGTGCAATTTTTATGCATCAATTTGTATAATAACCTAAAACAAATTCTTAGGTCCCAGAAGGCAAGGAGAGTGTTACTTAGGTTTGGAGCTCCTCTACTATCATCCCCTCCATTGCCTAGCACAGCCAAGTACATAACAGATATTCAGTAAGTATTGAATGAATGTATAAACATCTAGACTCTTTTTTTGCTTATTTTTTAATCACCTTTCTTAGAATGCTTAATAATAAAAATGATAATGATGATTATAAAAGACTAAAATAAAGGAGTGATTATGGTCTGTTTTGAAGGAAAGATGGGATAAGAGAAAAGGGAAAAAAAAACCTTGTTTCCTTTTCAACTATCAGATTAATCTAGTAGAAAACTCAAATGGCCAAAAAAGAGAATTGGGTGGTAGGGAAAGATCAGTAGGAGGCACTAGAAAGTCAAGCTATTGTATAGGCCTGCAGAGGGGAAAAATGGGAGTATGAAACACTCAAACAAGTAATCTAGGTATCAAAGCCTAAAGGGAAGCAAATGCTTTTGGCCTAGGATTTTAGGTATTCACATGTAAACTCAAGAGGATAAAATGTTATTATTATTATTTTTTAATAATGTGCCTTTATTGATCTTCAAACCCCAAAGAGAAAACTAAGTAATAGTATTCTAATGAAGGTTGTAGGCATCAAAGGCAGGAAGTCTCTTTCAAAATTGGGGTAAGAAGGGGCGGCTAGGTGACCTGGTGAATAGAGCACCGGCCCTGGAGTCAGGAGGACCTGAGTTCAAATCGGGCCTCAGACACTTCACACACTTACTAGCCATGTGACTTTGGGCAAGTCATTTAACCCCAATTGCCCTGCAAAAAAAAATGGGGTAAGAAGAGGAACCTAAGAAATGTCAAACTGGGTCAAACCAGTTGTTTAGTACAATGCTACTCTCACCAACAGTGCAACTAAGAAAGTTTTATGAGAAGACATGACAATTTCTTTCATTCCATCGTCTTCAGACATTAGGGGTAAAGATTGAAGATCCCTAATCAAAAAGCTATAATACGTTAATTAATCTAAAACCTATAACTGGCCAGTACAATCACTTAGGGAAGGAGTTTCATAGGCTCACTATTTGCTGGGCAAGGAATCTAGTTTGAGTATTCTTACTTTAATGTCGGATACTGAGTCATTTTAAATGCAGAATTGATGTTAGCAACACTTTTTTAAAAGAAGTTCATTAAACCACTTCTAAATGGGGCTGCTGAATTAGCAGAAAAAGGGGGGCTAGCCAGCATAACGATTGGTAACTCTGTTCAGATTAATTAAAAGAAGAATAAAACCTCCAAGGAGGGCATAGAAGTACTGGGCATCAATTTTCTTCTTGGCACTTTGAGTCAACTCAAGAAATTCGTGTAGAAAGAAAGGAAGAGACTGAAAATAGGAGAAAAGAAATCTTAGAAAATATGTGAGATTGCAAAATGAATAATTATTAGAATGTTTTTAAAACAACATATGACAACAAATGATGTCCATTTGTTTGAATAACTAATATTGTTAGAATTGAAAACTGCTAACCGATTTGGCAACCCTGAAATGTTAATTAAAATCTTAAGGCTAGTGTCAGCATTTGTCAGAAGACCTCCCCCTTCCTAACACCCAACCCTCCCTAGGAGGAAAATTTTCCTACAGTATTATCCTTCAAGGATAAGTGACAGAAATGGTTGCCAAGAATGTTAGAACCAAGGGAGTTTAATATACAGATATATAATGGAAAAGTCTGTATCAGGTGGCATGTAATCCCACTGAAAGCAATAGGGCTATCCTGCTAAAACCAGCAGGGGGATCCTAGTCCTGGTGATCTTATGGGGATTGGCCCCCTTGACTTAGTGTCATACCTCAAGTAATTCATTGTACAAAGGAAACTGCAGTTTTGTTGATGGAAACTTGGACAAGGCTTAGGACCCCAGGGAATTCTCTGTTTCTATTAGTCTGGGAATTTTGTCCCTTATTACTCTCTGTGTATATTTGCCTATTGTCCCTAGGGCCCTCCCTCTCTGGTCTGATCCCAGGATGCAGTGTCCTATTTCTGTGTTCCTGGGAGAACAGAGACCCCTAGTGGGATGATCATTTGATATGTATTTGGATGTGACTGATCAGAAGGAACTCAGGATTTAGCCTAAACTGATCAGCCAAGAATGAACAATGACTCCAACTTAATTAAACAGGTGCTTTAGAATGTACCTCTGAGATTCCCTTGTTTTCGTATCTCAGGAGCTATACCCAAGGAAGAAGGAGGTGTGCTCAAAATTAAGCCATAATAGCAAAAGAATGATATTTACATAATATTTTCTAGTTTAAATAAGCTATCCCATCTGATTCTCATAGTAATATGATGAGGCAGGGGTGGCCAGGTAGCACAGCGAGTAAGAGCACCGGCTCCAGTGTTGAGAAGACCTGGAGATCGAATCCCGGGCTCAGACACTTAGCACCCACCCAGAAACACCTGGCCGTGTAACCTTGAGCAAGTTACTTAACCCCAATTGCTTAGGGGTGGCTGGGTGGCTAGGTGGCTCAGCGAGTAAGAGCACCGGCTCCAGTGTCGGGATGACCTGGATCAAATCTGGCCTCAGATACTCAGCACCACACCCAGAAATAACTGGCCGTGTAGCCTTGAGCAAGTTACTTAACCCCGATTGCTTTAAAAAAAAATATGATGAGGCAGGACGAACAGGTATCAATACTATTATTATAAAGACAAGAAAACTGAAGCTCAGATTCAATGACTTATCTAAGGTCATACAGTATTCAGGTAAGTGACTTTCCTTGATCTTCTGATTCCAAAGCCAGTATTCTTTCCAGAAAAAAAAAACCCATTAAGAGCTGTCCTATTAGTTTATGTATTATTCATTCATTTTCCAAGATGAAGAATCAGAGGCTTAGAGGTTATGTGACTTCTCCAGAGACACAAAGTGAATACAAGTGAAAGCCAAAAGCCAAATAAAAATTGTGGCACTGGTGATAAAGCATGGAGCTTGCAGTCAAGAAGACCTCACTGATTTCAAATCCAATCACAGGCATTTCTTAGTTGTTTCACCAAAGGCAAACCCCTTAACCTCTCTATGTCTCATTTTCTTCATCTCTAACAAGGGGGATAATAATATCCCCTCATAGGGTTCTTGTGGTTATTGAATGAGCAAATATATGTAAAACTGTTTTCAAAACATAAGACATGACTGAAGGGGCGGAGTCAAGATGGCAGAGTAGAAACAGGACCTCCACTGGGCTCCAGCTTCCACCTTCCCCAATTCATGTAAAAGGGGACTCTGAACAAACTTTGGAGCTACAGAACACGCAAAATGACACAGAGAAGCTAACCTCCCCCTGAGGACAGCCCGGCAGGCAGGCAAGAATCGGCCAGCTCAGTGCTCTGAGAGAAGAGCCCAGGCCTGCATGAGCCAGAGGTTTTAGCCCCAGGGTGGGGTTGACCAACGACTGGCTGGAAGGACTCCAGATCAACAGTAGCTGTGGCTGTTTCCAGAATTATCAACACATAGATGTGAAGGACAAAGTGAGAGGTCACTGCAGTATGGACTTTGGAACCCAGTAGTTGGGACAGTGTCAGCTTTTGCCCACAGGGCAAGAAGCTGAGACACCTCAGCACAGCACCACTTTGCAACTTCAGCTCCTGGCCTGCAGACTGTAGGGGGATCAAGTGACCAGTCTGAGGGGTAATCACTCTTGCTTTAACCTGCTTGGATCTGGACTGTGGTCTAGGTTGGAGGTCCTGAGGTTTGTGGCTAGATTGCCAGAGTGTGTGGAGGCTTCAGGGAGGGCACCCAACTAATACCTCTAGCAGCTGAGAAAACCCCAGCGCTTGGGACAGAAACTCCCCTGTCTGGTGGCAGAGTCCTACTGTCTCAAAGAGCCCAAAAGTCAAAAAACTGAGTGGCAACATGACCAGGCCAAAGAAGCAAAGCAAACAGAAGAATCCAACATTAGACTCCTATTTTGGGGACAAAAAGGATCAAAGAATGGAACAGGAGGAAGACAGTGAAATCAAAACTCCTGCACCAAAAGCTTCAAAGGAAAATAAGATGTCGTTACAAGACATAGAGGACATTAAGAAGCAGATAAGAGAAGTGGAGGAAAAATTGGAAGGGAAATGAGAATGATGTAAGAAAATTATGAAATGAGAGTCAACAGCCTGACTGAAGAAAATAACACTTTACAAAGCATACTAACTCAAATGGCAAAAGAAGCTCAAAAAGGCAATGAGGAGAGGAATGCCTTAAAAAGTAGAATTTGCCAGATCGAAAAAGAATCTCAAAAGCTCACTGAGGAGAATCATTCCTTCAGATTTAGAATGGAGCCTGTGGTCTGGTTTGTGAGTGGCTGTAATGGTAAGGGGTTTGAAAATCTTCCCTGCCCTTTAATGGGCCTCACTTAGAGCCCAACAAGAAAAGCTTGCATAGGGGAGTCTTGTTTTTCAGGAAGGCACACATTTCTTTATTTTGTAATTAGGTAGTGGATCACAAAGATTGTGATATCATCTGACCCTGGAGAAGGCTATATATGTACCCTGACATGAGGTTTTGCTTTGGGAGCTCACTTATAGGAAGAGTTGTGTGATTAGGCCAGATGAGTTTCTGGGCAGCCATTGTGCCCCCAGCTTTGAAAACCCAGATATTGCCACAAGCTCTGCCATGCCAGCACTCCTCCTCACTCTAGGACTGCCACAGAAGACTGCAACCTAGATCCAAGCAGGAAAAGTAAGAGAGTCCTGCCTCCTTATCAGTAAAGAGATTCCTGCAATTGTCTTCCCATAAGCTGTTTGATCCCCCCACCATCTGTGGGTCTGGAGCTCCAGAAGCAGCTGTTGTGGCTGCCACCACCACCTCTGCTTCCCCTGGGATAGGGCTGGGCCATGCTCTTCTCTCACCCAGGTCCAACAGTTTCCCCATTGACCTTTTACTTTATCTTTGGCATTTGTAGGCTGAAAAGTCAGGAAACCACCACAGCTGAGAGTGATTCAATCCCCTGAGGCCTGCTCTGACCTGGTCTGTGCCATGGCCCATGCAGGAATGTGATCTCCCAGCCTGGTGCGATAGACTATTCCTGTCAGTGTGCCAGGATGTCTTCAGTTGGAGATGTGTTTCACTCAGTGGTTTTGTGGGTTCTGTAGCTCTAAAATTTAGGTAGAGTCATTTACAAGTGTTTGGAGGTGACTTTGGGGAGAGTTCAAGCAAGTTTCTACTCTTAGTCCACCATCTTCACTATTCCCTAAGGTCACTTCTTGATAATCTATCTGTCCATTCTTCCTAGCTGGGAAGCTTTTAATATCTATTGACATGGTGATTCCACACTGATCCTTCTGCAATCTAGTTTTTGCATAAGGGAGGACCTGTGACTTCAGTTATAGTGATAGGAGCTCATGTTGGTTCAATTCTATAATTCCTAGCAGAAAATTATTACTGTAGTGAAAATTAGTGAAGAGTTGGTTCAGACAAAGCTGCAACCAGGGGAAACTCTTGTTTATCTTCTGAATATTTATTAATATCTTGTTGGAGTCAAGTGAGGCAGATCTTGAAACAGAGCCTTATTAGTAAATCAGTGAGAATGGTATCTTGTGGTCAATGTGGAATGACTTCTGAGTTATGAATAACCCAGTAGGTCTTACTATATGTAGAGCTTCTTACAAGAAGCTGTTTTGGGGCTTTCTTAGTAGGCTTCAGAACCCTTTCAGTCCAGGGATTTAATTGAGTAAAATGAGGTACCATTACTGAAGAGCTAAACTATTGTTCCTGTTAATAAACTTCATAAACTAAATTGATTTAAAAACAATCACTGTTTGAAATATTTGACAATTTGTCTTATAATTATTTGGTTTAAAAGTTATGATTATCTCCACGACAACAGCAATAATATTATTGATCCATAAAAATGAAGAAGAAATGTTAATAGATTTTGCCATAACAAATACAAAATATCCTAGTTTTGTAGAGTGAAATATTATTAAAAGACCTACCAGAAGAAATAAAAACCATGTGTGAACAAGATAAAGCATAGATAGTTAACCTGTTTACTACTAGAGTTGTAACGAAGAGGCTCTGAGTGAGACTACAGAAGATGAACTTACATTCCAATATTTTAATTCAGTCACACTAAAGCAGCTGCCATGGCCAAAGCGCTCATGGGTTTTGCTAAATTAAATATATTTGCTATGAAGAAAGACTTCCATTTGGAGGGAATTGGGTAAATAAGAGGATATATGCATGTATGTGCACACATACACTCATACATGCACTTATAATACATGTTCATTCTTCCCTCTTTGAACCAATTCTGATGAGAGTAAGGTTCAAGGATTGCCCCACTATATATCCCTTCACTTTAAAAGCTTAAAAGCTCTTCCTTGCATCCCTCTTTTAGGTCAGAAAATTTCCCCTATTCTCTCTCCATTCCCCTTTCTCCCAGTCCATCTTTCTTTCTCAACCCTTAATTTTTATTGGAGATCCTCCCAACATAGCAGACTAATATCCATGTTCTCTGTCTATGTAGACTCCTTCTAAATGCCCTAATAATGATAAAGTTCTTAGGAGTTATATGTATCATCTCCTCACATAGGGAGTAAATCGACAATGTGATAAATGCTGCCATTAAAACAATTGGCAAAAGACAACCCCTCTCAAGAAGCTCACAGTCTAATATGAGAGACAATATGCAAACAACTATGTGCAACAGTCTATATATAGAGGATGTGATCAAAGAAGGGAAAGTGTTAGTATTATGGGGGTCGTGAAAGTATTGTACAAAATGAGTTATCAGTAGTTGAAAGAAGTAAAGGAAACCAGGATAAAAAAAAATGAAGAGTGAGAACATTCCAGGTTGAAGAGACAGTCAGTAAAAATGTAAAGTTGAGAGAGGGAGTATTGAACAGTAAGGAGGTCATTGTCACTGTATTATAGAGTATATTGGAATGAATAGTTTATAAGAAGACTGAAAGGAATATATTGGTTTTCACCTTCAATCCCTTGTTCTTAATATAGCACAGTCAGACTTTTGGAACACTTTAACAAACAAACTCTAAAAGTCATCCAGTAGGCATATGATTCTTTGGTAATTGTGAATGTTCCTTCCAAATAGAAGTTCTTAATCTATTTCATGTCATGAACCCCCTTTGGTTGTCTGGTGAAGCCCATGAGCACATTCTCAGGATAATGTTTTTAAATGCATAAAATAAAATATAATAGGATAACAAAATAAACCAATCATAATGAAATGTGATTATCAAAATCATTTTTTTAAATGTCTGTTGACTCTTAAGAGCCCTTTGTTTGGAATCACTTAACTTAGAACTATATTGCTTTGGATAATGGTGATAATTATAGGCTTGTTGAGTACCAGGTTCAAAATTGTTAGATATTTTAGCATTTTCTAGATTCTGGAGCCTATCTACTTAGTTTGTGTTGCTTGTCCACAAAAAAAATATTTTATATGTGAAAATACACTACATACTAAGGCATACAACCACTCAAAGACCATGGTTTGATATCATATCCATTACCTAAATTGATCAGAGTCCTCTGGCTTTCTAGAATAGTTCCAGAATATATGGTAGCTATTAGTTGCACTCTAGTTACCCCTTCCCCCATTTTAATTTCAGATCTTCAGGATAGTCAGATTTCAACTTGGCACCTTTACTTTTGATATTTACCTATATCAACATGATTCAATAGATAAATTTTCAATTGATATAGAAAATAATATATAAATTGCCTATGAGTCTGCACAGTTTTCTTTATACTGTATATCATTAAGATTATTCATTATCTAAAGCACTTGATGTAATCCCTGGGTAAAAATATATACTTATATTAATATGTGCCTCTGAGCTCTTTGGTCTCTAGAATAAATGGGGCTAGTATCTTTTCCATTTCTGCCCCCAAAGATAATTATTTTCTGCTGACTGCTTAAAACTTTCTGTTTGAATAGCTATTTTATTGAGGCCTTTTTATTTATTATTCAATCATCTCATGCTATTCCATTTTGACTTGTTGACATTCATTTTATTTTACCAGTAGTTCCTGCTGAGTCTTAGATGAATTGTCAGATTTGGTGGTGTATTCTCTCTAATTCTTTTTCTATATGCATATATCTTTTCAAAATCTAGTGTAGGGTTACTTACTGTGGTGTCTTGGATTCCCATGCTTAACCTGAAAAAGCCTGTCTTCAGTGAGATATTCCGTCAAATGCTAAGGAATAGTCTTGTGCCCCTAGTTGAAAGATTAGAATACTTTAAATCAATTACCACATATATTCAATATATCAATTATGGTGAATGATATATACAGTAAGGAGAGAGAAGACATATACATAAAGTCATACAAATTAAAATGTGTTATGTGATCAGATGGTCACTATTAGATTACTCTACTCTTCTGTATGATAATGCCTTAGCATGGGTTTGATGCTCATCTAGTATAAATTTAAAATTTTTAATACAAAGAATGAGAGGCAGTATGACATAGTAGAAAACTTGGAAGACCTGGGTCTAATGATGAGGTTGCCAGTTATGCCATCTGTGTGACCATGAATTAGTTATTTTGGTCTTAATATGTTTTACAGAAGTCTTACAGAAGATTAAGGTGTATCTCCCTTACACATTGTAGACTAGAATAGTTTCCATTGGATATATTTAGTAAATCAGCAATGAATTGTGATTAAAAAAAAGAGAGGAGGATTTTTGACCTATATTCCTGGCACTGCCACTTACTACCTATGTATTCCTGGGCAAATAAATTAATCTTTCTTAACCTCATTTTCATCTGTCAAATGAAAGGGTTGACTATATTATTTACTTTGCATAATGTTCCTTTCCAGCTTAAAATTTATGACAATACACATATAAGCCCATGATCTCCTTCTAAACTAACCACAAAATACTCTTTGAAACATTAATTTTACTTAATGTAACATTTGACTACACATTCATATCTTCTACTTATGGGCATTTACATTATGAAATGATGAATGCTATCTCTTTTCCATTGCCCTTACTTTTTGTTTGCCTCCTGAAGCCTTAATCCCCTTACACCACAAAATCAAATTGGAAGATTGGCAGTCAGTTGAAAAGCATCTGTTTACATTCCAGGCACTGTGTTGAGTATTAGGCATACAAATACATGCTAAAACAAAACAAAACAAAACAGTTGTTGGCTTCAAGAAACTCATATCATTTTAGAAACTATGCAAACAATTATACATACAAAATATACACAATGTTGATAGATCTTAGAGAGGTTAGTCTGCACCGTGGATTACAATGTATTAGCAATGTGGGAGGTTGGGAAAGTATTCCTGCACAAGGTGAGATTTGAGCAGTCTTGAAGAAAGCCAGGGAATCCAGAGGGTACAGATGAGAAAACAGAACATTCCATACTTAGGGGAAAGGTATTAATAAGGCACAAAGTCAAGAGATAGAGTGTAGTGTATGAAGAAAAGCAAGAATGTCAGTGTTGATGTATCATAGAGTATATGGAAGAGGTTCAGTATATGATGAATTGTTCCTGTACCCAGTCTTACAGAAGATGGAGGTGTTCCTCCATGATACATTATGGATTGGAACAGTACTGGCCCTAGAGTCAGAGGATCTGGGTTCAAATCACTCTTCTCCCAATATTCATTGCTCTGTGACTTTTGATGGATCTCCTCTTCTCTGAGCCTCAGTTTTCTCATGTGAAAAATGAAGGAGATGAGCTTGGATATTTTTCAGATTCAATACAGGCATGTTTGTGATCCTATGACCTGCTTTTCCAATCCATTTAAATTGGTCAGTTCCGAGTGTCAGTCAAACCAATGTTATGTGTAGTTAACTACACATAATATTCTAGAAAGCTGGATTCAGGAAGTGAGGTTTAGCCCTAAATTAAGTCAGAAGTTTATGTGTAATTTAATTATTTAGAACACCATTGTAGTAAACAATCTCCTTCAAATAGCTAAAACAATTATCAGTGGGTTAATGTCTGTTCCACATGGACCTAGGAAGAAAGGGGAAAAAGCATGAGTCTCCCATCTGTGGATAAGAAGATGCTATATTATAAATGAAAATGGACAAATAAAGATTGAGGGAAAATACACAGGAGAATGAAACCTAATAGTAGTTCATTTAACCAAGGGCAAGATGAGGAGGAAAGGCACAGTACAGACTAGTTGCTGCTCAATTATTGCTTGAGTTCTGTTGAATTCATTGAGTGCCATCTCATTTACATGAGAAAATCTCCTTTCTTGCTTCCCTTAGTCTCAGCCAAGCCTTAATTGAGAATTTATGGTTGAGCTCTTAGCCTAAGCCAAAGCTACACACATTAATTCTGAGTGTAAGTGATGGATTGAATTCAGTCTGAACACTGGTGAGCTGTGTTCATTCATGGTTAGACTGCGCAAGGAGCAAAATCCTTAGTTAGAATGTGATGATGAACTGCCAACAGATTGGCCCAAGTTTTGGCATGCCTGGGTCCGTGGCACTTAGAAAACCAATTTACCTTTTCCCTAGATTGTCTATATCCAGATAACAATTTACAGAACAGGTTTGCTACCAGTTGAATAGCTTTCTCATTCATGGAATTTCCCAATTAATTCATGCTTCTTCACAACAGTTTTTTTTTTCAAAATCTGAGATATTTTCTCCCCAAAATCATGCCCTGCATTGATTCTTAAAGTATTGGAAAATGTTGCATAATATTTAGAAGTATATCACACTGTATATATTTTTCTGTGCACTTCTTTAACATCCATCAGTCATCTATGCCCTCCTTGAGGGCAGACTGGTTGGGTTTATTTTTGTATTCCTAGCACCCAGAACAGTGCCTGAAATATGGTTGTTGTGGTTTGTCCTCTGTGCTCCACGAGGACCACAACCTCAGGAAGATGATGCCATTACTTGCAAGTGAATTGAATGGGAGTGAAGGAGGGCTATGCAAAGTCACAGGCCTCACTTTCTCCTCCAGAACCTTGGTTCTTCAAAAAGACCCTTTTTGTGTTGAATTAATTTGAGCTGAATTTAAAACTACTGTAGTTCACTAGAAAAAGATTCCCATCCCATATTGTTACCTTCATGCTTTTTAGATAAATTTGTATTGGACAATTTCTCATTATCTCTAAAGGCAATGTTTACCAGTTTTCAGTGACTGCTGGAAGGAATAGTGAATACAAATGAGAATAGCACTTTTGCAGATAAAAAGTGATATGCATATTAATACAATGAAAAGCATTATGTTACATTGGGGATTCTTTTAGTATATGTATTGGACTACATGGCATCCATGGTTCCTTTCAACTCAAATTCTGTGAGTATAGAATGAAAAATTTAGTCCAGAAGGACTAAAGTAAAATCCTTTTCAGAGAAGTTCTAGTTTTTTTTCTCTTTCCCTCTCAATAGGCATGAGTTGTTGCTTTTTTAAAATAATGCATCTGGTCTATTGTTAGTAGAACATTCATTATTTTCTTCCGTTATGGTCATGGGTTTACCCTGAATCACGTAGTTACTCAAAACACAATTATTGAATGAATAAATCTTCACACTGTTGCATGAGTTTTTCTTTTCTACCACACTGTACTCCCCCATCCTCTGCTTACTAACACTACCTTTAACAACTCTTATAGTCCTTGTCTAATATATTTAAAATATGTTGACTGGCTAGGAGTGGAGGTAATTAGTTCAGAGGTTGAATCTGTAGCCTCATCTTCATTCAAATCATCTTCTGACCTGTGGATTACCAATCAATTGGATTTTAGAAAAAAATATAAACTAAACTTCACTTCCAGTAAGCCTCCCTGTACTCTATTTTCTATATTCAAAGGGATAAATTTTAGAATTTACCATATATATGAACATAAGAAATAAAAGACATTTTAATAAAAGAAATTTTATTTGGTGCAAACTAACATTTTGTAGTATAATAAATTTACTACTTTTCCAATACACAATTTCACTCTTATACTAAACTTCTGGAATATTTCAATAGGATATTTTTTTTAATTTCCATATACCTTTGATAAGCTTATTATTTTGTTGTTGTTCAGTTGTCTAACTTTTTGTGACCCATTTTGGGTTTTCTCTGGCAAAGATACTGGAGTGGTTTGCCAACTTCTTTCTTTTCCAACTTCTTATCTTCCAACTCTTCTTTCCAAAGAGAAACTGAGACAAACAGTGTTAAGTGACTTGCCTAGGATCACACAACTAGTAAGTATCTGAGGCCAGATTTGAACTTATGAACATATCTTCCTAATTTCAGTCCTGGAACTCTGTGCAATTTGTCACCTAGCTGTCCCAAGCTTTTCCTACCAACTGGAAATATAGGCAGGGATATGCTGAAAAATATTTTACAGCCAAATTTCCAAAAACACGCAGGACAATTCTAAATTTAATCAACAAAACAATAATTTAAGCCCTGAGTCATAACATTTCCTGACTTCCTAGATATAAATACTCACACTGAAAATTTAAAAATTAGCTACCAAGAGAGTAATTTAAGCTGTCTCCAGCATAGCCCTGAATCCATTACCAGTTGAGGAACTCGATATAATCAAAGAAATGAAGTGATCTAAACTATTTCAAAGGTAGTGATAATTATGGCTTCTTTTCAACACATTAAGATTTAAGGTACAAAAGAAACTTTCCACACCAATGTCCCAAACTGAGACATCCAAATACTGAAAATTAATATCTTGCTTCCTTTCCTACTATTTATTTATATGCATTTCTAATAGCACCTACTACCTCCTAGAGTTGCTATGAGAATCAAATAAGATAATAATAGTAAAGCTATAAGTTCATTGCATGGCACGTAGTAAGTACTATATAAATGTTGTAATTATTTTCTGTATGTATGTACATAAATGATGAAATAGGAATTCTAGAACATTGAGCTTCCCAAAAGCATTTATTAGCATTTATCTGCCAGATATGGTGAAAAAAAGATGGAGGCTATAAAGATTAATAAGCAAGACAGTCCTTTCTCCAAAGGATTGACATTGTTTGAAAAATATGAACAAAATATTATTTCATATTTCATTTTTTCCCAATTACATGGAAAGACAATTTTAACATTCTTTTTAAAAAAAGTTTACAAGTTCTCTCCCTCCCTGCCAGCCCCCCCATTGAGAAGGCAAGCAATTTGACAGAGGTAATATATATATATATATATATATATATATATATATGTAATCACTCAAAGCATATTTCTATGTAACTCATTCTGTGAAGGAAAACACAAGACAACTCTCCTGCCCCCCCACCAAAATAAAGTAAAGAAAAAGTATATTTGAGCTACGTTTGTGCTCAACCAGTTCTCTCTCTGGAAATGGACAGCATCCCTCATCATAAGTCCTACAGAATTGTCTTGTATCATTGTATTGCAGAGAATAGCTAAATTATTCGCAGTAGATTATCATTCAATATTGCCATTACTTTGTACAATGTTCTTCTGGTTTTGCTCATTTCACTTTGCATAAATTGAATTACATTTTTTCTATGTTTTTCTGAAAGCATCTTGCTCATCATTTCTTAAAGCACACTAGTATTCCATCACAGTCATATACAACAAATTGTTCAGTCATTCCCCAATTAATGGACATCTCTCGATTTCCAATTCTTTACCACCACTAAAAGAGTTGCTATAACATTTTTGTACATATAGGTCCTTTTCCTTTTTCTTATCTCTTTGGGATTCAGACCTAGTAGTAGTATTGCTTCGACAAAGGATATGCATGGTTTTATATCCTTTTGGGAATAGTTCCAAACTGCTCTCTAGAATGCTTGAATCCATATACGACTTCACCAATAGGACATTAGTGTTTGAATCTTCCCACATCTCCTCCAACATTTATCATTTTCCTTTTCTGTCAATTAACCAATCTGACAGATGTGGGGTCGTAGCTCAGAATTGCTTTAGTACACATTTGTCTCATCAATAGTGATTCAGAGCATTTTTTCATATGACCAGAGATAGCTTTGATTACTTTATCTGAAAACTGCCTGTTCACATCCTTTGACCATTTATTAATTGATGACTCCTACAGCCAACGGAGTGTGTGCTTCTTTGAGCCAGTTCCAATGAGAGTAAAGTTCATGTGGTACTCTTCCTGCTTCCCCCATTTCCCCCTACACTGTAAAATTTCTCTCCATCCTATTTCCCCACTGTTTATTCTACTGTCCCTATCCATCACAAAAAATTTGCTTTGGACTTTTCCCTCCAAAAGCTGCCCTCGCTTTTATTGCTTCCGCCATCCTTCTCTTTTTGCCCTTCCCTACCTATTCTCTTGTGAGGTAAGACAGATTTCTACAGTCAATGGAGTGTGTATATTATTCCCTCTTTGAGCCAGTACCAATGAGAGTAAGGTTCCTGTGCTACTCTCTATGCTTTCCCCTTTTCCCTCTATACTTTCTCTTTCAGATGTCTTGTATGTCAGATAATTTATCCCATTCTACCTCTCCATCTCCCCTTCTACCACTGCATTCTTTCTCATCCCTTATTTTTTTTTAGACAATCATAACATTACATTCAACTCATGCTTCTACTTTCTGTCTATGTATACTCCTTCTTTATGTCCTAATAAGGATCAAGTATTTAGGAGCTGTAAATATCATTTTCCCATATAGGATTATAAAAAGTTTAACCTTGTTGAATCCCTTATGATTTCTCTTTCCTGTTTACCTTTCTGTCCTTCTTTTAATTTTGGATTTGAAATTCACATTTTCTATTTAGGTCTGCAGGTGATTTGTAAATTCTTTCAATTTCTATTTTACCCTCTGGTTCCAGAATATCAGGGCAGTTTTCCTTTATAATTTATCAAAAGATGATGTCTAGGCTCCTTTTTTCATCATGATTTTCAAATAGTCCAAAAATTCTTAAATTATCTCTCCTGTATCCATTTTCCAGGTCAGTTGTTTTTCCCATGAAATATTTCATGTTCCTCCATTTTTTTTCATTCTTTTAATTTTGTTTGGTTGTTTTTGTCTCATAAAGTCACTAGCTTCTACTTAACCATTTCTATTTTTTTAGGGGGGGGGAACAAGGAAATTGGGTTGACTTGTGCAAGGTCACACAGCCAGAGTGTCTGAGGCTGGATTTGAACAGAAGTCATCCTGACTCCAGGGCCAGTGTTGTACTCACTGCACTACCTAGCTGCCCCTACCAATTTTAATTTTTAAAGAATTATTTTCTTCAAGTAGCTTTTGTACCTCCTTTTCCATTTGGCCAATTTCACTTTTTAAAGAGTTTTCTTCATTGGATTTTGTGCTTCTTTTTACCATTTGGCATATTCTACTTTTTAAGGTGTTATTTTCTTCAGTATTTTTTGTGCTTCCATTACCAAGCTATCGACACCTTCTTCATGATTCTTCTGAATTACTCTCAATTCTCTTGCCAATTTTTCCTCTACCTCTTTTACTTGATTTTTAAAATCATTTTTTGAGGTCTTCCATGGCCTGACACCAATTATGTTTTTCTTGGAGACTTTGGATTCATGAATTTTGACTTTGTTTTCTTCTGAGTGTGTTTTGATCTTCTCTGTCACTATAGTAGCCTTCTATGGCCAGAATTAATTTTTCTGTCCTTTGCTGATTTTCCAGCCTATTTTGTGTTTTTCATCTCTATGTTAAAGTGTGGCTCTGCTTCCCAAGTCAAGGTAGCCCTGTCCCAAGCTTCAAGTTTTCTGTGCAGCTGTTTTTCAAAGGCAATTCCAGGGACTTGTAAGTTTTTGGCTCTTCCGAGGTAGTATAATCTAGGGAGAGATGTACTCTCTTGCACTGTGCAGTGTTTCTTGAGCAAACACAAGAACTTTTTTCAACCCTGGAACTGTGACGAGGATACCTGCTCCCCTGTGGCTGCAAGCTCTGCTGTGCTAGTGCGCCTCCTTGACCTGGGTCTAAGACCCAGGACTGTTCCTCAGATCCAAGTACAGACAATGTAACAGAATCCCACTTCTGGTGCCAGCAAAGGGACCCCTTTAAATTTCCTTCCGACCCCTTACTATATGTGGACTGAGACGTCTGCAAACTGTCACTGTTGCCACTTATTCAGTCTCCCTGAAGTCTGCTCCTGGTCCGCTGGGTCTCAGCTTATGTTAGACTGTGCTTCTTTCTCACCCTGATGCAACAGACCTTTTATGACAACCTCCTAAGTAGTCTTGGTCTGGAAAACTATTCCACCCTGTCTTTCTGTGGATCCTGCCACTATAGAATTTGTTTAGAGTCATAAGGTATTTGGAGGAGTTTGGAGGAGAGCTTAGGTGAGTCCATGCCTTTAATCCACTATCTTGGCTCTGCCTCCCCAGGACTGACATTTTAATTGGGAGAAGAGTACCTAATCTTGGAAATGAATGGGAAGTGAGTGGTGACTTTATTCTAGGCAATGTGAAGCCAAAGATCACCTGTAAAAGCCCAGAGTCCCAGGGTTTAGAGTCCCAGTTCATGTGGAAAAGGGATTATAGGGATGGCCAGATTGCAACCAAGATAGTTTGGAAATGACTGGAAGTAGTTTCTGCTCTTAAGGCTCTTATGTTTTACTGAGGGGAAGTAACATATATAGATAGAAAATGAATGCAAGTTTCTGATGGGGGGGCATAGGTTTAATATGAAAGGTAATTTTAAAATAAAAGTTTCAGAAGGACCAATGAAAGGATAGGAAAGAATGGTATTGGAATATACAAAAACAGTATCATATACTACAAAAATGGATTAGAATATACAAAAACAGATCAGTAAATTGTGCTCAGGAAAAGGAATGTCCATCTCGATGATCTAAAATTAAGAATCACAGGAAGTATACTAAGACCCTTCACAGTTATAATTATAATGTTGATTTGATTATTTATCCTTGAGTAAAACTGGGGGCATGAAGTATTAGTACTTTCACTAAATGGCATGTTTGCTGGTCAAACCTAATCATGAACTAGGTGAACTCTGTTCCAACATCCATAGCATGTTGTGTAGATAATTTCCTATATGGTGGGGATATTTTGAAGGACTTTGTTCTTGAGATATTAGCCACTGTGGGGTTGGAAGAGTAGCAGTCCCTTACCTTTTCTGATGGTCAAGGCAAGGGTTTGTGGGGTACTTGGGTGAGTTATAGAGGAGTGAGGAATGTTTGAGATAATCAACTTCTAATCACTAGCTAAATTCTCAAAATGGCATTTCCCCCAAGAACAATGGGAAGATACACATATACACAACACACATACACAAACACATATACATACACACATACATGCATACATATACATACATATAGATAGATGTAGATATATGGAAGAGAGAGTAGGCTGCAGCATTTTATTAATGATGACTTTAATATAATAAGTTTCATGAAAGCTGTTCAGTAAATATATATGATTGGAAAATGATGTAGACCAGTCATATAGCAAGAGTGAAATATGATAGATTACTGAAGTCTTGGAGTCTAAAGCTAAAACTCAAGCACATGAAGACATAAAGAAGGTCCTGCAATGTTATTGGTAGATCGAAAGTTCATAAGAAAATGTAGGATCACAGGGGACATCAAAAAGATGGATTGTGCCCTGCCACTGTTGGAAGGAAGTGATCATGTGGACTGCATCACTAACCCACCACAATATTGAAGGAAGAACAGTTTGGAGAAGTATAATAAATGAGAAGGGATAAAATACCAATCATCTTAGAAATAGCAATTGATGAGAAAGCATATACTAGGTCAGAACTTATTAAACTGGGGTCAAGAAACTTGCTTAATTAAAAAAAATAGTTTAATAACTGGTTTTTAATAATTTGCTCCCTCTGTAATCCTATGTATTTTATTTTATGCATTTCAAGACAATATTCTGAGAAAGGATTCATGGGTTTCACTAGACATTCAAAGAGTCCCATGAGAGTACAAACATTGTTAAGTACTCAAGCTTCAGGCTTTATAGAAGCAAAATTCCAATAGTTCACATAAATGGTACGCATGATTCAGTAGTCCAAGTCTCTGCAAGGATTGCTCAAGAGGAATGAGAAATTCTAAAAATAAGCTTCTGGCTGCTTTGAATGAATTTGTCTTAATTTCTTAGGACTTGTAAAATGTATCTTATTGCACTAAAAGAATCAGTAAATACAGTAATTAGACTAATCTTTGAGGACATCTAGAAAATTAGAGTGCTATCAGAAGAAGAAAAAAGGAAAATGTTTGCCCAATTTTCCAAAAAGGGGAAAAAAGTAAATTCTAAAAATGAGAGCATACATTGATTTACAGATATAACTATGACTACATAGTGGTCAGCTTGACACAAATCTTCCCTCATATGAACCAATTAAAGAAAAATCTAAGGAAAAAGAAAATATGGTACAGGACTTGGTTAACCAACAAGCATGCATCAAATGCCTACTATGCCAGCTGCTGGGACTGCAAATAGAAGACGATGTCATCTCTGTTCTGAAGAAGAAGGCTTTCTACTATGGGTAAGGGTGGGAGATAGATATATTATGTTCATAAATATGGAAACATTATACACCCACATGCACACACACATACATATATATATATATACATATGCATATGTAATCTATAAATATGTATAACACACAGATATCCATACAAACAGACAGATAGACATGCATTCATATATAATAAGGGAGATGGGAACAATAGCAAATGGGAAAATCAGAAAAGGCCTCTTGAAGGAGATGCTACTTGACCAGAGCCTTGAAAGAGACTAGGGAGAAAGGAGAAAGCATTTTGGGACTAGTATAGCAGCATGAGATAAAATGTCACAGAACAAAGAAGGCTTAAAGAAAACTGAAGTGTAATCTCCCTGAAAAAATAAGATATAGCTGGATTTCAAAGGGCATTAAATGCCATATAGGGAAACTTCTATTTTAACTGAAGGCAATAGGGAGCTACTGATATTTCTTTAGCAGAGGAGCAACATGGTCAAATCTGTGCTTTAGAAATATGTATTTGAATGCTTGTGGAGAATGGTTTGGAGGGGGTGAGAGACTGTTATTATTCAGTCATTCAGTTGTGTATAGCTTTTTGTGACCCTGTGACCATAATACTTTAATACTGTCCATGGGGTTTTCTTGGAAAAAGATATTGGAGTAGTTGGCCATTTCCTTCTCTGGTGGATTAAGGCAAACACAAGTGTCTGAGGCCAGATTTGAACACAGGTCTTCCTGACTGCAAGCCCGGTGCTAGTATACTGAGTCACTTAATTGCTTAAGAAACTGACTAGAGAGAAATTAGTTAAGGGACTGTTGTAAGTGGTTCAGAAAAGAGGATTAAAGGCTTAAAATAAGGGGGCTGTGGTGTGACTCCAGAGAACAATAGTTAATATTTACATAGCACCTACTGTGTGCCAGATACTATGCTAAGCACTTTCCAAATGTTATTTCATTTGATGATCCCAATAACCTTGGAATATAGGTACTCATCTTATTTCTATTTTACAGATTAAGAAACTGAAGAAAAAAGGATTGTTTTATTTTTTTTTAAGTTGTCCAGGGTCACACAGAGTCTGAGGTCAAATTTGAATTAAAGTCTTCCTGACCTTCCTCTTGCTCTATTGACTGTGACACCTAGCTTCTCTGTTGATATAAGAAACATTGAGTTGGGAGAATGCACAAGGCTTAACAATTGATTTGATATGGGGAGTCAGTGAGAATGAAAAGTTGAAGATGATTCTAAGGTTGTGAGGGCAGGTAGGTGGCACAGTCGATAGAGTACGAGGCCTGGGGTTAGCAAGACTCATCATCCTGAGTTCAAATTTGACTTCAGACACTTACTAGTTATGTTACTCTGAATATATCACCCAACCTGTTTCCCTCCATTTCCTCAGTTTTAAAATGAGTTGGAGAAGGAAATAGCAAACCACTCCAAGAACTTTGTCAAGAAAACTCCATGGACAAAGTCTATGGGGTCACATAGAATTGGATACAACTGAATGAACAAATAAGATTGTGAACTCTCTTAAACATGTTGAGTCTTAGATGCAGCATGGTATGAAGTGTTAGACTAGGCACCAGGAAGATCTGGGTTCAAATCTCATCTCTGACACTTACTATCTCTTTGACCCCAACAAATCACTTAAACTTTTTGAACCTCAGTTTCCAAATCTATAAAATGAGTTGGTGATATTTGATGGAATTTAAAGTTCTTTCACCTCTAAATCTATGGTCTTATACTTGTGGAACATTCAAATACAAAAGTATACCAAGAAGTTGGAGAGTTAGCACTGATATTCAGGAGAGGGTATTAACTATAGAGTTCAGAGTCCATTGAATAGTAGTGCCCAAACCCAGGAATACTAAGATGCCACTTTAGCTTTATAAGCCAAAACAAGTCAAAAGTTATATATAAGTATAACAAATTAGATTCTGTGACAAGACACTGAGCAAGCCACAAACAATCTTGGTCAAGAGCCTTTCTCTTTCTTTCTCCTGTCCTCCCTTCTTTCTTCTTATAAGTCAGGAGTCTTTTTGGAGTCAAGAAAACTCCTAATCCTGCACCCTTATAAGTATCTCAGTAATAGACAGCTTGAAGGAATTTGCTGACCACTTGGACAAAGGAACATTCTGTCAGAGAATCAAGTGGATGGGAAGGCTCTTGGATGAATCTCTAAAGCAAAAGAGTTAGATTCCTTCTCTTGAAGAGGGCAGGCAATTATATCTATATGCTCCAAGATTCTAAGAGTCACAGACACAAAAACCATATTACTCAGAACAATTTTCATTAGCTATTATTTAGTCATAAAGAATCCCATTAGAATGTACATGCCTCAAGAGCAGAGATGTTTTCACTATTGTCTGTGTATCTAATTAAATGCTTAGCTAAATGATAGGCATATTATTGTTCTTTCATAGTTGTATACGACTCTTTGTGACCCCATTTATGGTTTTCTTGGCAAAGATGCTGGAGTGTTTTGCCATTATGTTTTCCAGCTCATTTTACAGATGAAGAAACTGAGGCAAACAGAGTTAAGTGACTTGCCCAGGGTCACCCAACTAGTAAGTGTCTGAGTCAGATTTGAACTCAGGAAGCCTTCCTGACTTCAGGTTGAGCACTCTATCCATTATGCCACCTAGCTGCCAGGTATATAGTAACTACTTAATAAATGTTTGATTGAATGACTCATTCTGGCTGTTTGTATATCCTAATGCAATTAATTTTCTCTTAATTTCCTTTGCGTTGAAATGGTAATCATTTTTGTTATTCTTTCATGAGACAAGTATAAATTTCTGATATCAAACATAGTCTGAAGATGACAAATTTCCTTTCTTAACATCACACTTGATGAATACACTAAACTAGACTAAATTAGAATAGGATAGAACTACTTAGAACAGAAGGACTCTTGACAGGATCATAGATTTATAGCCAAAGGAACATTAGTGACCATATAATCTATTCTCTCCAACCCCAGCCCTACCATTTTACAGGCGAGGCATGGTGAGAAGAGAATTTTCTTCCAGTGGAAGAAGTGCCCTCCTCCAATACTTATTTTAAAAACTCAGTAAAAGTCCCAAAAGGCTATGATTTAGCGAAGTTCCAGACTGCAGATTCAGGCAGTCAGAGAAAAGAGTCTAAGATGTTTTAAATAAAGCATATGTGTCTCAGAATCACTGAGGACTGTGCAACTTCTATCTAAAAATTTCTGATAACTGAGGAAACTTAAAGACGGTGTGGTTTACTGCAGTGGTTGCCAAAGCCCAGTATAAAGAAAGGATGCATCCTACCTTGTTTGTGATAGCCAATGATAGATGGAGCTTTTCTTCAACACAACCATACCTAACTATAATCATTCCCCCACCCCTCAGTGCTCTCTCACTCTACTTCTTCGTTCTGCTGCATAAGCTTCCATTGCACTTTTGATCCAGGCAGTAACCCCAGAGTATATATGGATATCAATCCATATCCTGGCTCCCAAAAGAGCAACAGTGCAGGTGTCATGGGAGAACATGGGGAAAGCCTCCCTCTCTCTCCTCCCCTCTCTTCCGCCCCCCCTCTCTATCTCTGTCTCTGTCTCTCTGTCTCTCTCTGTCTCTGTCTCTCTCTGTCTCTCTGTCTCTCTCTCTTTCTGTCTCTCTCTGTCTCTCTCTCTCTTATAATCCACCCCCAGCCCTTCCACTCCCACTCTTGACCATAGATTACCTTGAGACTTTGACAAGCATCAACCCCTAGCACTGCATTCCAGGGCAGTGACTACACAGAAAGTACCCCTCCTCCTTTCATTTTGAATGGGACAGAGTGAATCTCTGAAATTCAGGAGGCATGGGTAGGTTGTGACTTACACTTTTAACAACTTTCATTTTCTTTCCTCTAAAACCCACTCCCACGCCAATTTCCCTATTCTTGTGGATGGAGCCACCATTATTCCCATCCCTCACCTTCGGTGTCATTTTCAGCTCCTCATTTTCTCCTTCAGTTCACCTATTCAATCATTTGCAAAATCATATAATTTCTGCCTTCACAGCATCCCTAGCTTCTGTCCCCTCCTTTCTACTCATTCATTCACCATCCAAATTCAGGCTAGCACCACCTCTCCCCAGGAATATTGCAATGGCATCCTAATTGGTCTCTCTGTCTCAGTTCCTCAAACCAATCCATTCTCTGCACAGATGCCAAATATTTTTTTCCCCTAAATCAAAAGGCCTGACCATGTCACTCCTCTATTAAATAAATTCCAATGGCCACCCATCGACTCTCATCCTATTTAAAAAATATCCATTTTTGTAAATTTTATCTTGTTTTTAATTATCAGCACAATTGAAGGAAAGGAAAGGGAACAAGCATTAATATAGTTTAGTATGTGCCAGGCACTTAATAGTTATTATTCCCTTTAATCCTCACAAAAATCCTGGGAGGCATGTGTACTTATTCATTCCCATTTTACAGTTAAGACAGAGTTTAAATGTCTTATCCAGGGTCACATAGCTAGTAAGCATCTGAGGCCAAATTTGAACTCAGCTCTTTCATATTTCAGGTACTCTGCTGTATTCACTGTGCCACATAGCTGTAGTATAATAGGGAGAGAGAGAGAGAGAGAGAGAGAGAGAGAGAGAGAGAGAGAGAGATAACATACATATGTGTATATCCATACATACAGACATATCTATGTTTACATATATGCATATATACACTTACAAATAAGTAAATATATAAGTATTTGAGGGGTGTTAAAATTTTTTTTGCTCATTAACAGTGCAAAATCAAACAAGTTTGCAGATCACTAATGCAGTTGACAGAATGATGGTGTTGGAGTTAAAAAAAAAAACCTTTCTTTCAACATTTACCTCCTGTGTAATGATGGTCAAGGCACTTTACCTCTGTGAGTTCCAGTTTACTCATCTACAAAATGGAGATGATAAATAAATCTCAGAAATACAGATATCACAGGTTGTTGTAGTCCTTTTGACTTAAAATGCATAAATATTATTGTAAAACTCGAAGTGATAATTATCAGAGAGAATGGAATTATTTTACCATCCACTAAAAGTTCAGGTAACATCCTCAGACATTAGTGGCAGTGGGAAGGAAAGAAGGAAAATGTAGGGTCTTCATACCCACTAACTCCCTCACAGAATTACTTTTGTTAGAGAAATGTTAGAGAACATTTAACCCTCTAGTTTGCTCAAAATGATGAAACATTATATCATTAAATGGAGATATATATATATATATATATATATATATATATATTTAACATTTTAATCACAGTTTGCTCTATTCAGGGGAACTTATTTTCTCTTTTGTTCAGCTCTGCAGTGAGAAAGATGAGAAAGAACACTACTATTGTCAGATAATTAGACAAATATTATTCCTTGGAAATTTAATTTTTAATTTACTGTAAAATCCCTTCTCTGCCTGTGTCAAGTAATTTTATTGGAAAAATTCAGTCAGGCACAGCCCAACAATGTCATTACCCAAGCACCTCATTCTCTATTCACTCTGACGGCATTAAGTTGAGCATCGAAAGAATATAATTACATTTCTGAGCTGAAATATAGTACACTGGTTACTTTGTTCTTCAAATTATGCTGGGATTAATCATTTAATAAACCATTATTGTTTTACAGTTTATGTAATAAGAGACTGGCTAGAATAACTCATGTTTGAATGAATATGTGGATCAAAACACTTCAGAAGAAATATATTGTTTAGCTATAGAAGCTGCTCATAATTGCTTTGGGGGAAGCATGAGTCCAAGAATGTCTTGAAAACTTTTAGTATTGAATGAAAATATATTACATATGAATTTTGAATACAATAATATTCAATATGGATGGATTTCTATCAATTAATGGTGTGGAAGAAAAGGGTTGGATTCTAGTCTAAACCTGGACAACAACTTATTATAAAAATTTATTGAAATAATATGTACAAATGACAACCTCTGACTCAACCTATTTCAAAGGGATGTTGGAAATGTCAACAAGATAATAGACTTATAAGTACATTGAATTCAGTAGAAGAAAAATACTATAGAAATGAAAGATCACTTTATTCCTTATATGTTCTTTTTTCTTACTCATAAACAGAAAGAAATTGTGCCTGCCCTACTACAAAGACAAGGACTTGATTGATATCATGCAGATTGTGATGTTCTATTCCCATAGTGCTCTTCTGTGTAAAAGACTGATAGACTTTTTTGCTGCAAAAACTGACTATGAATGCTATTACTATTATTTGGCCCACAGGCAAATTTACTGACCTCTTTAGAAACACTAAACACAACTCATATTCATTCCAGTCATTCAGTGAAACATTTATTTGTTAAACATTAATAAAAAAGGTATTAAGCACCTACTATTTGTTAGGCACTGTGAAAATTCTCCATGGATGACTGAATGCATTTTTTCAGGTTTAACATTTTTTTTCCTCTACCACCCCAAATTCAGAAGTATCCTAATGGTGTTCTTATGAGATGTTTGGGGATGGTGAGGGGAATTGAGAGAATAGCAAAACAGAGAGGCATAAAATTGATTTCTATTTATTCATACCGTGATGGGCTAATAATCTTATCAGCATGGGCATATCCATATCCGCCTCTAATAGTGCAGATTAAAATCTGCCCGTGTGAACCTATCTGTCTTCATAAATCCACCACAAGGGATCCATCTCTCAAACTAAGATCCTTCTTCTCATTCTCTTTTACACTGCAAGGATGCCCATGAAGCAGTTTAGTGACTGGCACAAAACAAGTGCATAATAAGTGATTGTTGACTGACTATTCTGTATTTTTCTCCTGTAATAATTTCTTTGATGTATTTTTTTACCACCTCTCTGGTTATTGCTCATTTACAATGTTTATTTCAACCATCCTACCCCAAATTCTCAAAGCGCGACAAAGAACGCGAAGACAAATAGAATCCTACCTGTTGGGCTCACAATTCTGCTTTTCTTTTTCTCTTACAACTCTCTAGTCCTCTGAGTATAATGGAAGCTCCTTGAGGAAACAACTGCTGCACTTTTGTTTATGTTTTCCAAGCACTGAGCATAGAACCTGCACATAATATGAAGGTGATAAATGCTTGTTGATTAAGTGACTTAATGAGTGGATGAAAAAGCATTTATTAAATGATTACATTTTTGTCTACTCAAGGTTGGGGAACCTGCTCCAAACTTTATTTATTTATTTTTAAAATTTTATTTTAGTAAGGGGATTTTTTCTGTGAAGTTTGGATTCAGTCAAAAGGCCTCATTTGAGGAACTGGAGGCCCCCATGTGGCTTTGAGGCCGCAGGTTCCCCACTCCTGGTGAGTAATGGTAATACTGATAGAAAAGCAAGACTTTCCCTTCTTTCATGGGATGCATACCCTAATTAGAAGCAACAACACATATAGTGGAATTCAGCTGTGAAGATGATCTAAAGAGTAGAAAGTCCTAAGGTTCTCTTATCAGAGTTGACAGCTAAGTCTGTGAGTCATTAGGATTGATTAATTCATGCCAATCTTGCATTACCTGTATATAATAGAGTTTTTGAAAGTAGTAGAGATAGGTTAACAAGACCCTCATTCTTAAATATCATCCTTATCCCCAATTAATAAATGAGACACTTATTTAATGTATACATGAAAGAAAAGAGACTTCTGTGCTACTTATCTCCAAGGGTACTACCAATTTGCAATGAACTAGTTAAATGATTATGCAGGAAAGTGCACATTATCCAAAAGGTGAAGCATAAAAGCCACAGATGTTGAAATGTCCCTGTGAAGCTCTGATTGACTCAGGGCCAGGGAAGACTCATGTTAATTTGTGCAGGTGACAGGTGCAGACCAGAGTCCTGCTCCAAATAAATAGTGAATTCTCAGAAAGACCTGCTATATAACTACTGCAGGATAGATACTGAAAATACAAACTGGGGGAGCGTACTGTTCCACCTGTAAGCTGTGGGGAAGCTATGCTTTCCAAATACAGTAGATGATGAAAGGAAACTACATCAAACTGTTTCAAAAAGTTAAAAATAAAGTTGTGCAAAAATTGGATCTTATCTGTCAATTGAGTAGAGACAGATAAGGGCAATTCCTCTTCCTTTATCTTTTATGTAAGAAGAAACTGAAGTTTTGAATAAAGTGATTTTTCCCCTTTATTGTTCTCTCAATTGTCCACTGAAAAAGTAACCATCATTCTTCCTGTAGGTTTAGCAGAGTAAGTAGCATTGGACAAAACAAGTTATATTCTTGGGGCCACAGATGACCTTTTTTATTACTAGTATTTTATTACTTTATGGGCTCATAACGCACCATTCCAATCATGTCTCTTACTGTCTATTACTCAAACAATCAAAAAATATTTATTAAGTGCTTGCTATATGCCAGGCCCTGTGCTTAGTGCAAAGGATACAATTACAAAGAAGGTGACAATCTGTATTTGTAATGAACTTATATTTGAATGGGGGATACAAGAACCCATACATACATACATACATACATATATACATACATACATACATACATATGCACACACACATATATACACACACAAAGGGAGCACACATATGAAGTTAATAAATAAACATATATATGTATATATATGTATATATATACATATATATATATAGGAATTGGATACATGGCGGTTTATAAGAAAGGGCACTAGCAGTTGGGAGAACAGGAAAGACAAGCAGGAGATGGTATCTGAGCTGCATATTAAAGGATGAGAAGGACTTTTTTGAGGCAGAGAGGTGAGGAGAGAGTGCATTCCAGGAATCGGTGATAGGTAGTGCAAGGGCTCATCAGTGCATGATGTCAGAGATATAAGAAAGAGAAAGGAGGCATATTTCTTGGTTTGCTAGGAACATTTCTACAGCACGCATGAAGTTTAATACCTGTGACAGTATTATCACTTAGGAGTATGAAAGAGTCAGGATCAGGTTGGGATTCATAATTCAATATCACAATACTGTTCATGATACTTTGGACAATATCTTTAGTGTCTTCATGCTGATGTCAGGGCTGATCAAATAAACTCTCTTTTAAATTTTTAAAAAATAGATTAAAAATGTATTTTGTGTTTCCCAATTACATTTAACTTTGTTTTTTAGCATTTTTAAAAATTTTGAGTTCAAAATTCTCTTTCTCCCTCACAACCCTTGAGAAGGCAGGCAATATATAGATTATAAATGCAAAGTAATGGAAAACGTATTTCCATATTAGTCATGTTGCAAAAGAAAACACACAGCTTTCCCCCTACAAAATAAAGGGGAAAAGAATGTTCTTCTCTGTGCTCAGAGTTTATCAATTTTCTCTCTGGAGGATGATAGAATTTTCATTTTAACTCCTTTGGAATAATCTTGGATCATCTTGATCCAAGTACTTTTTACCATCGTCTTGATCAAAGTACTTTAAGTCTTTCAGAGTTGTTCATAATTATAATATTGCTATTATTATGTATAATGTTTTTCTGGTTCTGCACACTTTACTTTGCATCAGTTCACATAAGAGTCCACAAGTTTTTCTGAAACTATCTTCTTGGTCATTTCTTACACCACAATAATATTTCATCACAATTGTATACTACAATTTGTTAGCAGTTCTTCAATTAATGAGTGTCCCTTCAATTTCCAGTTCTTTGCCACTACAAAAAGAACTGCTATAGTGTTTTTTTTTTACAGGTAAGTTTAGTTATCTTTTCTTTAATTTCTATGGGATATAGAATTAGTAGTGGTATTCCTGGGTAAAAGGGTACCCACAGTTTTCTAACCTTTGGGCATAGTATCAGATTTTTCTACAGGATGGTTGGAACATTGTTATGTAGTAGTGTCTCTGTTTTTGCATATCCCCTCTATCATTTCTCATTTTCCTTTTCCCACATTAGCCAATGTAATAGGTGCGAACTGTTATCTCAGAGTTGTTTTAATTTCCATTTGATTAGAGAATTGAAAGTGATTTAGAACATTTTATGTGGCTGTTGATAGCTTTATTTCCTTCTTCTGAAATCTGCCTTTGCATATTTTTTGAATATTTATCAACTGGAGAATGGTTCATATTTTTATGAGTTTAGTTCAGTTTCTTATAATTTGAGAAATGAGGTCTTTATCAGAGAAACTTGCTATAAATTTTCCCCTGCTTTCCTGTTTTCCTTCTAATTTTGGCTATATTAAGTTTGTTTATGCAAAACCTTTTTTAATTTCATGTAATCAAAAATATTCATTTTATTTCCCTTGATCCTCTCTATCTCTTGTTTAGTTATAAACTCTTCCCCTATCTGAAGCTCTGAAAAAGCAAATGAATTTTCATATTCTTTCTCCCTATTACTTGATTCTCCTCTTTAAGCTTTATGTGCCACTAGATTGGTAATGCCTTCCACTGAGCATACATTCAACACTCAATAAATATTTTCTCCCTTGAGTGGATCCATATATCTCTTTCTCATGTGTGTGTCTCTCTGTGTGAGAAACATTATTCTGATTACTACAATAACAAAAAAATTGAAATACACCCAAACAAGAATTAATAGAAGGTCAAACACCTTTGTTTAGAAAGGTTATAAATGAAATTGGGTGACTGATACCAAATCTATATTATTCATCTTGGAGATATTAACCAAATGTTGTATGATACCCCAAATCATACATTAAGATTTTATTCTGCAAGGGAAAGAATATATATTTTAGAGAGGATTGCTTTACTGAGGAGGGAAGTCAATCCAAATTGAAAAAAAAGTTTTACTGGAGAAGATATTTTCTCCAGATGGCTCTATAACAATTAATTTTATTTACTTTATTCCAAGTTTAATAGTCACCAATTCAAATGAGCATCTTCATTCACCAAAACAGAATAGAGCATAGATTTATTCATCTCTATTATGCAGAGTTTGCCATTTCTTTTAAGGACATATATAGAACAGGTAAATTTCATTGTTGGTTGTATTGGTTTGTGTTTCCTTCAACTCTTTTCTGTGCAATTAGAAAATCCATCAGTGACAATTTGTTCTTTCTTTTCTTTTGCTTTTTTTTTGGGGGGGAAGGGAGTTGGAGATTGAAAAAAAAATTGAAATAAAAAAACCAAAATCCTGTAGAAAATATGTATAATTAAGCAAAACAAATTCCCATATTTGCCATGCCTGAAAATTTATGTCACACTCCACACTTTGGGACCATCACTTCTATGTTAGGACAAGGGTAGCAATTATTAAGTTAGGTTATTGCAGCTATTTTTATTTTCTTGTCATAGTCTACCCTTGCAAAATTAATAATTATTAAACTGTTTAGACCTCTTCACTTTTAAAGAGTGTTTTGAAGCTAAAGTAGTAACTGTGTGTGTCCTTTTAGGTCAAATAGCAAATGTTTTATGCATTCTATAATTATTTTGAATGTCATTTCTCTTTTCTGCATTTCTACTGTTTTACTGCAATGATTTATGAGTCTGTTTTAAAAAAAACATTAGTGCAGTTGTTAATCAGTTTAATTAATTTAATTTCCCACATTTGGGTTTTCTATATAGAATATCATATCACCTAAGAAAGATGTTTTTTTTTTGTTTTCTCTGTGCTTATGCTCTTTCCTTCAATTTCTTTTTTTTTTTACTTCCAGCAATATCTAGCATTTTAAGAACTATGTAAAACAATAATGGCGATAATGAATAGCCTTGCTTTAATTTTTGGTTTGGGCTCAGTCTCCTATTAATTATATAAGGGTTTTGGCCTTGGACTGGAGCCCTCTGTCTCCTTCTTACCCCAAATCCAGAATTAGCTCCATTCTTTGCTATGATCCTAACAGACACCAATCAGATATTATCAATTATAGTAGCATTTAGCGTCAAGCAAGACCCTAGATGCTTTGTGTCTGGGGTGTCGTGCTGGCCATTGTCCTGCTATTTTTCCTGCTAGGTTCAACTATAGGTTATATACAAGGCTATCTATACATTACTTGACTATTGGTCTGGGGGCTATCTCCTGCTCTTATTCAGGAGGTTATCTGTGGCCTGATTTAACCTTATTGCCTCTTGTGATTTGGATGCTACTGCCTTTAAGCCTTACACTGCTTGGGTAATCTTCTGCCTAAGCATGATGCCACCTAGTGTTTGGCCCTGTCTCTAGCTGCAGTTCAAGTGGACATTGTCCTGACTCAGTACTTACTGGTCTTTCCCTATTGATGTTGAAGCTCTTGTTAGGCTACCTAGATGCCACAGCAGGAGACAACACCAATATCTTAGAGAAAGGCATAAGAATTTAATAGTGAATAAATGTGGATTGCTAATTAGGGACAGAGAAAAATCTAATCATCCATTGTCATAAAAAATAATAATATATTATAGGATGTGTGATATAGTCTGAACCAAGGTGGGAAAAAATGAGGTAGTCAAAAAAATACAAAAAGAGTAAAGCAAGTGTAATGGTTCCCATAATAAGATGTCAAGAGGCAGCTAGGTTGCTAAGTGGTTAGCACTATGGGCCTGGAGTCAGGAAGACCTGAGTAAAAATTAGACCTCAGATACTTATTAGCTGTGTGACCCTGGCCAAGTCACTCTCTTTACCTAAATCCCCTGAAGAAGGACATGGCAATTCATTCTAGTATCTTTGCCAAGAAAACCCTATAGACAATATGGTCTGTGGAGTCATGAAGAATTAGACATGACTGGTGGACTATGATATAAAATTTCAGGAGAAGTTGAAGGTTATAAAGGGAAAAGGGACAGAGACATTGAAATATAAATATAAAAGTCTTCAGGAACAAAGTAAACATTCTAGAACATTCCAAGAAGAGATTGAGGCTAAATTGCCCAATTACATATGAAGAGACCAGCAAAGACTATGGACTGTTTCCTTGGGCACATGATTCAGTATGATCTTTGTTCCTTGTCACTAGTCTGTGTGAAAGGAAGAGTAACTGACTGAACTGGGACTGATCACCATAAGCAAAAGTGTGAGAAGTGTGACCTCTCCAAGTCTGTGTGACCTCTCCAAGTATTGGAGGCAAGTCTCCAAAGGAGTCAAAGAAACAAGGTTTCAGTCAATCCTAAACTAGGTGTAATTTCCCTGGCTGAAAAATCACTGTAACACTTCAGCTGAAAAGAATATTATAGCACTCCATCTGCAGAGGACACAGCACCATGTAGCTATTCCATTGGCCAAAGACTACAGTGGTCCATTGAAGACAACTTCAGCAGATCAACCCATATATCAGAGAAAGAATACCCAGAGAAAAGCTCAAATATAGAGAAGTGGCATCTAGGATCTTATAGAAGGCCAGGTGCAAGTAAATTGATCATATCTGATTGAGCTCTGTTAGGATGATAGCAAGGGATGGAGCCAGCTCTGGATCTGGGACTGTGTAAGAAGGTGTAATGCCAAGCAAAGGAAAGTTCCCAAGGTTGAACATGCCAGCATAGGTGCTCTCCATTTTATTCAGTGACAAATTAAGAATAGAGAGAATCAAAATTTAGCATAATTCAAAATACAGCATTTACCAAGTGTAATTCAATAATCTCCAAGTACTACCCCACCCCTGGACATTACATTCATTTAATCAATCACAAAGTTCCTCTTCTAAATACTACTTCACCCCTAGGGTGTACATTCATTTAGTCCATCACAAAGCCCCTCTTCTCAAATGGAGATTAGTTTCCAATCATAAGTAAAGTAAATTCATTTGTTTAATCACAGAGCACAAAAAGGTCAAAAGTTCCCCACCCTTGGATCACAATTGAATCTACCTAGAGTTACAACAAGCTTAAGCACAGCATTTAATACCCAAAGAGAGGTCTTTTCTTCATCTTGACTTGAGGCAAGTTCTCAGCAATCTTTGTTCCTGGGGAGACAAAGCTTAGCAAGGCTACAAGATACATTGCCAGTGTCTTCATTTATTCATTCTCTGTCTGCAGAAAGAGTCCTAGGACCCCTGAAAACATTAGCAAATCCCCCTTCCAGGATTTCTGTAAACATAAAAGAAAATCCTTCTTCAGGGCTTTTGAACCAACAGCAAGTTTCCAGTACCTCTGCAACAACAGGACTGTCCTTCACCAGTGGACAGAATTCACTCTCTGTCTGCAGAACAGTCTCAGGAGCTCTGAACCAACAGCAAGGTTCCAAGACCTCTGCAACAACAGGACTGTCTTTCACCAGTGGACAAATCTGGCAAAACAACATCAAAACAGACAGACAAAGTACCAGCATAATAGCTGTGTCTCCTCAGTCCTTGGCAGCTCTGGATAGCAGCTCTCAAAAGTCCTGGGCAATTCAAACTGACCCTCAGCAATCCTCTCAGTCTCTTTCTGCCTCCAAGATGCTGCTTCCAAAAAGTTCTTCTGCCTCTCTCTTTTCTTGTGTCTCTCTAAATTTATGTCACCAGCTCTTCCCAGTCCAGCCCTCTCTTTTCATGTTAACAAGTCTATCCCACAAGTGGGATTCACAAGCTCTGGGTTTTAACACAATCAAACCAAAAACCAAGCCAATACAGGGGGATCTTTACATTCCATTACTATTACAGGAGGAAACATAAAAGGCCAGTGCAAGGCCAAAATCTTTCTCCAGTTTATAAGGCACTGAGTAAAAAGCCAGGAATTTCTGCATTGGAGAGGTTTAGCCATATATATCACATCTAAGTTTTCTGCTTATCTCTGTTCTGGGATACACAGAACAGCCCATGAGTAGACTGACCCATCTGGATGAGGCTCCTTGCTAGACAATGAGCTAGCACTGGGAAAACTTGTTGTAATGGTAATGATAATTTGACAATCTTCTCTGCCCCTTGTATTGGCAAGTTTACAGGTACATAGCACCTAATTCTAAGTTAATGATTGCATCAAGTATTAAGACACAGAACCTGTGAATCCCACAGTGGGATGGACTTGTTGATGTAACAGGAAGGGGCAGAACAGGGAGGAGCTAATACCATATATAAGGAAAATCCCACACTGAGAGAAGTCAGAACTTCTGGGCGCAAGCATCTGGAGGCTGACTGCTACTGCTGGAGAGATAGAACTGAGAAGAGAATTGAGAACTGAGGACTGAACTTACAATTGAGAAAACTGAGAAATGAGTATAGAGGAGAACTGGAAGGACACATGACTGTGGTGGCAGTACTTTGTCTTACTATTTTGATGTTACTTTGCTAGATTCATCTTCTAATAAAGAATGGTATTGAGAGGCAGGTCCAGAAGGCATAGCTGGCAGACACAGAGGCAAGCCCAGAAGGCACGGCCGACAGAGGTAGGCCTGGAAGGGGCCTGACCAACTCAGAGGGCAAGTCATCCCACCAACCACAAGGGCCACTACCAAGCTTATCACCAAAGGGCTGGGACTGAAAAGAGCAAGGTAATAACCAAATACAGGGGCCCCTGTCTTGGACAGCAAATGCTCCTGGGGCTACCACTTCATAGCCCAGAAATTAAAAATAAAAAAGGCCCTTTCAGGACCTCCAAAGTCCAGGATGACAGAGTGAACCTCACTTGCTACAAACCCCGCCTCTGACCCTGAAAACATAGTAACTCTTGTCCCAGGGCAAAACCCTCTACAATAAAGGCTTGGGAACCCTAGAGAAAGGGCATGGCTAGGGCCCTGGCTCAAAATGGGTAGAAAGTAGACTACAAAGACAAAGACTCTGTAGTCCTACTATCCTCAGAGGGAGGAACCCAACTTAGAGGGAGACAATGTGGACTCCACACCCACAGCTGAAGCATCACCAGGGAATGGGTCCCAAGAAGAGAAGGGTCTCCTAGATGACATCAAAAGGAACTTTGAAAACCCAATGAGAGGGATAGAAGACAAAATGAATAATTCTCTCAAAACAAAAATAGCAGAATTAGAAAAACATTATAATGAAGAAAACATCTCTCTAAAAAGAAAAGTGTATGATATGGAAAAGGAGCTCCAAAAATTGACCAAGGAAAATGATTTGCTAAAAACTAGAATCAACCAAATTGAAACAAATAACTCTATGAGGAACCAAGAATTAGTCAAACAAAACAACAAGAATGAAAAATTAGAAAAAGAGGTAAAATACCTCAAAAAAAAACAGACCTGGAAAACAGATCCAGGAGAGATAATCTGAGAATCATAGGCTTACCAGAAAATCATGATGAAAAAATGAGCCTGGACAACATTCTCCAAGAGCTTGTTAAGGAAAACGGCCCTGAGATAGTAGAACCTGAGAGTAAAATAGAAATGGAGAGAATCCACCAGACACCTGCTGAAAGAGATCCCAAACTGAAAAGTCCTTCAAATGTTGTGGCCAAACTCCAGAATTACCAGATAAAAGAGAAAATACTTCAAGTGGCCAGAAAGAAACAATTCAAATATTGAGGGTCCACAGTGAGGATCGCACAGGATTTGGCAGCCTCTGCACTGAAAATTTGGAGGCAGTGGAATACAGTTTTCCAGAAGGCAAAAGAGCTCGGGTTACAACCAAGGATCACATACCCAGTGAGAGTGAACATATACTTCCAGGCAAAGAGATGGTCTTTCAATAATATAACAGAGTTCCAGACCTTCCTGATAAAAAAGCCAGAACTCAATGGAAAATTCAACCTCCAATTACGAGATGCAACAGTGACATAGAAAGGTAAACAATGAAAACACACACACACACCCTGCTATTTGATAAGAGCAAACTGGTTATAGACAAGTAGAGGGTACGAGTATAAAACACACAAAATGACAATTAAAAAATAATCTTTTTAAGGGCTACAAAGGGACTGCAATGCAAGAAAGGGAATGAATGAAGTGAAAAAGGGTAAATTATGCCACACAAAGAGACATAAAAACAGTAGAGCAGAGGAAAAGAAGGGAGGGAGAAGGGAATCCTATGTGCTTTTCCCTCATTGGTTCTGGTGCAAGAAGGGAATAACAACCAGTAAAGCATGGAACTCTATGGAGAAGAAATGCAAAAAAGTATCATTTTAGAGGGAAAGAGGAGAGGGAGAGGAGCTTCACATGAGATTTGTTCCTGTCACTCTTGGTGCAAAGACGAAATAACACTTCATTAAGTATAAAAATATCCTACAGGCAGTAGGAGAGGGAAAGGTGGTTAGTAGGGAGGGAAGTAGTAAGGGGAAAGGGGAGGAAAAGGGAAGGGGGCTGATAAGGGAATACTGAGGGAGGCAGAGCTCAAAAGGAAAACTATTAAGGGAGGAAGGGAGAGGGGGGGGAAATATGAACATTAACAGGGGCGGGAATAGGATGGAGGGAAAGAAACAGATAACAATCATAACTAAATGTGAATGGAATTAACTCTTCCATAAAACGGAGATGGATAGCAGAATGGATTAGAAATCATAATCCTACAATATGCTCTTTACAAGAAACACATCTGAAACAGAGGGATACACACAGGGTAAAAGTAAAAGGCTGGAGTAAAATATATGATGCCTCAGCTAAAGTAAAAAAAGCAGGGGTAGCAATCCTTATTGTAGATAAAGCAAAAGCAGAAACTGATGTAGTTAAAAGAGATAAGGAAGGAAACTATATCCTGTTAAAAGGCACCATCAAGAATGAAGGAATATCATTACTTAACATATATGCACCAAGTGGTGTAGCATCCAAATTCCTAGAGAGAAGGTAAAGGAATTAGAGGAAGAAGTAGATAGCAAAACTATACTACTGGGAGACCTTAATCTCCCCCTCTCTGAACTTGATACCGTGTTTCCCCGATAATAAGACCTATCCTGAAAATAAGCCCTCCCCTTACTGTGTAAGATTCCTCTAAAATAAACCCTCCCCCGAAAATAAGCCCTATTGAGATTGCTACTGTAGTAAAGGTGATCCCCTGCACTACATGATACATTACAATACCCTCTGTATGCAGCGTCCCCCCCCCCCGTGAAACGCACGCTGCGCTCCGAGCTGCATCCAATCAGAGCTGCAGCAGTGAGCGCGTCATCCTGTTCTTCCCCAGTGATTTGCTTGCTGGCGCCATTGAGAGCAGTGCCGTGGAGGAGAGCTGAGGCAGGACAACATAAGCCCTCCCCGGAAAATAAACCCTCTGGTGTTTTTCTTTCCAAAAAAAAAAAAATAATAAGAGAGTGTCTTATTATCGGGGAAACACGGTAAATCTAACTTCAAAGTAAACAAGAAAGAAGTTAAGGAGGTGAACAGGATTTTAGAGAGGATAGGTATGATAGATAACTGGAGAAAAATGAATGGGGATAAAAGGAATATACTTTTTGCTCAGTGGTTCATGGCACATAGTCAAAAATTGACCAGGTTCTATGGCATAAAAAACTCAACAATTCTATGCAGTAAGGAAGAAATATTAAATGCATCCTTCTCAGATCATGATGCAATAAAAATTATATGCAATGAAGGGCCATGGAAAGACAGAATAAAAACTAATTGGAAATTAAACATTTTAATCCTAAGAATGAGTGGACCAAACAAGAAATTATAGAAACAATCAGTAATTTCATTCAAGAGAATGATAATAATGAGACAACATACCAAAATTTGTGGGATGCATTAAAGGCAGTTCTTAGGGGAAGTTTTATATCCCTGAGTGCATACATGAATAAATTAGAGAAAAGGGAGGTCAACAAATTGGGCATGCAATTGCAAAACCTAGAAAAAGAACAAATTCAAAATCCCCAATTAAATACTAAATTAGAAACATTAAAAACCAAAGGAGAGATTAATAAAATTGAAATTAAGAAAACTATTGAATTAATAAATACAATGAAGAGCTGGTTTTATGAAAAAACCAACAAAATTGGTAGACCCTTAGTCAATTTGATAAAAAAAAGAAAGAAGAAAACCAAATTATGAGTATCAAAAATGAAAAGGGGGAATCTACCTCCAATGAAGAGGAAATCAAAACAATAATAAGGAATTATTTTTCCCATTTGTATGCACATAAATATGACAATCTTAGGGAAATGGATGAATATTTACAAACATACAAGTTGCCCAGATTAACTGAAGAGGAAGTAAATTACTTAAACAACCCCATCTCACAAAAATAAATTGAACAAGCCATCAGTCAGCTCCCGAGGAAAAAATCTCCAGGGCCAGATGGATTTACCAGTGAATTCTATCAAACATTTAAAGAACAATTGATTCCAATACTCTACAAACTATTTGGGAAAATTAGTGAAGAAGGAGTCCTACCAAATTCTTTTTATGACAGAAATATGGTACTTATACCTAAATCAGAAAGAGATAAAACAGAGAAAGAAAATTAAAGACCAATCTCCCTCATGAATATAGATGCAAAAATTCTAACACCATATACCAAAATCAAGTCTAAATGGATGCATGATCTAGGTATAAAGGTTGATACTGTAAGCAGTCTTGGGAAAAAAAGGAATAGTTTACCTGTCAGATTTGAGCAGAGAGAAAGACTTTGTGACTAAACAAGAATTAGAGAACATTATAAAATGTGAAATGGATAATTTTGACTACGTGAAATTGAAAAGTTTCTGTACAAACAAAGCCAATGTAACCAAGATTAAGAGGGAGGTGGGAAATTGGGAAAGAATCTTTACAACCTATGTCTCTGACAAAGGACACATTTCTAAAATATGCAGAGATTTGAGTCAAATTTATAAAAATACAAGTCTTTCCCCAATTGATAAATGGTCAAAGGATGTGAACAGGCAGTTTTCAGAGAAAGAAATTAAGGATATCTATAAGCACATGAAGAAATGCTCTAAATCACTATTGATTTAGACAAATGCAAATCAAAATAACTCTGAGGTACCTCATCTCACCAGTCAGATTGGCTAAAATGGCAAAACAGGAAAATGACAAATGCTGGAGAGGATGTGGGCAAGTTGGAACACTAATGCATTGCTGGTGGAGTTGTGAACTGATCCAGCCTTTCTGGAGAGCAATCTGGAATTATCCCTAAAGGGCTATAAATACTTTTCATTTCCTTTGACCCAGCAATACAACTCCTAGGGTTATATCCCAAAGAGATCATAGAAGTGGGAGCAAGACCCATATGTACAAAAATGTTCATAGCAGCTCTTTTTGTGGTGGCAAATATTTGGAAATTAAGGAGGTGCCCATCAATTGGGGAATGGCTGAAAAAGTTGTGGTATATGCATGTTATGGAATACTATTGTGCTATAAGAAATGAGAAGCAGACAGTCTTCATATTTACCTGGAGAGGCTTATATGAACTGATGCTGAGTGAGAAGAGTAGAACCAGGAGAAATTTGTACACAGTTACAGACACAATGTATGTGTGATGACCTGCTTTGATAGACTGGACTCTTCTCAGCAATGCAATGATATCAGTCAATCCCAAAAGACTCATGATGGATAGAAATGTGTGCATCCAGAGAAAGAACTAGAAAGAACTGAGTTTATATCCAGATGGAAGCAAAATACCTGATCTTTTTCCTTTTCTTGTTTGGTTTTATGTCCTCTTTACCATTTTTCATTCCATCTGATACAATCCATCTTTATAACTTGACTAATGTATAATGTGAAAATATTTACAGATCCTATACTTTACTATATGCCGCCATGGAGGGGAGGAGAGGGATGGGGACAAAATATGAAACTCAAGGAATTGTGGAATTGAATCTTGTAAACTAAAAGCAAACAAACAAATTAGTTCATTAAAAATAAAGAATGGTGTTGTTGTTACAGAAGCCCTGGGACATTGATGCTGGTTCAGAAGCCCTGAAAAATGATTTCCTTGTATGTTTACAGAAATCCTGGAGGAGGGTCTTGCCGATGATTTCAGAGGTACAGGAACTATACTGATGATTTGTGTTGATTCCTCAAACCTTTTTGTTGGGTCTATGTTGATTTCATAGGCGCAAAGAGAATTGATGAGGATTCTGGCAATGTGCATTAATGTTATTGTGGCTTTGTTAAGCTTTGTCTTCCCAGAAACAGAAGCTGTGAAGGACTTGAGGTGGACCAGACACTGTGAGCTTCAATATGGAGCAGGAACTGCACAAGAAGCTGGACAAAGAACTGAGAGCTGTCTGGCTTTGAACCCAGGTTACAGTTGGATAGATTCGGGCAGGATCTGGGACCATGGAAGAGGAACCATGAATGCTGAGAGCCTCCCTTGAGTCAAGATGAAAAACCTCTCCTTGGGTATCTAATGCAAACTTTGACCTTTACATTTAGATGATTGAGTTAAGGACTTACTAATTAAGGATGATTGATACCTAATCTCCAATTAAGAAGAAAGAAACTTTTTGTTTGAAGAGATTAAGACAATGTGAACTAGGGGTGGAAAACTTTTGACCTCTGTACTTTGTGTCAATTGAGGAGGCTTGCCTCCTTAAGAATGATTGAGTTGCTAAGTTAATGTACTTTCTTTAAAACTATTTGACCACTTTGGTGAAAACTACAATGCCATTTTTCTGATAAATGCTTATGCCATAACATGGTGAATGCTGTATTTTGATTTTCTGTGAATGTTTTGTCTTCATTTGTTACCGAATAAATAGAGAGTTCATTATACTGTGCAATCAGAATCTTGAAAGCTATTCACAGCAGCAGTCCTCTGGAAAGCTGCCCATGCTTGGCTTTACACTTGTCCATCACCAATGCCAGGTTCTTCAGGGAACTCTGAGAAGACCCTTGGAGAAATAAGGATATTGAAACCCTGCTGTTCTAGTCATGAGAAGAGTTGGCTACTAGTACACTTCTCTACCATTGAACTGTCTGTGACCATTCTTTTCCTCATATACTATGTTTACATTTGTGAGAGAGTGCACCCCAGGTTTTAGATGAAATGTTCTGTAACTACCCTTTTTACTAGGCCATTTCAGTAAATGCTTTTACTGAAGATCCAAATTTACTAGTTAATTTTGAAGGAGAATCACTCTGGTGTGGACTTCTGAGTTTGTGGGAAGAGAGATGTCTATAAATTGCCTCTACATCTTTGGAATTAACAACAGCCACTGTTCGGGGCATCCAATCTCCAATTTCAACTGCTCATTGAAAGAGTGAGAACAAAGTGGTTTTTACACAAGTAATTAGACTGCAGTGCAAGTTTGAATACAAGGTGAATACATATGAGATATTTAGAGGAAGTGGGTAAGAAGAAAAGCATATTTTAAAGGTTTTATTCTTTTTTACTTAATAACACAATGACTGGGGTGGCCAGGTGGCTCAGTGAGTAAGAGCACCAGCCCCAGTGTTGGGATGACCTGGGGATCGAATACAGGCTCAGAAACTTAGCACCACACCCAGAAATGACTGGCCATGTAACCTTGAGCAAATTACTTAATCCCAATTGCTTAAAAAAAAACAAACAGCTCTATGATCTCATCAATATGTTGATGATGCCCATCATTGCATGCCACCCGTACCTTCTTGTGCAGTATGATGTCTACCTATATTCTTCTATAAATTTCAACAAGAGCATTTGCCTACTATGCTGGATACCTTCCTTTAAGTCATTTTTTTTTTTTTTACATTTTGTGTTGCCAGTAAGACACTTGAGATGTCCATCTATTATCTGTTGTTTTACATATAAAATGACAAAATACCAGAAGGCAACAGATTCTACCATAACTTGGAAGAAAAAGATACCATAAATCCTATATTAAATAAGAATACTATTCCTTTGGGTCGGCCAGGTGGCTCAGCGAGTAAGAGCACCGGCTCCAGTGTTGTGATGACCTGGATCAAATCCGGGCTCAGATACTCAGCACCACACCCAGAAATAACTTGCCGTGTAACCTTGAGCAAGTTACTTAACCCCGATTGCTTTAAAAAAAAAAAAAAGAATACTATTTCTTTGCTTTAAAATTTATAGTCCATGATTCAAGTGGTTGTGAATTTTTAAGGAAGAGTGTATGTGATTGGCAACCCTCTAATTTTCAAAGACAAAAAAGTTTAAATAACTAAATAATAAGAATGAAGTAAATTATTTAACCCCTCAAAATGGCACTGTAGTCTAAACCTTAAAAACTGTATCTTTAAATATAGGAACTGTGTAATAGATCTGTCAGACTTTGAAATGCAATGTCAAGACAGGAAATCTTGTGATATGAACTTTTTACAGTAATGCATGAAGCCCGTTAGTAGTTATTTTCAAGGATATATGTCTTTAAAATATGTATATGCATCCAAGTTTTTTTTACAGACTGAAATGTATATACAAGGTCTGTTTCTGATAACCAATGGCATTGACAGACATTATAGGCAATGTTTTTACCTAACATGTTTTGTAATTTTGTTAGTTTTATTTATTTATTTTAGGGGCAGAAGCCCTGTGGGTGAACAGGGCTGTACATTTATGTAGCTAAATAATTGTATACAAAATACATTATGTTACTTGCTTGCTAGCATGAAAAGTGCCACATGAATGCTGAATGCTTTTATTAGAAACCTTCTCCATGCTGACACAGCTCCCCAGAGTCCTGTATTGTACAATTTATTCAATTCACTGAACCCAAACTAGGGAACTATGGAATACAGAAATGCAAATATACTGCAAAGCTAGACTCAGAGCTCTTCAGAAAGTATGAAGCCTTTCTAGATGAGGATGCTGCTTGAATTTTGGAAGCATGTTTCTGCCTTCTTCAATTCATTTCTTAATAATAAACTAAAATTGGGGTTATTTCTTATAGGGAGACCTCAGTGCATGACCTTACAAATTCAGTGCAAAGCAACATGGAGTCAATGAAAAATTACTAGACTTGGGGCAGATATATCTGGATCTGAGGTCCGTTTCTCAGACTTAGCTTTTCTGCTTCCCAGTTTGCTCATTTGTAAATTGTAGATAGTTCTACTTGTACTCTCTCATGAAGGTGTTATGAGAGAAATACTTTGTAAACTTTAAGGTGTTTGACTGGGCATTTTCTCTGGCTGTCTCCCATGCTTGAAATCCTCTCCTTCCTCTTCTCTGACTACTGACCTCCCAGGTTTCAAGACCTCCCCCAGAATCCTGCCTTTCTACAGGAAACCTTCCAGAGCCTTTCCTTTGTAAATTATCTCCTATTTATCCTTGGTTTATATATAATTATTTGCATATTATCTCTCTCATTGGATTGTAAGCTGCTCTTTAAGGGCAGGGACTATCTTTTGTCTCCTTTAGTATCCCTGGCACTTAACACAGTGCTGCCACACCATAAGTGGTTAATAAATGTTTATTAATGGATATTTTAAAGTGATCTATTAGCATTTAAAATATCTTACTGTTCTAGATTTAAAGGGCAGTTTGCCATAGTGAATAAAGAGCAGATGGCAAAGTTAGAACAGGTCTGGGTTCAAATACCATCTCTAACACATATTGATTGTATTACCCTGGACAAGAAGCTTAACTTTTTGTCATTGTGGTATAAATTATTCCCCTGGTCCTTCTTCACACTGCAATACATTTTGATGTACTTTTAAGCTCATGATGAATGAATTGAACAAGAGAATAATTGTATAACAAAAATAACATTATCAAAACAAACAACTTTAAAAGGTACAGTAATCACTGTATAAATGGTGAAAACAATGACCTTTCATGATTCCAGAGAACTGATGATAAAACAATATCCATTATGGAGAGATGAAAGATTTAGGGTACAGTAGGAAACATATTTTTGTAATAAGCCACAGAAAGTTTTTGTTCTCTCTCTCTCTCTCTCTCTCTCTCTCTCTCTCTCTCTCTCTCTCTCTCTCTCTCTCTCTCTCTCT
>NW_027186523.1:19648284-19665038 GCF_028583685.1 Petaurus breviceps papuanus
TCTCTCTCTCTCTCTCTCTCTCTCTCTCTCTCTCTCTCTCTCTCTCTTCCCCCTGTCTGTCTTCAGAGGTGTTTGGCTTCTGCCTCTCTCTTATGCCATTGTGTCCCCCTCTTATGCCATTCCCTCCTATGTTTCTATAAGGCAAGATAGATTTTTATACCCAACAAAGTGTGTACGTTATTCTCTCTAAGTCAAATGTAATGAGAATAAAGTTCAACTGCTCCCACCTACTGTCCCCATCTTCCCCTCCACTATAAAAGCTCTTTCATGCCTCTTCTATGTAAGATAGTTTAACTCATTCTACCTCTCTTTCACCTTCTCCCAATGCATTCTTCTTTCTAATCCCTTCATGTTATTGTTTAGCTATCATCCCATCATATTCAACTCACACCCATGCCCTCTGCTTATGTATATTCCTTCTTACTGCCTTAGTAATGAGAAAGAGTTTAGGAGTTGCAGGTATGATCTTACCATCTAAGAATGTAAGCAATTTAATATTACTGAATTCCTAATGATTTCTCCTTTTCTGTTTTCATTTATAGGTTTCTCTTGAGTTTTATATTTGAAAGTTGTCTATTCAGCTCCGTTCTTTTCATCAGAAATGCTTGAAAGTCTTCTCTTTCAGTGAATATTCATTGTTTTCTCCTGAAGGATTATACTTAGTTTTGTTGGGTAGGAGACTCTTGGTTGTAGTCCTAACTCCTTTGCCTTCCAGAACATCATATTCCAAGCCCTTTGATCCTTTAATATAGAAACTGGTAAATTTTATGTTAGCCTGACTGTGGCTCCATGGTATTTGAATCATTTCTTTCTGCCTACTTGCAATATTTTCTCCTTGTCTTTGAGATATTTGGAATTTGACTACAATATTTCTGGGAGTTTTAATTCTGTGTTCTCTTTTAAGAGGTGATTGGTGGATTCTCTTGATTTCTTTTTTACCCCCTGGTTCTAAAATATCAGTTATGTTTTCCTTGACAACTTCTGAAAGATGATGTCTAGGCTGGTTTTTAAAATTTTCATCTTGGCTTTCAGAATCTAATATTTTAAATTATGTCTCCTAGATCTATTTTTAATGTCAGTTGTTTTTCAGTGAAATATTTTACATGTTCTTCTATTTTTTCATTTTTTAAATTTTGTTTGCTTCTAGATGTTTCATGCAGTTATTAGCTTCCACTTGCTCAATTCTAATTTTTAAAGAATTATTTTCTTCAATTAGCTTTTGTACCTCCTTGAGCAATTCTGCTTTTAAATATGTTCACTTCAGTGAATTTTTGTATATATATATATATATATATATATATATTTTTTTTTTCATTTGGCCAATTCTGTTTTTCAAGACTTTCTTCTCATCATTGGATTTTTGTGCCTCTTTTACATAAACATTTGCCCTATTTTGTTTTTTTAGGGTATGTTTTTCTTCAGTATTCTTTGGTGCCTCCTTTACCAAACTGCTGGATTTTTTTTTTCATATTTTTTCTTGATTCAGTCTCATTCTTTTCCTCATTTTTCCTCTATCTCTTGTATTTGATTTCTAAAACCTTTCTGAGTTTTTTGAAAAATTATCTTTGGCCCTGACACCAATCACATTCTTCTTTGGGATTTTGTAGCAGTTTTGACTTGTTTTCTCCTAAGTTCATGTTTTGATCTTTCTGTTACCATAATAACTTTCAAAGATCAGAATCTTTTTGTTGTTGTTGTTTGCTTATTTTCCCAGTCTATTTCTTGATTTTTAACTATGTTAAAGTTGGTCTCTGCTCCCATGGTGGAGGTGGCACTATCTCGAGCTTAAGGAATTTTGTGCAACTGTTTTCAGAGCTAATTCTGGCCTGTACTCTGGCTCATGAGTAACCGTAAGCACTTTTCCACCCTGGAAATGTGACCAGGGTCCTTGCTCCCATTTGGCTCTGGTGTGGTAGTTTTCCTCTTTGCCTTAGAATTGTGTCCTAGGACTATGACCCAGATCTGAGTATGGGTAACGCAACAGACTCCTGTACCCAGGGCCAGAAAAAGAACCTCTGTAAGGTCCTTCTGACCAGTTTTCTGATCCACTTACTCTTTGTGGGTGGAGAGCTTTGGAAGCAGTTGCTGCTGCCTCTGAGGCCTAATGCTGATTTCCTGTGGACAGGCCAGTACTTGTGCAGCCTGAAGTGGACTGTGTTCCATCCTCCAGTGTGACAGACATTTCCCACAGACTTGGCTGGAAAATTGTTCCACGCTGTCCTTTTGTATGTTCTGCTACTCTAGAATTTGTTTTGAAGAATTATTTAAAGCTGTTTTCAAGGGAAACTGAGAGAACTTGGATGAGTCCATGTTTTTGATCTGCCATCTTTAGTCTGCCTTTCTGGTTCGGCTAAGTTCGACATATTCTATAAAAAAGAAATGACTGTTTGTGGGGGGAAATGTAATACAAATGGTTAAAAATTTAGTTATTTCGAGGGTCAAGTGTCTGGAAAATTCAATTTTATGAAATTTTTCATTGTCTAATGATAGCTGATAAGGGGTGTTATAGTAGCCCGGCTTTTCTAAAGTTTTTTCACATGCAGTAGATCATTTATTCCTGTGATATCAATGTGAGACTTGCAAAGTAGTACAGAGATGACCCAAGTCATACATTGTGTCCCTTGTAGAGCTAAGCATATACCTAAGGAATTCACACTCCCTATTCTATACTTCAGTTGCTAAGTTCCATTACCTTCCTCCTTGCTCCCATGTTTGCCAATGCAAAGGTCCTTTGGAAGAAGCTATCCTCTTGTTTATTTTTGTATCCTAAGGATAGGTCTGGAGCTGAACTACTGTCCGTGAAAAATTGGTAGATGGGGGTGGCCAGGTAGCACAGCGAGTAAGAGCACCTGCTCCAGTGTTGAGAAGACCTGGAGATCGAATCCCGGGCTCAGACACTAAGCACCCACCCAGAAACACCTGGCTGTGTGACCTTGAGCAAGTTACTTAACCCCAATTGCTTAGGGGTGGCCAGGTGGCTCAGCGAGTAAGAGCACTGGCTCCAGTGTCGGGATGACCTGGATCAAATCTGGGCTCAGACACTCAGCACCACACCCAGAAATAACTGGCCGGGTAACCTTGAGCAAGTTATTTAACCCCTATTGCTTTAAAAAAAAAAAAAAAGAAAAGTTGGTAGATGTCATTCATCCATGATTGTATCTGCCTGTTATTCTGCATGAGATCGTGCTTACTAAACAAAATATCTGGTTTTGATAGAGTGAAAGTTCCGATTTGGACTTTGCTGCAATGCTTTTTTTTTTTCTTTAACCAAGTTTACTGTAGGCCCCAAATGAACATGGTTCTCTGCAAAGTCATGGAGATTTGGCTGCTGGGTAGGGAGATAATTGGGACTTAAACTATGAATAGAATGCAGCATGCAAAAGATAATGAAACTTACACTTCTTAAATGAGCCTCCCCTCTGATTTTTTTTTTTTTGAAACAATTGGCATATTTTCCCATAGGCTTTTTTGGTTTAATTATATCTGAATGATATTCAGGGTAATAAAGCTTGACCATTTTTCCTTATTGCAGAAGTAACTTCTGCTCCAAATCAACAGAAAATGTGTGACTCATTTACATATTAGTAGTTCAAAACATATTAAGCACCCACTATGTACTGAACAACTTGCTAGGTGACATGAGAATGAGGGTAAGGGTACTGTTTTAAAAACTGTCTGAAAGATGATCTGGAATGGAAAGAGACTGGAGGCAAGGAAATAAGTTAGGAGACTGTGATAGCAATCATAGCATGAGATTGAGAAGGTTTATTAGGGCAGGGGCTGTTAAACTAGAAAGGAAAGATCTATTAGGAAGACATTGTAGATGAAGAATTGTCAGAACTTGGGATGGATTGGATTGGGAAAATGGAGTAGAGAAGAAATATAGAGATACTTGTGGAGAAGCTCAGAGTTTGATGGTACCTTCATATCAGTATTCAGTTCAGTATAATGTTAGCAATGGTATCAAATTCAAATATAAATAGATCCCTATGGGTTGCATATTGACTTAGAAAACATTAAATTAGCATTATCTATGTTATATTGTATTTTAATTATTTTGTTAAATATTTTCTAATTACATTTTAATCTAGTTGAGCAGCACTTGGGAGTTTTGACTGCAGTTGTGACCATTTGTATACAGATGATCAGTTTGGAATTTGGGAAGGAATAAGTGGGTTGCAAGATTTTTGAATTTAATTTATAACATATTTCTATGGTCTTTGGAATATGTAAGTAGTGATTAACTGTAGGTACTTGAGGATACAGGGTTAAAGAGGATACAGGGTTGGAAGAGATCAGAGCTTTAGTATATAACTTTGAAAATTTGCTAGTTGTGATTGGAAGGACTTCCCTTAGGTAATGCATATAGAAAACAGATGGTTAGACCACTGTTAAGTCTTAGAGGGCAAAATAAATCAAAGAGGTGCTATTTCTTTTTATTAGGAGGTGTCTTAGTGGAGGAGAATATATTATTGGGAAACCCAAAACTTTTTGAGGAGTTTCTTTATACTCAAAATGCTTCAGATGGTTGTTGACTGTGTTACCCTGGGAAAGTAATTTAACTTCTTTGTGTCTTGGTTTACTCGCCTATATAATGAGGTGATTGGCCTCAATGACTTCTGTGGTCCCATCTAGGTTTAAATCTATAATCCAATGATTACAAGAAAAAGTTAGAGAGAAGGAGCTTTACTCAATTAGTTTTGAGAAATTCCTTTCCATATCTTAGTATTTTCTAAGAAAAAAAAATAGATTTGATCAGTCAGAAGAGGCATGTAAAGGCATTTCCCCAAGCTTAACAGTAAAGAAGAGACAGGGGAGATCTGTTGAAAATACAGTGTTCTAGAAGTCCCCAATAGCTTGGCTCAGCACAGGCACTAGTACCTATGAATAAATCAAGAAGAACTGTGGGCAACTAGGTAGCATAATAGATGGAATGCTGGGCCTAGAGTCAGGAAGACTCATCTTCATGAGTCCAAATCTGACCTCAGATACTTACTAGCTGTGTGACCCTGGGCAAGTCATTTAATCCTGTTTGCCTCAATTTCTGCATCTTTAAAATGAGCTGGAGAATAAAATGGGATACCACTCCAGTATCTTTCCCAAGATAACCCCAAATGGAGTCACAAGGAGTCAGACACAACAACTGAAAATATGTTAGGCATTAAGAATATAGAAAGGGATAAAGACTGAACCTGTGATTTCATTGAAATAGGAAACTTGCAGGTGAGGAAACTCCTTCTACCAGGGCTGGTCAACAACTTTTCTGCATCTTACAGTCATAGAATTTTCTTAGTCACCAGGAGGTTAAATGATTTGCCCAGAGTTATATTGTTCTTATGTATGAGAGGTAAGACTTGAAACCAGATTTTTCTAACTTCAGAACAAGGTTTCTATTTACTACAATAAGTTGCTCTATTGGTCTACAAATAGAAGGAATAAAATAATTACTATTCTCAAGGAAGGGATAATAGAGAAAAGGATCTTAAAGTTCATCTACTCCAGTTCCTTCAGTTCAAAAATAAGGAACCTAGGGACCAAACAGGATAAATGGATTGCCAAAGATCACTCAGGTAGTAAGTGGCAGAAGCAGGATTTGAAATCAAAGTCAGGTCCTATGACTATAAGTTCAATCTTCTTTCTACTCAAAGATCTTGTGTCTCCTTAAAAATCAGTATTCCTGATTTTTATTGATATTTTAGGAGAATATTTGCATTTACATTATACGAAATCATTACAAATTTAATAATTGCTTTAATCCTTTTCTTTCCCCACTTCATATACTTCCACACTATTTGGCAGTAATGTTGCATGTGCATATGCCTTATCTCTTCTGCTGTTCTGTGAGGTCCTCCAGGGCGAGGCTGTGACCCATTCAATTGTTTTTATCCCCTATAATCACAGGCCCTTATTGTGGTATTGTCCAAGGTATAAACCCATGCCCTTACAAAAGAGGTGGGATCAGCTGGCCTATAAATCCTTAGGGTGAATCAGAAAAGCAGCACAAGCTTTATGTTTCAGACCCTCCAGCATCCTTTTCCAGTTTGTCTTGTTTGATCTTGTTTCTCCATTCTCTGTCTATTCCATTCCTCCAGTTGTTGAATCTACTTGGAATCTGAACACTGCTTGGTATTATTACTACCTATCCCTGTTATCAATCCCATTTTGAAGGAGGATTTTATTCCTTTCAATTTCCCCTGCCACCAGAGCAATCTTCACCTTTCGTTTGTGTTTCTTGACTTTACTTTGCATCTTTGGCAGAGAAGTCAGGAGAGTAGTTGAGGATATAAAAAACGGAAGAGCCTGAAGTTTGTTTTTTTTTAATTTTCTCTCCAGAACCCACACGATAGCAGTATCTAGAGTAATTTTCTTTGGGGGCCACCAGTAACTTGGGAGTCAAGGTTTCCCAGGGATCTTATAAACTGCCAAGTCTATGATTTACAGATGGCAATGTGGTGATGGTGCATAGAAAATGCACAGCAGTTGAACTATCACTGAAAGGAATTTCCTGGAACAAGGGAAAAAAGTCATAGAAAAGTTTGATTTGTTTCCTTTGTTTTTATTGAGTTATCTGAACAATTTGAGCTTTCATTTTTCAGTGATTGATACCAACAATACAGAGGTGTGCAGGGAATGTTCATGGGGCATTTCAGTTGGCTAGTTTGTTTGGGTATGTTTGTGTATGTGTGGTTTGGAAGGACTGTGTGGGACGGGCCTTAGAGGAAACTAGAGTAAATGTTAAACAGAGTATGAGAGGACATACAGAGAGTATGGAGCGGATGTGGAAAATTTCAAGAACATGTATTATTTAAAATCTTGAATGCTATTTATTTCTTCATGTGATCTTAGATAATTCATTTTACTTCTATAGAACTTAAGTGAAAGGGCTAGACTAGTATAATTCCAAGCATTGTTCAAGTTCCAAATCTATCATTCTATAATTTTCTTCTTTTTCTATTTTTCTTTTACTTTCACAAAATAATCGCTTTTTGAAGCTGTGATGTCAAACATCAGACAGGATATATCATGCTCACTGGAATATATGAATGCATTTCAATATCTGAGAGCCATTTTGGGATAGGAGGAGATAGTAATGGTGAAGACATTTAAGATAGAGTTGCATAATGATTAAAATTACCTACCAGGAATCCCTAAACACCTAACAGCTTTAGAGGTCTGGGGGATATAGTTACCTAAGGGGGTGTTAGACCCAAAGAACAAATGAGGAAGCTTGTGTGTCTTAAGTTTTAAGTTAAATAAGCTAATGGTATAGAGTACCTCACTGCCCTCAATAAATTCAATTCCCTAAGTTAAGAAAAAACATTCTTTTTTAAGTAAGTAATATTTTTCCAATTATATATAAAGATGGGATTCAACATTCAGTTTTATAAGATTTTGAGTTAAAAATCTTCTCCCTTTCTCCCTCCTCTTTTAGCCTCCCCAAGATGACAATCCGGTATAGATTATATGTGTGCAATCATGTTAAACATATTTCTACATTAGTCATGTTGTTAAAGAAGAAATAGAACAAAAAGGAAAACCCACAAATAAGTGAAAATAGTATGCTTTGATTTGCATTCAGACTCCATAGTTCTTTCTCTGCATGTGCATAGTATTTTCTGTCATAGATCTTTTGGAATTGTCTTTGGATAGTTGCATTGCTGAGAAAGGTTAAGTGAATCATGATGTCGTTACTGTGTACAATGCCCTCCTGGTTCTACTCACTTTGGTCAGCATCAGTTCATGTAAGTCCTTTCAGGTTTTTTTGAAATCCACCTGCTCATCATTTCTTCTAGCACATTACATTCATGTACCACAACTTGTGAATTCCCCAACTGATGAGAATTCCCTCAATTTCTGATTCTTTACCAAGACTAAAAGAGGTGCTATAAAATTTTTGTACATATGAGTCCTTTTCCATTTTTTATAATCTCTTTGGGATATAGACCTAATACTGGTATTGCTGGATCAAAGGGTAATCATGATTTTGCAGTCCGTTGGTCATACTTCCAAATATCTCTCCAGAATGGTTGGATCAGTTCACAATTCCATAAACAATGAATTAGTGGGGTGACTGGGTGGTGCAGTGAATAGAGCACTGGCCCTTGAGTCAGGAGGACCTGGGTTCAAATCTGACCTCAGACACTTAACACTTACTGGCCACGTGAATTGGGCAGGTCACTTAACCCCAACTGCTTTGCCCTCTCCCCTCCAAAAAAAAAAGCGGAAAAAAAAATTACTCATCATTTCCTTTGGGGAGTCTAGGTGACGCAGTGAATAGAGCACCAGCCCTGGAGTCAGTTCAAATCCAGCCTCAAAAACTTAACACTTACTAGCCATGTGACCTTGGGCAAGTCACTTTACCCCAATTGCCCTCCCAAAACCCCCAAAAAACCCAAAACAAAATTTAAAAAAATGCATTAATGTCCCTCTTTCCCTGAATCTTCTCCAAAATTATCATTACTTTTGCTATCATATTGGCTAATTTGATAGGTATGAGGTGATGTTTCAGAGGTGTTTTAATTTGCCTTGCTCTAATCAATAGTTAGAGAACTGAAAAACCACATTGTATTGTATTGAAAAAGTTGGCAGATGCAATTGTCAGCTGTGAAATTCTGCATGTGGAAATTGACAGAATGAGAAAATCTGGTCTAGTTCCACAGCATTAGAGAAGGGAAAAATATGGTGCCAATTAAAAAAAGGGAGGGAGTTTCTATATATTATATAGGTCAATATGCTTATTGTCTATATCTATTTTTTTAAAGCAATCGGGATTAAGTAACTTGCTCAAGGTTACACGGCCAGTTATTATTTCTGGGTGTGGTGCTGAGTATCTGAGCCCGGATTTGATCCCAGGTCATCCCGACACTGGAGCCAGCGCTCTTACTCGCTGAGCCACCTGGCTGCCCCTAAGCAATTGGGGTTAAGTAACTTGCTCAAGGTTACACGGCCAGGTGTTTCTGGGTGGGTGCTAAGTGTCTGAGCCCGGATTCGATCCTCAGGTTGTCCCGACACTGGAGCTGGTGCTCTTACTCGCTGTGCTACCTGGCCGCCCCTATTGTCTATTTCTTGCAAAAATCCTATAATATATTCTTAAAGGGATTAATTTTGAAAGGGACGCACTGCTCACTAAAAGTTAACATGGCATTGTCAAGAACAAGTAATAATAAATTAATTTGATTTTTATTTAGTATTTTATTTTTCCCTAGTTACATGTAAAACCCAATTTTAACATTCAGTTTTAAAATTTTGAGTTCCAAATTTTTAACTTTCCCTGCCCCCCTTGAGGAGCCAAACAATTTGATTAGGTTGTACTTGTGTAGTCATCCAAAATACTTCCATAATGGTGAAAGACTAACTCTATTTTACTCCATACTGTTCCCCCTCAAGTTTATTCTATTCTCTCTCCTTTCACTCTGTTCCTCCTCAAAAGTGCCTTGCTTCTGACTGCCCCCTCCCTCAATCTGCCATCCGTTATATCACCCCTCTGTTCTTTTATCCCTTTCCCTCTGCTTTCCTATAGGATAAGATATGTTTCTATATCCAATTGAGTGTGTATGTTATTCCCTCTTTGAGCCAGTTCTGATGAAAGTAAGGCTCGCTCACTCCCTCTCAACTCTCCCATCCTCTCTTCCAAATGCAAAAGCTTTTCCTTGCCTCTTTTATGTGAAATAATTTACCCCATTCTACCTCACCATGTCTCTTTCTCCCAGTACATTACTGTCTTATCCCTTAATTTTATTTTTTAGATATCATCCATTTATTTTAACTCACACCTGTGCCCTCTGTGTATATATACTCCTTCTAACTACCCTAATAATGGGAAAGATCTCATGAGTTAAAAATATCATCTTCCCATAAAGGATTGTAAACAGTTCAACTTTAATAAATCCCTTATGACTTCTCTTTCCTCTTTACCTTTTCATGCTTCTCTTGAATCTTGTATTTAAAAGTCAAAATTTCTATTTAGTTCTGATCTTTTCTCAAAAATTCTTGACATTCTTCTATTTCCCTGAATGTCTTTTTTCCCCTGAAAGATTATGCTCAGTTTTGCTGGATAGGTTGTAATCTTAACTCCTTTGCCCTCCAGAATATCATATTCCAAGCCCTCCAATACTTTAATGTGGAGGCTGTTAAATCTTGTATTATCCTGGTTGTGGCTCCATGATGCTTCAGTTGTTTCTTTCTATATGCTGGCAATATATTCTCCTTGACCTGGGAACTCTGCAATTTGGCTATAATATTCCTTGAAGTTGATATTTTGTGATCTCATTCAGGAGATGATCAGTGGAGTCTTTCAGTTTCTATTTTAACCTATGGTTCTAGAATATCAGGACAGTTTTCCTTGATAACTTCTTGAAAGATGGTGTCCAGGTTCTTTTTTTTTATTGTGGATTTCAGGTAGTGCAATAATTTTAAATGATCTCTTCTGGATTTATTTACTAGTTAAGTTGTTTTCAAGTGAGATATTTCACATTGTCTTCTATTATTTTTCATTCTTTTGCTTTCATTTTGTCATTTATCATAAAGTCATTAGTATTCATTTGCTCCATTCTCAATTTTTTTAAAGCAAGTGGGGTTAAGTAACATGCCCAAGGTTACATAGCCAGTGTTTTGTGTGTTTGTGTGTGAGTTAATTATCTGAGGCTGGAACTGATCCCGGGTCCTCCTGACCCTGGGGCTGGCGCTCTTACTCACTGTTCCACCGAACCACCCCTCCATTCTCATTTTTAAGGAATTCTTTCCTTCAGTGAAATTTTGGACCTCCTGTTCCATTTGTCCAGTTCTAATTTTTAAGGTATTCTTCTCATTGGCTTTTTAGACCTCTTTTGTCATTTGGTCTAATTTATTTTTTAAGATATTATTTTCTTCAGTATTTTTATGTTTCTTTTTTTCATTTTTCAAATGCTTTATTAACTTCTGATTTATATCATTCACTTCTGCCAGACTTTGAGATACAAATTTTCTCCCATTTTTCCCCCACCCACCACCCCAAAATAGCAGTCCCACAGGATATCCCTACCTCCAATCTGCTCTCTCCCACATCTTCTCCCATACCCCTTCGACTTTTCCAGTAGGGCATGGTAGATTTCTATGCCCCAGTGCCTATATAACTTATTTCCCAAATACATGTAAAATAGTATTAATAATAGTATATACACACACACATATAGTAAACATTTGATTTTAAAATTTTGAATTCCAGATTCATTCCCTTCCTCCATTCTCACCCACCCTTCCTGGGGAGATAAGCAATTCAGTATAAGTTGTACATGTCTAACTAATGTCTAGCTAATGCAGAATATTACCATAGGTAGATATATTGTAAAAGACTGACTATATTTCCCTCCCTCCTATCCCACCTGCCACTTGTTCTGTTCTCTACTTTGATCCCATCCCTTTTCAAAAGTGGGTGCTTCCAACTTCCCTCCCCCCAACCTGCCCTCCATTCTATCATGCCCCCTCCCATCCCCTTTCCCCCTACTCTCTTGTAGGCTGAGATACCCTATTTCGTGTGTATGTCATTCCCTCCCCTACCCAAATTCAATGAGAATAAGGTTGACCCATTCCCTTTTGCCTTCCTATTGTTCCCCTCCATTGTAACCATTTTCCATTGCCTCTTCTATATGAGATAGTTTACCCCTTTCTGTCTCTCCCCATCTCCTCTCACTATAGTCCTCTCTCAACTCTTAATTTCACCTTTTTTTTTTTAAAGCAATTGGGGTTAAGTAACTTGCTCAGATTTACACGGTCAGTTCTTTTTTTTGTGGGTGTTAAGTATGTGAGGCCAGGACAGATCCTAAGTCCTCCCAACTCCAGGGCTGGTGCTCTTACACACTGCGCCACCTAGCCACCCCTTAATTTCACCTTTTAAATATCATTTCTTCCTATTAAATTGGTCCTGTGCCCTCTATCTATGTATACCTGTAATCATATATACACACATTCACATATGTATTCATACACCTGTATAACCTCCAATATGGACATATATATATATATATATATATATATATATTCCCTTCAACCATTTTCATACTGAGAAAAGTTTCATTAGTTACAACTATGATTTTTCCATGTAGAAATGTTAATAGTTCAACTTTGATAAGTTCCTTATAATTACTTTTTGCTGTTTACCTTCTCTTGCTTCTTGTACGTGAATGTCAAATTTCCTATTTAACTCTGGTGTTTTCATCCAGAATGCTTGAAAGTCCTCCATCCCGGGGGGGCAGGCTGGGAAGGCACTGCGTGGCCAGCAGACACAGGGGCAGGCCCAGAAGGCCTGGCACTGCCAGCAGATGAAGGGGCAGGCTCAGAAGGTGTGGCGTGGCCCGCAGGCACAGGGGCAGGCCTGGAAGGCGCAGCGCAGCTGGCAGAGGAAGGCCCAGAAGGGGCCTGATCAACTCAGAAGGCAAGTCTTCCCACCAACCCCAAGGTCCACTACCAGGCCTATCACCAAAGGGCTGGGACTGGAAAGAGCAAGGTAAGAAGCAAATACAGGGGGCCCTGTCCTGGACAGCAAACACTCCTGGGGCTACCACTTTATAGCCCAGAAATTTTTTTTAAAAGCCCCTTTCAGGACCTCCAAAGACTAGGATGACAGAGTGAACCTCACTTGCTCCAAATACCCCCTCTGACCCTGAAAACATAGTAACTCTTGCCCCAGGGCAAAACCCTCTACAGTAAAGGCTTGGGATCCTAGAACAAGGGCATGGCTAGGACCCTGGTTCAAAATGGGTAGAAAGCAGACTACAAAGACAAAGACTCTGGAGTCCTACTATCCTCAGAGGGAGGAACCAACCTCAGAGGGAAACAATGTGGACTCCACACCCAAAGCTGAAAATTCAACAGGCAATGGTTCCCAAGCACAGAAGGCTCTCCGAGATGACATCAAAAGGAACTTTGAAAACAAAATGAGAAAGATAGAAGACAAAATGAATAATTCTCTCAAAACAAAAATAGCAGAATTAGAAAAACATTATAATGAGGAAAACATCTCTCTAACAAGAAAAGTGTATGATATGGGAAAGGAGCTTCAAAAATTAACCAAGGAAAATGATTTGCTAAAAACTAGAATTAACCAAATGGAAACAAATAATTCTATGAAGAACCAAGAATTAGTCAAGCAAAACAACAAGAATGAAAAATTAGAAAAAGAGGTAAAATACCTCAAAGAAAAAATAACTGGCCTGGAAAACAGATCCAGGAGAGATAATCTGAGAAGCATAGGCCTACCAGAAAATTATGATGAAAAAATGAGCCTGGACAACATTCTCCAAGAGCTCGTTAAGGAAAACTGCCCTGAGATACTAGAACCTAAGGGTAAAATAGAAATCGAGAGAATCCACCGGACACCTGCTGAAAGAGATCCCAAACTGAAAAGTCCTTGAAATGTTGTGGCCAAACTCCAGAACTACCAGATAAAAGACAAAATACTTCAAGCAGCCAGAAAGAAACAATTCAAATATAGAGGGTCCACAGTGAGGATTGCACAGGATTTGGCAGCCTCTACACTGAAAGATTGGAGGCAGTGGAATACAATTTTCCGGAAGGCAAAAGAGCTCAGGTTACAACTAAGGATCACATACCCAGCGAGACTGAGCATATTCTTCCAAGCAAAGAGATGGTCATTCAATGATATAAAAGAGTTCCAGACCTTCTTGATAAAAAAGCCAGAACTCAATGGAAAATTCAACCTCCCATTACGAGATGTAACAGTGACTTAGAAAGGTAAACAAGGAGAACACACACACACACCCTGCTATTTGATAAGAGCAAACTGGTTATAGACAAGTAGAGGGTATGATTATAAAATACACAAAATTGACGATTAAAAAAAAATCTTATTAAGGGCTACAAAGGGACTGGAATGAAGAAAGGGAATGATTGAAGTGGAAAAGGGTAAATTATGCCACACATAGAGGCATAAAAACTGTATAGCAGAGGAAAAAAAGGGGGGGGGGACTTGGGAAGCATATGAACTTTTCCCTCATTGGTTCTGGTACACGGAGGGAATAACAACCAGTTAAGTATAGGACTCTATGGAGAAGAAACACAAAAAGTATCATTTTAGAGGGACAGAGGGAAGGGAGAGGAGCTTCACATGAGATTTGTTCCTGTCACTCTTGATGCGAAGAAGAAATATCATACTTCATTAAGTATAAATATATCCCACAGGCAGTAGGAGGGGGAAAGGGTCATGAAAGGGGGGTGGGAGTGGTTTGTAGGGAGGGAAGTAGTAAGGGGAAAGGGGAGGAAAAGGGAGGGGGGCTGAAAGGGGAACACTGAGGGAGGCGGTGGTCAAAAGGAAAACTATTAAGGGGGGGAAGGGAGAAGGGAGGGAAAATATGAACATTAACTAGGGCAGGAATAGGATGGAGGGAAAGAAACAGATAACAATCATAACTGTAAATGTGAATGAAATGAAATCTCCCATAAAATGGAGACGGATAGCAGAATGTATTAGAAATCATAATCCTACAATATGCTGTTTACAAGAAACACATCTGAAACAGAGGGATACACACAAGGTAAAGGTAAAAGGTTGGAATAAAATATATCATGCCTCAGCTAAAGTAAAAAAAAAAGCAGGGGTGGCAATCCTTATCTCAGATAAAGCAAAAGCAAAACTTGACCTAATTAAAAGAGATAAGGAAGGAAACTATATCCTGTTAAAAAGCACCATTGAGAATGAAGCAATATCACTACTTAACATAAATGCACCAAGTGGTTTAGCATCCAAATTCCTAGAGGAGAAGGTAAAGGAATTAGAGGAAGAAATAGATAGCAAAACTATACTAGTGGGAGACCTTAATCTCCCCTTCTCTGAACTTGATAAATCCAACCTCAAAATAAACAAGAAATAAGTTAAGGAGGTGAACAGGATTTTAGAGAGAATAGGTATGATAGATCTCTGGAGAAAACTGGATGGGGATAAAAAGGAATTTACTTTCTTCTCGGTGATTCATGGTACATACTCAAAAATTGACCATGTTCTAGGGCATAAAACCTCATAATTCTATGCAGTAAGGCTGAAATATTAAATGCATCCTTCTCAGATCATGATACAATAAAAATTATGTGCAATAAAGGGCCAGGAAAAGACAGACTAAAAACTAATTGGAAATTAAACAATTTAATCCTAAAGAATGAGTGGGTCAAACAAGAAATTATAGAAACAATCAGTAATTTCATTCAAGAGAATGATAATAATGAGACAACATACTAAAATCTGTGGGATGCATTAAAGGCAGTTCTTAGGGGAAGTTTTATATCCCTGAGTGCATACATGATTAAATTAGAGAAAAGGGAGCTCAACGAATTGGGCATGGAATTAAAAAACCTAGAAAAAGAACAAATTCAAAATCCCCAATTAAATACTACATTAGAAATATTGAAGACAAAAGGAGAGATTAATAAAATTGAAATTAAGAAAACTATTGAATTAATAAAACCAAGAGCTGGTTTTATAAAAAAACCAACAAAATTGATAGACCCTTAGTCAATATGATAAAAAAAAGAAAGAAGAAAACCAAATTATGAGTATCAAAAATGAAAAGAGTGAATCTACCTCCAATGAAAAGGAAATCAAAACAATAATTAGGAATTATTTTTCCCAATTGTATGCATGTAAATTTGACAATCTTAGGGAAATGGATGAATATTTACAAACATAAAAGTTGCCCAGATTAACTGAAGAGGAAGTAAATTACTTAAATAATCCCATCTCAGAAAAAGAAATTGAACAAGCTATCAGTCAGCTTCCTAGGAAAAAATCTCCAGGGCCAGATGGATTCACTAGTGAATTCTATAAAACATTTAAAGAACAATTGATTCCAATACTCTACAAACTATTTGGGAAAATTAGTGAAGGAGTCCTACCAAATTCCTTTTATGACAGAAATATGGTACTGATACCTAAATCAGGAAGAGATAAAACAGAGAAGGAAAATTATAGACCAATCTCCCTCACGAATATAGATGCAAAAATTCTAAATAAAATACTAGCAAAAAGACTACAGCAACTTATCTCAAGAATAATACACTTTGATCAGGTAGGATTTATTCCAGGAATGCAAGGATGGTTTAATATTAGGAAAACCATCAGTATAATTGATCATATCAACAATAAAACTAGCAGAACCCACATGATCATCTCAAAAGATGGAGAAAAGGCTCTTGACAAAATACAACATCCATTCCTATTAAAAACATTAGAAAGTATAGGAATAAATGGAGCCTTCCTTAAAATAATAGGTAGCATCTATTTAGAGATATCAACAAGTATTATATGTAACGGGGAGAAGCTAGAAGCATTTCCCATAAGATCAGGGGTGAAACAAGGGTGTCCACTATCACCCCTCTTATTCAATCTGGTACTAGAAATGTTAGCAGTAGCAATTAGAGAAGAAAAAGAAATCAAAGGAATCAAATTAGGCAACGAAGAGACCAAGCTATCACTCTTTTCAGATGATATGATGATATACTTAGAGAATCCTAGAGAATCAAGTAAAAAACTACTTGAGGCAATAAATAAATTTTTCAAAGTTGCAGGATATAAAATAAACCCACATAAATCCTCGGCATTCCTATATATTTCCAATGAAATTCAACAGCAATAGATAGAAAGAGAAATCCCATTAAAAGTTACTGTAGACATTATAAAATATTTGGGAATCTACCTTCGAAAACAAACTCAGGACCTGTATGATCATAACTACAAAACACTTTTCACACAAATAAAGTCAGATCTAACT
>NW_027186523.1:19690038-19707202 GCF_028583685.1 Petaurus breviceps papuanus
TCTTATTATTGGGGAAACACGATATATATATATATATATATATATATTAAGAAGTGAGAGAGGAATATATTGGGAGAAGCAGAAAGGGAGAGATAGAATAGGATAAATTATCTCACATAAAAAAGGCAAGAGAAAGCTATTACAATGGAGGGGAAGACCAAGGAGGTAAAAGGGAATGAATCAACCTTACTCTCATTGAATTTGGCTTAAGGAGGGAATAACATACACACTCAATTGGGTATCTTACCCTACAGGAAAGTAGGGTGGAAGTGGATAAGGGTGATAGAAGGGATTGGGGGAGGGGGTAGTGAGAAGAAAACACTTTTGAAAAGGGACAGGCTCCAAAGAGAAAATAGAATAAATGGGGGGTGGTATAGGATGGAAGGAAATATAGTAAGTCTTTCACAACATGACTACTATAGAAATGTTTTACATAACTATACATGTATAACCTACATTGAATTGCTGTCTTCCCAGTGGGGTGGGTGAAGAGGGAAGAAGGGAGAGAATCTGAAACACAAAGTTTTAAAAACAACTGTTAAAGATTATTGTTCCATACAACTGGGAAATTAGATATACAGGCAATGGCACATAGAAATCCATCTTGCCCCACAAGACAGTAAGACAGAAGGGTGTAATGAGATGGATAGTGGGGGATGTGTGAGAGAAGACTAGGGGATTGAGTAACCCATATGCTTTCCATCTTGGGGTGGATGGATAGGGGAGAGATGGGGAGAAAATTTGTAACTCAAAATCTTGTTGCAATGAATGTTGAAAACTAAAAATAAATAAATTTTGAGATATTTGTATACTGTTTTAATAAGTTTAAATTACTACATAAATGCTAGTTACTGTTATTTAAGCAAGAAACTTGGCACCAATAAAGTAGTTATACAATTTTCCAAGGGCAGCCCAACATTTTTTCCTTCTTCCATTCAACTCTAATCCATATCCCCTAATCTAATCCATAATGCCCATTCCCAAAGTAGCCTTTCAGTTTATAATTCAACCACCCTCTTGATATTCTATTTATTACAGAGGAATTGCAAACATCTGCATCTTCACATAGCTTCCAGGATATATCCTTTACTCTCACAGATTCCAGGAGTTCTTAACAGTAAACCCTTGCCAAACTATATTATCTTCTCATGCCTGCTTCTACCTAAGGGATAGTATGAGCTCTTTAAGCTTCAGACAAAGAACATTTTCTAAAGTTCTTGAATACTTCTTATTCTTGGACTTCCCAAGAACTTTTACGAGTGCAATTAGGGGTTCAGAAAAAAGAATGACTTGACTAAAAAGATTACAATGGTAGCTTGAAGAAATGAAGTGAGAGATAGATGCAGAAATTAAATTAGAGCTCTTTTGAAGAACAATAAATAGTTCAAACTGAAGTTGAAACCTTTTATTATTATTCAAAGACAGGATTGCACACCATGCTGACATCTAAACCAAATTTGCCTCATATTTTTCTCTCTCCCTCTCTCTGTCTCTTTCTCTGTCTCTGTCTGTCTGTCTCTCTTTCTTTCTCTCATTACATAAAGGTTTATCCATGTCTGGACATTTTTTACTTTTATTATCTATTTTTTATATTTTTGGAAGGAAAGAAATGGCAAGAGAAACAGTAATGGTAAAAATTAACCTAACCTCTCTGGGCCTTCATTTTCTCAACTGCAGAAGAAGAGGGTTGGACTCCATGATCTCTCATTTCCTTTTCAACTTTAATTCTATGAGCATTTTCCTTAATAAAGACTTTGTGGGGGGTAAAATATGCAGAACAAAGTCTACTAGATTTTAATTTCTTTTGCCCCCTTCAATCTAGTTCTATAGATCAGTAATTGGCTGTACTTTGAGAAGTCATTCAGACCAATTTTGGGACATTACAGAATAGGTCTTTCTATTCAAGCTTTGCACAATTCAAGATTCAAGCTTTGCACAAATATTTAAAGAAACAATCAGTACCTCCCCAGGAATATCATCCTCAGAAGAATTGTAAATGGATGACATCTTTCCTATGTCAAGTACAATGTGGATGGGAAGAAAGAAAAGTCTAAGATGCTCTGCCTATATAACAGTGGGTTCACCAGGGAACACAACTTTGCTCATATGAAAAGGGAGCTTTAGAAGCCTGTAGGAGTCAACACATTCATATCTCTTGGTTTGATGTTATGGGTTTGTGGAGGTTGTTTCTTTCCTTCTATCACTGGAAGGCCCATCTTAGGTGGCTTGAAGGCTCCTGGGTCTTCTGCAATTCTAGTAGCCTGAACCCAAATAAGGTTCATTGCTGATGGCTTCTGAGTACCTCTATAAGACTGGACACTGAAACCCGAGTTGGATTTCTGAAGGGTTCTTGATCCAAAAAGGTTCCATTTTTCAGATGAGGGGTTGTCTCTATCTCCATTTGCAGAGTCCATGCTGCTGACATCTAGGCCAGGTAAGGAAGTAGAAGATCCATGAATAAACCAGCCTCTGGGCTTTTGCTTGGGAGAAGAATAGGGTGTGCTACTCAGAGAAGATTGGGTTGAAACAATCAGTCTATCTTCTTTAGTCATTTCTCCATTTTGTAACTTCAGTTTATGGACTGACTCTGCCACATGGTGGTACTTGGTTTCTTCTGTGGTGAGGCCTTTATGGGGAATGTATCCCTCATCTGTCAACCCTGCCTGCTGCTCAAAGCGCTGGATGTTCTCTTATGTCTGTTTTGTAATTAGAGAATTCATGATGATGTGAGTAGCCTTGGCCTTCACCACTGGGGCCTTGTTCATTTGGTCACTGGAAGCTGAGGGAGTTACAGGGAAACTATTTTCTCCTTCCTCAACCTCGGAAAGCTGTTGGTACTTGTGATCTGGGATGACCAGCTTTTTCCAAAGAACCTAGTATACTGCACATGTCAGAGGAAGGCAGAGTCATTGGTGTGGGATCCTCCAGGACATTATCTTAACTGAATGCCTGTCGATGCATTCCAATTGGCACAGACATCTTGCCTAGAAGCCCACCTGTACTGTGCTCAATAGCAGGCTCATTTGGCTCTCTGGATGATGCCAGGAAAGATTGTGATCCAGGTGTTTCTCTAGATAGGTATGCAGAACTCTGATTCCCAAGGTGAATGTCAATGGAAGTTATGCAGATAAGACAAAGATGTCAAAAGGGAACATTCTGCAGCTAGCGTTGAACTAGCAAAATGTTCCAAGCAGCTCTCATGCAGAGGCCCAGCTGAGTTTCCGTGAGGGGGGAGGGATGGAGGAAAAGAGGGAAAAGAGACCGTCCACAGGCTGAGGCTGCACCATGGACAGGAAACTGCGACTAACAAGGCTCCACGTCCCCATCACTTCCTAAGCACCGAAGCATGGGGCAAACCGAGACCACGACGCAAGTAGCCCCAAGACCCAGACAGACCTCAGTGGGGAGAAATAGAGTGCCAATTAAGACATATATAACAGAATAAATAATAATCATAATAATAATGCCATCATAAGGAAAATAAGAAATGGAATCTAGAATATTGGGGAAGGATTTCCTTTTGGGGGATTGAGAAATATCCCTTCATCCATCGCTACATACGATTCTTGTGTGGTAGCAAGGCGAGAAATGTGTCAGAAGCAAGAGTTGTCATTTATATGGTATTTTAGGCTTTCCATATTGCTATTTCATATGAATTTAGAATGGTGTTAGTCAAGTAAGCTTCTGCTTGGTGATCTTTCATTCCATGGAAGCATGATTTAGGCTTTCAACTCTCAGGGAAGTTTTTGTGTTTATGGTGAATGGTCCCTGTATGTTGGAAAACAGAGAAAAAAGATGATTTTTCATTGTATGCCAAGAAGTCATGAGACATCAGCAGCAACACTGGCTTTTAGTTACTACAACTGGGATGTGGCTACAAAACATGAATTTATGTATGGCAAGGACAATTTGTTGCCAGCTGTTTTTCCAGAATTGTTCTACTGTACAGGTGCAGGGATTAAGGGGAGGGATAATTCAGTGAGAACAGCAGGAGAATAAGGGAAGGAATTCTAAAGTGCCATAGAAGGCAGAATTGATGAAGATAAGAGCAGCAGTAATAATAAATCATTTTTATAGTGCTTTAAGATTGACAAAGTTCCTTTCATATTATGCCTTTGAGTTAGCCATTTAATAAATGAGGAAACTGTCTGGTGGGGGAGGGCGTTAAGTGATTTGCTTATACTCACACAACTAAGTGTTAGAGGCACAAAGTTTCCTGAGTCCATGACCAACACCTTTTAGCCATGAGTTCATAATGGAAATAGATGTTCAGAACAGAAAATTTGAAATCCAGGATCTGAGCAAAGAATGTGAAACTGGAAGATTCAAATGCATGGTACAATCAGAGAAAATATTATATTCCTGTTATATTCTGTCAGGATCAACTGATATTGAAAATAATTAAAAACTAGATGGATGTAATTCTAAAATCTATAGCATCTAGGAAAGCTTAAAATTGAGGAGAATGATACAGTGGGAAAAAATAATGGATTGGCACTTCGAATTCAGGTTCAAATCTCTTTTACCACTTATTTATATTTGTACCCTTGGTTAAGTTACTAGGCCTCAGTTTCCCCTCCTGTAAAACAAGGGTCTGAATGAAATTATTTCTAAGCTACTTTTCAGGTCTCAATCTATGCTGCTATGAAAATAATGAAAAGTCCCAGCAATATTATATCCCACTTAAATCATGTTCTGTCAGTTAGTGACTGGCAGTATTCAAAAGAGAATTACTTCCTCTCTTTCCCTAAAGTCAACCTAGTATGAAATCTTTTCTTTCTTTTTTACTTTTAATTTATAGATTCTTTCACCTCACATACAAAAAAAGGAATCCATATTTTAAAGAAAGATATTTAAGCAAGCTCGTTTACCTATCTGTGTCTAATTTTACTGCTACCAGTAAATTTGTAAATTGTGAACATTTTCTAAATTAAATCACATTTTAGTGGTGATGGAAAAGTATAATCAGGACCAGCCTTGGTCAAAATTGTCAATTAGGTAAAGTCTTCAGTACTTACAAGTATTCTTCGGAATACTTAAATACGCCAATTTTTCTTTCCTATATCAATAGAGGAGCTTCTGTTAGGAATCCAGGAAGTGCCAGTCATTGCAAATCAAACAGAAAAAGACAACAAATCTTGCCCTCAAAAATCTTAGAGACCTTACCCTTCTCACTCCTTTCTACTTGAAGCAATCTAAATCCTCATATTCCTCCTATACCTTCCCTTCCCACCTCTCCCTATAAACACTCTTTGGAATCAATCAATCTGCCATTTGTCTTGCCAAAGTGTGTATATATATATATATATATATATATATGTGTATATATATATATATATATATATATATATACTTCCATTGTTATTAGGATAACTTAAGCTTAAGGGACACAGACAGGTAACCAAGATGATGAATAGAGTTAAGTCTATATTTTGGGGGGATCACTGGAAAGAACTAGTAATGTTTAGCTTAGATTTGAAAGGGCTTAAATTAGACATGAAAACTGTCTCCAAATATATAAAAAGTTATCATATGAAAGATGAAATAGACTTAAAAATACTGGCCCTAGAGGGTTTACCTAGTCTCAGTAGGTGAAAATTATAAAAAGGAAAATTTAAGCCTGAGCCAAAGCAAAGCTTCTGATTAAATCAGAGTTATCCAAAATTGTCATGTTCAGGTTAGGAGTTTTCTCTAATTCAGTGATTTAAAGGAAAAAATGGATTACCCCTCTTTTGTTGTAGAAAGAATTTTTCTTTTCTTTTTTTTTAAGATCTTGATTCAATAGACTTTGGTTAAGAACCTCCTATTTTAACAGTGCTATCAAAGGTGCTAGGAAAATACAAATACAAAATTCAATTAAGACATGGTCCCTACCATCATGAAGCTTAAAATCTAGTTGGAGAATAAGACAGAACTACAGCTAATTTCTTTTTTCCTTCTTTTTTTTTAAATTTGTTGGTCTCAATTTATTTATTATTAATAAAATTCAGTTCCACAATTCCTCGAGTTTCAAATTTTTCTCTCCCTCCCTCCCTTCCCCTCCCATGGCAGCATACAATCAAGCATAGGATCTGCAAATACTTTCATATTAGACGTTAGTCAGGTTATAAAGAAGGATTGTAACAGGTGGGATGAACAATGGGAAAGAGGAAACAAAACCACACAAGAAAAAGAAAAACAGCAGGCAGTTTGCTTCAATCTGACTTCAAACTCAGTTCTTTCTCTGGATGTAGACATCTCTCTCCATCATGAGTCTTTTGGAGTTGACTTATAACCCTGCAATGCTGAGAAGAGTCCAGTCTATCAAAGCTGGTCATCACACATACGTTGTGTCTGTAATTGTGTACAAATTTCTCCTGGCTCTACTCTTCTCACTTAGCATCAGTTCGTATAAGCCTCTCCAGGTAAATATGAACTCCATCTGCTCCTTGTTTCTTATAGCACAATAGCATTCCATTACATGAATATACCACAACTTGTTCAGCCATTCGCCAATTGATGGGCACCCCCTTAATTTCCACTTCTTTGCCACCAGAAAAAGAGCTGCTATAAATATTTTTGTATATATGGGTCTTCCTCCCACATCTGTGATCTCTTTGGGATACAACCCTCAAAGTGGTATTGCTGGGTCAAAGGGTATGAAATTATTTATAGCCCTTTGGGCATAATACCAGATTGCTCTCCAGAATGGTTGGATCAGTTCACAACTCCACCAGCAATGCATTAGAGTTTCAATTTACCCACATCTTCTCCAGCATTTGTCATTTTCCTGTTTTGTCATCTTAGCCAATCTGACTGGGGAGATGTAGTAACTCAGAATTATTTTGATTTGCATTTCTGTAATCAATAGTGATTTAGAGCATTTTTTCATATGGTTATAGATATTTTTAATTTCTTCCTCTGAAAACTGCTTGTTCATATCCTTTGACCATTTATCAATTGGGGAATGACTTGTATTCTTATAGATTTGACTCAATTCTCTGTATATTATGAAATGAGTACTTTATCAGAGATATAGGTTGTAAAAATTCTTTCACAATTTTCCACTTCCCTCCTAATACTGCTTATATTGCCTTTGTTTGTACGGAAACTTTTCAGTTTCATGTAAACAAGGCTCTCTAATTTTTGTTTGGTTATAAAATCTTTCCGTCTCCACAAATCTGAAAGGTAAACTATTCCTTTCTTTCCCAGATTGCTTACAGTATCAGTCTTTATACCTAGATCATGCACCCATATAGACTTGATTTTGGTATATAGTATTAGATAATGTCCTATGCCCAGTTTCTGCCATACAATATTCCAGTTTTCCCAGCAGTTTTTGTCAAATAGTGAGTTCTTATCCCCAAAACTGGGGTCTTTGCACTTATCAAGCAGTAGATTACTAAAGTCATTGGCTGCTGAGTCTCATGTACACAATCTATTCCATTGATCCACTTCTCTATTCATCAGCCAGTACCAAGTAGTTTTGAGGACTACTGCTTTATAATACAGATTAAAATCTGGTATAGCTAGTCTACCTTCCCTAGCATTTCTCTTCATGAATTCCCTTGATATTCTGGACCTTTTGTTCTTCCAAATAAATTTTGTTACTATTTTTTCTAGCTCTATAAAGTAGTTATTTTGTAAGTTGATTAGTATGGCACTAAATATATAATTTAACTTAGGTAAAATTGTTATTTTTATTATATTAGATTGACCCAGCCATGAGCAATTGATGTTTATCCAATTAGTTAGATCTGATTTTGTTTGTGTGAAAAGTGTTTTGTAGGTCCTGGGTTTGTTTTGGCAGGTAGATCCCCAAATATTTTATAATGTCTATAGTAACTTTGAATGGTATTTCTCTTTCTATCTCTTGCTGTTGAATTTTATTAGAAATATATAGGAATGTTGAGGATATATGTGGGTTTATTTTATATCCTGCAACTGTGTCAAATTTATTTATTATCTCAAGTAGTTTTTTATTTATTCTCTAGGATTCTCTAAGTATATCATCATATCATCTCCAAAGAGTGATAGCTTGGTCTCTTCTTTGCCTAATTTGATTCCTTTGATTTCTTTTTCTTCTCTAATTGCTACTGCTAACATTTCTAGTACAAGATTGAGTAAGAGAGGTGATTGTGAACACCCTTGTTTCACTCCTGATCTTATTGGGAAGGATTCTAGCTTGCTCTCATTACATATAATACTGGCTTATGGCTTTAAATAGATGCTACATATTATTTTAAGGAAGGCTCCATTCATTCCTATACTTTCTAATGATTTTAATAGGAATGGATGTTGTATTTTATCAAAAGCCTTTTCTGCATCTATTGAGATAATCATGTGGTTTCTATAAATTTTATTGTTGATATGATCAATTATACTGATGATTTTCCTAATATTAAACATCCTTGCATTCCTAGAATAAATCCTACCTGATCAAAGTGTATTATTCTTGTGAAAAGTTGCTCTAGTCTTTTTGCTAATATTTTATTTAAAATTTTTGCATCTATATTCCTGAGGGAAATTGGTCTATAATTTTCTTTCTCTGTTTTATCTCTTCCTGATATAGGTATCAGTACCATATTTGTGTCATAAAACGAATTTGGTAGGAATCCTCCTTCACCAATTTTCCAAAATAGTTTGTAGAGTATTGGAATCAAGTGTTCTTTAAATGTTTGATAGAATTCACTAGTAAATCCATCTGGCCCTGGAGATTTTTAACTAGGGAGTTCACTGATGGCTTGTTTGGTTTCTTTTTCTGAGATGGGTTATTTAAGTAATTTACTTCCTCTTCAGTTAACTTATAGTTTTGTAAATATTTATCCATTTCACTAAGATTGTCAATTTTGTGTGTATACAATTGGGCAAAAATTCCTAAATTTTGTTTTAATTTCCTCTTCATTGGAGGTAGATTCACACTTTCCATTTTTGATAGTCATAATTTGGTTTTCTTCTTCCTTTTTTATCATATTGACTAAGGGTCTATCAATTTTATTGTTTTTTTTTTCATAAAATTAGCTCTTAGTTTTATTTATTAATTCAATAGTTTTCTTAACTTCAATTTTATTAATCTCTCCTTTAGATTTCAGTATTTCTAATTTAGCATTTATTTGCAGATTTTCAATTTCTTCTTTTTCTAGATTTTTCAATTGCATGCCCAATTCATTGACCTCCCTTTTCTCTAATTTATTCATGTATGCACTCAGGGATATAAAATTCTCCTAAGAACTGCCTTTGCTGCATCCTACAAATTTTGGTATGTTGTCTCATTATTGTCATTCTCTTGAATGAAGTTACTGTTTGTTTCTATTATTTCTTGTTTGACCTACTCATTCTTTGGAATTAAATGGTTTAATTTCCAATTAGTTTTTAGTCCATTTTTCCATGGCCCTTTATTGCATATGATCTTTATTGCATCATGATCTGAGGAAGATGCATTTTATATTTCTGTCTTTCTGCATTAAATTTTGAGGCTTTTATGCCCTAGTACATGGTCGATTTTTAAGTATGTGCCATAAACTGCTGAGAAGAAAGCATATTCCTTTTTATCCCCATTCAGTTTTCTCCAGAGATCTATCATATCTAGCCTCTCTAAAATTCTATTCACCTCCTTTACTTCTTTCTTGTTTATTTTGAGGTTAGATTTATCAAGTTCAGAGAGGGGGAAACTCAGGTCCCCCACTAGTATAGTTTTGCTATCTATTTCTTACTCTATTTCCCTTAACTTCACCTCTAGGAATTTGATTGCTATACCACTTTGTGTATATATGTTAATTAATGATATTTCTTCATTCTTGATCATGCCTTTAGCAAGATATAATTTCCTTCTTTATCTCTTTTAATTAGATCTATTTTTGCTTTTGCTTTATCTGAGATAAGAATTGCTAACCCTGCTTTATTTTTTTAGATGTAGCATAATATATTCCACTCCAGCCTTTTACCTTTACCCTATGGTTTTCCCTTTGCTTTAAATGGGTTTCTTGTAGACAGCATATTGTAGGATTATGATTTTTAATCCATTCTGCTATCCACCTCTGTTTTATGGGAGAGTTCATCCCATTCACATTCACAGTAATGATTACTATCTCTCCTTCCCTCAATCCTATTCCCTCCCCTGCTTATGTTTTTGCTTCTTCCTTCTCCCTTCCTCTCCCTAAGGGTTTAGCTTTTGACCACCACCTCCCTTAGTGTCCCTTCCCTGTGACCCCCCTTCTTTAGCTACCTCTCTCCTTACTACTACTTCTAATCCCTCCCTTCTTATCCTCCCTTACCCTTCTACTGCTTATAGGACACAATAGATTTTTATACTTCTCAGAGTATGTTATTCCTCCTTTGACCCCAAACCAATGAGAGAAAATTTCATACAGTGCTCCTCTCTCTTCCTCCTTTCCCTCTATTTAATGAGTTTTTGCATCTTTTCACATTATAATCTTAAACTTAACGGATAATGTTGATCCCTCTTTGAACCAGAACCAGTGATAATAATGTTCAAATGATGTTCTTCTCCCTCTTTCCTTCCCCTCTACTATACTGTGTTTTTATGCCTCTTCACATTGCATAATTAACCTTTTTCTGTCTCATCCTTTCCTCTTATCCTGTTACAGTCCCTTTGACCCCCTTAATAAGGTTTTTTTGTCATCAGATTAGTTCATTTATACCCACATCCTCTATCTATGTATAACCCTTTTAAAGGTCATGTTACTCATACAAATTTCACTATTGACAGTTATCAGCTTATCATATATGGATGTATAAACCATTTGCTCTTATTGCATTCCAAGTTATGTGCATGTGTGTGTGAGTGTGCATGTATGCATGTGTGTATGAGTGTGTGTTTTCCTTGTTTACCTTTTTATGTCTTTCTTGGGTCTTGTAATTGGAGATAAGATTTTCCATTGAACTCTGACTTTTTCAGCAGGAAAGTCTGAAGTCCCTTATTTCATAAAAGACCACCTCCTTGCCTGAAAGATTTTGCTCAGTTTTGCTGGGTAGTTAATCCTTGGTTGCAATCCTACCTCTTTTGCCTTACAAAATATCAAATTCCAATCCCTCTGATCTTTTAATGTAGAAGCTGGTAGGTCCTGTGTAATCCTGACTGTAGTTCCATGATATTTGAATTGTTTCTTTTTTGGCTGCTTGCAATATTTTCTCCTTAATCCTGTAATTCTGGAATTTGGCTACTATATTTCTTGGAGATTTCAATTTGGGATCTCTTTCAGGAGCAGACTGGTGAATTCTTTCGATAACTATTTTACCTTCTGATTCTAGGAGTTCAGGACAGTTTTCTTTAACAATCTCTTGGAGGATGTTGTCCAGGCTGCTTTTTTCATCACGGCTTTCCAGTAGACCAGTATTTCTTAAGTTGTCTCTCCTGGATCTGTCCTCCAGGTCAGTTGTTTTTCCAGTGAGATATTTTACACTTTCTTCCAATTTTTTAATCTTCTTGTTTTGTTTGATTGACTCTTGGTGCGTAATAAAGTCCTTACCTTCGATTGGACTGATTCAGATTTTTAGTGAATTATTCTCTTCAGTTTGTTTTTGAAGGTCCTTTTGTAGGGAGGTATTTTCTCCAATTAGTTCACAAATTTTTACTTTTTAAGGATTTGTTTTCTTGTGTGAGAATTTTCTCCAATTTGGTCACTGTAGATTTAAATTTATCTTCTACCTCCCTAATTTGGGTTTTTAAATCTTTCTTGAGCTCCTCCAAGAATGCTTTTTGGGCTTGAGACTCGTTCATATTTTCATCTGAGGTCTCAGGTGTGGACATAGAGTCCATGGTGTTTCCAGAAAGTGATTCTTCTCATTCAGAATAATAGGATTCTATTGTCTTTGGTCTTGCTTTTGCAAGTTGCTTCCAGCCCATTGTAATTGCCTATTTCCTGTCCTTTAAAGTGTATTTCTGCTCCTGTAGTACAGAGAGCTCTGACCCAAGCTTCTCAGGCTGGGAGAAAGGTGCCTGGTTGTTGGCTTTGTGCTGTAGCCTCTGGGTATCTAGATTGAGGCCAAGGCCAGGATTCTCAGTGTTTCCCCTGAGTTACCCTGAGGCTCACAGAATAATGTGTGTGTATGTGTGTGTGTGTATGTGTGTGTGTGTGTGTGGGTGGTCCAGCCACTTCAAATTTCTGCCTTTATGTCCCTGGTGTACAGCTCAGACAGGCTTTTGCTGGTCAGGTGAGGTGGGGCTTGTTGGGACCCCTCCGGTTCTTCTCTTCAGACTCCTTCCTGCCTCAGTTGCACCCTTCCTCTGTGGCTCCTAAGCCTGAGGCTACTTCTGCTATTTCAAAATTTTACTCTGGATGGGTCATTTATCTCTGGGTTTTCTTGGTTAGGGATGGGGAATCTGAGCACCCAGAGTTTATTTTGCCATGCTGGCCCCTGGAAAATCAGGCAGGTGATTTTAAAACTTCCAGGCTGTGGGCTGATAGCCCCAGGAGAAACTGTTGTCTCTGCTGTGGGCCCTGAGCTTTCGTTTACCCAGCTCCAGCGGATCCTCCCATCCTGTGGTGAGAACATGGTGAGAGGGCAAGAATTGCCCTTGGGGTGGGTGAGTCCGCTGACTGGGGCTCCTTCTCTCTCTGCTGTAGTCCACTCTCTAGTCCAAGCTGCTTCAGCCCCCAAGTGCTTTGTGCTCCCCCTGCCCCAATCCACGTGGGAACTTTCCTGGGCTGGATTGTGCCGTGCTCTGTCTCCCAGTGGATTCTGACACTCCAAAATATGTTCAGACTCACATTTTGAAGTTTAGTGACGGGTTTCATTGAGGAGCTTAGAAAAATTACTGCTTCAGTTCTGCCATCTTGACTCCACCCTCAGCTAATTTCAATACATAACATTCCATGATGAGAACCTTAGAGAGATCCACACAATAACCAACACTGATTCCAGAGGACTCATAATTAAATATGCTGCCCTGCTTTTCATAAAGACATGATGTACACAAGAGTGCAGATTCAGACTTTTTTTTTGGACATGGCTATTTTGAGGATTTATTTTGCTTGGATATACATATTTGTAATACAGGTAATGTTTTGCTTGCTTTTCCAGAGCAGGTAGGGAAGAAGGAAGAGAGGGGAGATTTTCATTTGAAAATGAAATTTAATTGCAAATACAAAAGTGCATTTACATGGAGGTAAAACAAAGTGCTAGGTGATATATGTCACAGTCAGTCTGTGATGGTTATAAGAGTAGTATGAGTAAGGGGGAAAAAAACAGTCCCCAGAGTACATGTACCTTGAATACTTTTTGTTATTGTTGCTGTTGTTACATATGTTTTGTTGTATATGATGGATGACTCTTTGTTAGTAGAAAGATGGCTGTGCCATTAGCAAAAATATGGAAGTCAGGAAGAAGAGCAGGACTAGAGCTACTTGGGAGTGGAAGACATGATGATGAATTAGTTCTAGACATGATAAGGCTGAAGTACCAATTGAATATCATGGTAGGGACAGAAATGTAGGCCTGGAGATGAGAAGAGATAATGATTAAGGCAAGGAGAAAATATGGATTTATTAAACAATAAGGTGGAGAACAAAGAGCATCGCAAAGAAGTTGGGTTGACATGACTGAGAAAAGTAATCCAGAGCTGATGGATCTCTAATAGATGGGTTTTTAACTTGGGGACTCATAACTTAAAAAATATATATTTGGACAACTGTATTTCAAAAATTGGCCTCCTTCATAATCCTATGTATTTTATGCATTTAAACCTTATTCTGAGGAGATCACAGGCTTTAGTCAAAGTGACAAAGGGGTCCATGATGCGACAAGGTTAAAAATTCCTGCTCTGACAGCATGTATCTTCAGAAAAGGACAAAGATTGATTCTCTCACTTTGATGAATACTTATTATTGCTTGTGTCTATGTAACTCATCATTTGATCAGTATCCACAAATGTACTGTTAATTTTGTTGCTTTTAAGTCTTGCTCCTTAATTCCTTCCTGCATGGTGTCCTGGAAAGGTGGGGGTGGGGGATGGACATTTTTTTGTGGCCATCATTGTCAGAGCTGGGGTTGGGGAGGCATGTTGCATCACGGGATTGATTAACATTGATGACTGTGGTGCTCCCAGGTTGCCTCTGAGATTGTCCACAGGAGAGTTAGTCCTTTCCTCTCACTTCCAGCTGGGCTGTAAATCCTTTCTTTCCACCAAAGCCAAAATGCAGTATGGGGCCTCTTTTCTGGCAAGCAACATAGAAGATAGAAAGTGTCAGGACCTAGCCACAGACACATCACCTTTCTAGTGTTTTTATACTTCATATCCTTAGCATGGATTCCTTGATCTAGTGACACTGGCCTCTTGGTCGTTCCATGCACAAGACAGTCAGTCTCTCAGCTCTGGATATTTTCTTTGACAGTGCCCTATGATAGAAAAACTCACCCTTCTCTACTGCAGAGGGCAATTTTCTTTAGCACAGATTGGTTTGATTTTCTTAGATCCAATGTTGTGCTTCTTTGATTTTGTTATTTTTCCTGTGGAATGAAAGGCTTTTATCTCTGTACATAGGATGACAGGTGGGATGGTGCAGAATACTGACTCTGGAACTTCATTGACTTCCCTGTAGCCAGGGAATTGGCCAACTTTACCACCAGCTCTTTCTTTGAGAACAAGGAAAAGACTAACAATAATACTCCCTCAAAGATGTTCTAGGACCCTGCATGCTCTATGCATGCTTATATACATCCTCCATTTCCCCTATTAGATCAGAAATTTTTATCCACCTAAATGAAAACAACAACAAAATGTTTGATCCTTCAAGAGCAGAACATACTTCAGTTGATAACCTGTAAACTGGAGTGGTGGTGGTGGTAGTGTAATGGTAATTTGAAGACCCCTTTTTGTATTGGCAAGGAAGAAGGTACTTAGCACTTAGTAACTAATCAAATCTCTGTGAATGAAACAGAGGGTATGGACCACTGTTCCTGACATAACAGGAAGGGGTTGGCTGAAATAGGAAGTAGCTAATGCTGTGTATATAGGAAATGCCCCAGAAAGGCACAGTCAGAATTTCTTGGGACCAGCATCTGGTGGCAGAGCAGTTAGAGAAGAGAGAATCGAGAACTGAGTCAGAATTTCCTGAGAACTTGTGGTGGTGGAACTTCTTCTGAACAGGAGCCCAGAAGCCCAGGAGCCAGAAGCCCAGAAGCCCAGGAACCCAGGTGACAGAGCAGCCCAGGAGCCCAGGAGAAACCTGAGGAAGCAGAAGACTGAGGAAGCAAGACTGGGATGCTGAGGCTTTATCTGTTTGTGACTTGGTTTAGCCTTGAATTCCTGGAAGCAGAAATTGTGAAGGATCTAAGATGGACTGGACCCTGTGAATGTCAGTGTGGAGCAGGACCTACCCAGAGAGCTAGACAAGGACCTGGGAGCGATCTGCCATTCAACACAGATGACAGTTTGGTGAATTCAGGTAGAATCTGGGACAATGGAATGGGATCCAGGGAATCTGAGAACCGGCACCAAGTCAAGATGAAAAGACCTCTCTGTGGGTTCTGAGTAATGATGAAATTGTAGTTTACTAGTGATCTAGAGGTGGAGGGTTTGTGTATGATACTTAGTAATTGATTGCTGAATAAGTGACTGATTGAGTTAATGAGTGGAAGACTTTGACTATTGTACTTTTAGATGATTGTTCCTTGTTCTAAATATTGTGACCACTGTGGTGAAAACTATGTGGCCATTTTAATGATAAGCTGTTGTGAATTTTATATTGTGATTTTCCGTGATAAGTTGTAATATTGTGAATGCTGTACTTTGATTTTCTGTGGATGTTTTGTTTTGATTTGTTATGGAATAGAGTGTTCACTATACTGTGTAATCAGAACCTTTAAAGCTGTTCACAGTAGCAGTACTCTGGAAAACTGCTGTGCATGGCCTTACAGGGGGAAGGAGTAATCTTCAGGAGAAGATATCGCAACACAACACAAGTCAAAAGAATACATTTTGGTTTGCTTCCTAAAGGTAGATGGTGGTTAAGTGGGCTTGACTCTGGATACCTTTTTGTAACATCTATCTCCATTTAACAGACCCTTCACTGATATTGATTGCTTAATGAAATCTGACAGACTTTCAAAACTCTTCTATCTTAAGATATTTTGTAGACCTCTGCACTTTAGTGATGCCAATACCAATGGGTAGGTAGCAAATGATGTCTGCTCTTGTTTAATCAGTGAGTTAGTAAGCATTGTGCACTGTGCAAACCTGGAGATACAAACAAAGGTAAAAGATAATCCCTACTCTACAAATAAAATACCTATGTCATAAACTGGAGATAAGCAATAGAGAGAAGTCACTAGTATTAAGGGCAATCAGGAAAGACTTCCTGTCAAATGGAGGATTTTGGTCATGACTAAAAGGAAACCAAAAAAGTTATGAAGCAGAGAGGAGAACGGAGAGAAGTCCAGGTTGGGAGACAGTCAGTAAAATATCTAGAATCTGGAGATGGAACAGTGACAGATATCAATGTGTTGGTGAGTGTGTGTGTGAAAAAGGGGCAGAGAAAGGTATAAGAAGCTTGGTAAAGTAGGAGGGGGCCAGATTAAGAAAGGTTGTGAATGCCAAACAATATATTTTATATTTGATCCTGAAGGCAGTAGGGAGTGAATGGGGTTGATTAAATATAGAACTATTTCCATTTGGGTTTTAGAAAGGACAGTTTGATAGCTGAGTGGATGAAGGACTGCAATGGACAGAGACTTATGATAGACTAACCATCAGGCTATGGAATTAGGGGAGATATGAGGTGATGAGGACTTGAACCATGACAGTGGGAGGAAAAGGGATCTATTTGTGGAGTATTTTAAAGGTAGGATAACAGGGTTTGAAAATCAATTGGAGGGGCAGCCAGGTAGCACAGCGAGTAAGAGCACCGGCTCCAGTGTTGAGAAGACCTGGAGATCGAATCCCAGGCTCAGACACTTAGCACCCACCCAGAAACACCTGGCCCTGTAACCTTGAGCAAGTTACTTAACCCCAATTGCTTAGGGGCGGCCAAGTGGCTCAGCGAGTAAGAGCACTGGCTCCAGTGTCGGGATGACCTGGATCAAATCCGGGCGCAGATACTCAGCACCACACCCAGAAATAATAACTGGCCATGTAACCTTGAGCAAGTTACTTAACCCCGATTGCGAAAGAAAGAAAGAAAGAAAGAAAGAAAGAAAGAAAGAAAGAAAGAAAGAAAGAAAGAAA